>NC_135718.1:99159112-99462793 GCF_964656455.1 Halichoerus grypus | reverse complement strand
AGAGAGATAGTGAGAGAGAGCACAGAGGGGAGCAAGGAGAGGAAGAAGCAGACTCCCCGCTGAGCAGGGAGCCTGTGTGGGGCTCAATCCCAGGAACTCCAGGATCATGACCTAAGCTGAAGGCAGACACTTAACCTGACTGAGCGACCCAGGTGCCATTACAGTCTTTTAGAATACAGAAGTAATGGAAACACTTCTGGAGAATTTGGAAATTGAGAAAAGAACGTTTGGCATTAGTAATCCTGCCCCTGATGTTTATAGTTTGTTTATGGCATATTTCTTCCAGCTCATTCCCTTAATCATTTATATAATTTATGAACTAAACACCATGTACGTGATTTAAATTTTTTTTATTGATTTTATTTTATGTTAGTCACCATACATTACATCATTAGTTTTTTATTTTATTTTATTATGTTATGTTAATCACCATACATTACATCATTAGTTTTTGATGTAGTGTTCCGTGATTCATTGTTTGCATATAACACCCAGTGCTTCATGCAATATGTGCCCTCCTTAATACCCATCACCGGGTTTATCCATCCCCCACCTCCCTCCCCTCTAAAACCCTCAGTTGTTTCTCAGTGTCCATAGTCTCTCATGGTTCGTCTCCCTCTCCGATTGCCCCCCCCCGCATTTTTCCCTTCCTACTTTTTTTTTTTTTTTTAACATATAATGTATTATTTGTTTCAGAGGTACAGGTCTGTGATTCATCAGTCTTACACAATTCACAGCACTCACCATAGCACATACCCTCCCCAATGTCCATCACCCAGCCGCCCCATCCCTCCCACCCCCCACCACTCCAGCAACCCTCAGTTTGTTTCCTGAGATTAAGAATCTCTTATGGTTTGTCTCCCTCTCTGGTTTCATCTTGTTTCATTTTTCCCTCCCTTCCCCTATGATCCTCTGTCTTGTTTCTCAAATTCCTCATATCAGTGAGATCATATGATACTTGTCTTTCACTGATTGACTTATTTCGCTTAGCATAATACCCTCTAGTTCCATCCACGTCATTGCAAATGGCAAGATTTCGGATTTTTCTGATGGCTGCATAATATTCCAGTGTGTGTGTATGTGTGTGTGTGTGTATACTGCATCTTCTTTATCCATTCATCTGTTGTTGGACATCTTGGCTCTTTCCATAGTTTGGCTATTTGTGGACATTGCTGCTATAAACATTGGCATGCATGTACCCCTTCGGATCACTACATTTATATCTTCAGGGTAAATACCCAGTAGTGCAATTGCTGGGTCGTAGGGTAGCTCTATTTTCAACTTTTTGAGGAACCTCCATACTGTTTTCCAGAGTGGCTGCACCAGCTTGCATTCCCACCAACAGTGTAGGAGGGTTCCCCTTTCTCTGCATCCTCTCCAACACATGATTTTAATTTAATTTGATTCGTTTTTTTCACTTAATATAACATTTTACATGTTAGCAGATTACTGTCATAAGAGTAAACTTTGGTGGGTGCAGAATATTTTATTGTATGAATAGAACATGATTTATTTAAACATCCCCTTACTTTTGGACATTTTGTTAGGTTCTCATTTGTTTTTATTTGTAAATAAGGCTGCATCATGGAGCTAAATATAAAACTGAAACTAAGTCATGGGACTTTGTGTTTCATTTCTGAATTTTTTGGATTTTCTGAGAACAGATTCCTTATTTGATATTAGAGTATGTAGAGAGTTCAATATTTTAATGTTTTAGTCCAGGTCATTTACAAAAATGATATTTATTTAAAATTATAATGTAAAAGTTTTGGAGAAACTTTTAACTGGCAACCATTTCGTGATACTTTTATTAGGGTAATTAAAGATATGAATGTAGAGTAGTCAGATGTTTTAGTGAGATTACCATGGATCTTAGGAGAAATTATGCAGTGCAACTGTATACTTTACAATTTGTTAAATAAAATAGAGTAAAAAAAAAATTGAAGACTCCATGAGTCTTTATTTTATATTTTGAGAAAGTTCCATATCTCTGTCTTTCCCTTCTAGGCAGTTAGGAACATATAAAAGGCTAAGAGTAATAGCAGGGACTCTTGGAAGGAGAAGAGCTTTTTTTTTTTTAAATTTTTTTATTGTTATGTTAATCCCCATACATTACATCATTAGTTTTAGATATAGTGTTCCATGATTCATTGTTTGTGCATAACACCCAGTGCTCCATGCAGAACGTGCCCTCCTCAATACCCATCACCAGGCTAACCCATCCTCCCACCCCCCTCCCCTCTAGAACCCTCAGTTTGTTTTTCAGAGTCCATCGTCTCTCATGGTTCTTCTCCCCCTCCGATTTCCCCCCCCTTCATTCTTCCCCTCCTGCTACATTCTTCTTCTTTTTTTCTTTCTTAACATATATTGCATTATTTGTTTCAGAGGTACAGATCTGAGATTCAACAGTCTTGCACAATTCACAGCGCTTACCAGAACACATACCCTCCCCAGTGTCCATCACCCAGTCACCCCATCCCTCCCACCCCCCACCACTCCAGCAACCCTCAGTTTGTTTCCTGAGATTAAGAATTCCTCATATCAGTGAGGTCATATGATACATGTCTTTCTCTGATTGACTTATTTCGCTCAGCATAATACCCTCCAGTTCCATCCACGTCGTTGCAAATGGCAAGATCTCATTCCTTTTGATGGCTGCATAATATTCCATTGTATATAAATACCACATCTTCTTTATCCATTCATCTGTTGATGGACATCTTGGCTCTTTCCACAGTTTGGCTATTGTGGACATTGCTGCTATAAACATCGGGGTGCACGTAGCCTTTCGGGTCCCTACTTTTGTATCTTTGGGGTAAATACCCAGTAGTGCAATTGCTGGATCATATGGTAGCTCTATTTTCAACTTTTTGAGGAACCTCCATACTGTTTTCCAGAGTGGCTGCACCAGCTTGCATTCCCACCAACAGTGTAGGAGGGTTCCCCTTTCTCCGTATCCCCGCCAACATCTGTCATTTCCTGACTTGTTAATTTTAGCCATTCTGACTGGTGTGAGGTGGTATCTCATTGAGGTTTTGATTTGGATTTCCCTGATGTGGAAGGAGAAGAGCTTTATGCAATTTGTGTAAGCAGCTCAAATCACAAAGGAGAATTTTTTTGTGTGACTTTACATTTGTTGTGTGAGGTCTCTAATTTAGTTGCCATAACAATGACCTAGTAGAAGTGCTCTTGCAAATGTTGGCTTAGATTGATAATTGGGACAGAAAGGACAACCTGTGCAGGGAGAAAGAGAAAGCAAAAGCATGAAATAGCATTACTTTCACTAGGAAGGTATATTTAAATAAAACCTTTATATTCCTTGCCTTAAATACATATTTATTCAGCATATGTAAATGAGAAAGCTGGCATTTTCATTTTGAAAAGTTGAGGAAGAAAAGAAATGAAAGTTGAGGCCAAAATAGTTGGCCCAATAATTGGCTAAAACTAGAGGTAGAACAACTGAGCACAGCTTCTTTACTTGTGAAAGCCAGATGATGGAAAAGGTTCTTCAGGTCTTTGGAACCAGTGTAACCTGGATTTAAATACTAGCTTTGCCACTTGCTAACCTGTAAGGGCTTGTTAATCAGGCTTTCAGGGTGTCATTTCTCTCATTTGTGCAATGTGGATAGATATATTTTATTTAGCACATGCAGAATTTATCAGTTTCTGAATTTCAGTCATTTCAAAATATTGAGAAACCTCTAGTGAACAAGACAAGGTCCTGACTCACTTGGAGCCTACATCTATTCTGATGGTTGGAGGGGTGCTAGATAATAAATAAATAGACATAAAACATGTCAGGTGAAAGGCCATTGGAGAGTTCTGTGCAGAGGAGCGACATGATGTTTTACAGGTTTCCTGCTGCCTGCTGGGTTAAGAGTAGATCAGGCCAGGTGGGTGTAGGTGTGTATATGTGGGGGAGGTTGGCTTGGGACATCAGTTAGGAGTCGTCAAAGGGAGAATTGGTGGTGGGCATAGACCAAGGTGACAGATGTGGAAGTGGCTGGATTCTGGATGCATTACAAAGGATTTCCTGATAGATTGAATGGATGGCTAAGAAAAGGAGAGGAATAAGTTTATTTTCTTTGGCCTGTGCAGTTGGAGGGGCAGGAAAAACAGGGTGGGAGTGAACAGATTTATGGGAGACAGTGGAAATCAGGACATTTTAAATATGAATTTAAGTGGTAGTGGTAGTGGCATAGATATGGGTGTGGAGTTTAGGAAGGAGGTTGGACTGGAGGCAGAAACGTGGGAGCCATGACAATACAGATGGCTGGAAGTTGTTTATTACTCTTCTTACTACTTAAGTAGAGTAATAAAGGAAGCAGTAGGATGGAAAAGTACTTGATGTCTAAGGAATAGAACATTTTTATTCTAAAATGTCTTAATGCCAGAATTGCACTGGTATATACATTACTCTGGACAATTCCTCATCTTCTCGGTGGTTTTTAAGATTGTACGTCAGTGTGGCACACTTACATATCCTATGATCTTTCCGTTTTTAAATTCAACGAAAAATGAGTATTTGAGCCATTTGTTTAGGTGCTAAAGGACTTACAAAGCTATGCAGGTTAGTTACTTGTTTCAAATTTGAAATTTGTGAAGGGCAATTACCCAAATAACCACAATTTTATAAAAGTACAGGGTACTGAAAGGGGGCATCACAAAAGGCCTCCCGAGGAGGTGACATTTGAAGTTGGTAGAATTCTTTGTACCTTGGGACAGAGGGTTTTATAGGGAATAGTAGAAATAACAGTATCAAAAGCTTAGAGGCAGGAAAGCTTCTGTCTAAATGATTAAAAGAATTAATTAGTGTGACTGTGTTTGGGCTGTTCAAGTTGCTGAGTTGTCATCTAAGTGAACTATGTGCAAAGCAAATAACATAGCCTGAATCTGGTTATAAAATAAAGTTTATATGATTTAATTGTATGCTAGAACTATAGTAAGTTCATTAGGTTTTTTTTCTTTTTTTTTTTTTTTAAGATTTTATTTTTGAGTAATCTCTACACCCAACATGGGGCTCGAACTTACAACCCCAAGATCAAGAGTTGCATGCTCTACTGACTGAACCAGCCAGGTGCCCCCCAGTTCATTAGTTTTGAGTGGTTAAAAATAATTTTGTGGTTCTGATTCTTAAATACTAATCTATGTCTATAAAGAATTCCCTAGTTTTTAATTTTACATATTTTAATAAAAAGTTTAAAATTGGACCTGTGTCTATGAACTAATGCTTTGGGGAAAATAGGAACTTTGTTTTCATTACTGCCAATATTCAAAATATGTTAAGATGTTATTAGTTTTAATCCTGGGGCAGAATGATACATATTCTCATTACTTTAATTAATACTTTTTTATATCATCTTTTGATTATAAGACTTAAAACAGGGTTCAGTTAATCAATTAGTCTTGTTAAAATCATTTTTGGAAAACTTGAAGCAAAGAATTTATATTATGAAACTTTAATTGCATAGTTTTTCCCCTCTCACGTAAATATCCTAGAAGTTCAAGATAAGAGATTACATAGGCCGAAGTTATTTCTCTCTGTCTTTAGGAAATGGAGTTATTTTTTCCTTCAAGTGGAGTTTGTGGACCAGCAAACACTGCTAAATTTACGAATTGTACCTGTTGCATTATTAAGCCCCATGCCATCAGTGAAGGTAAGTGCTATCTTGAATACAGTATATCCAAATACATTTTGTTAATAGGAGCTTATTTTGTTAGTTTATTTTCTTGGTGTATTATATATGCAGAAATTAAAATATAATTTTAGTATTTTAATTTTTTTCTTTAAAGACATGAATAAAGGTGACATGAGGGAAAAATCTGTCTCCATCTATATATATCTTTGTATCTACATTCTTAAAAAAGTTTTCCTTGAGTTGCTTATCATGGTCATGCTTATCCTGTTTCAGGTCTTGATTCCTTGACTTTTAATCTGCCTCCTCTCCTCCCAATCACATAACCAATTCACTTAATTCACTGAAATAATTCTCCTAATGTACAATTTAAAACAATGTCTACCATATCTGTGGTATGCCCTTTCTGAGAAAGCTGGAGAAACTTCTTTAGTTTTTAGTATCTGAAACAAAATTCTTTGACTATATAAATATATATATACACATACACACATATATACACAGGTATGCACATACACAGATAGGTAGATTGTACAGATGGGTGTATACTGAGAGTTTGCAAGCTTTTTATCTTTATTTGTCTTCTATTTATTTTAGTTTGCTGTATGTAGTTTTGTCAACTATTCCAAATCCTTTTGGAAATGAGATGGGTATAAATTAAAAGATTATCCTTAAAAAACTAGAATATTCTAAATAATAAACATAATTGAAAGGGTTTTTAGTTTTATTTTTTCTAAATATCAAAGTAATTCAGGTATACAGTAGAAAATTTGGGAAAAAAAGTAAGAAAGGAAACAGTAAAAGTTACCTGTTTTCCCTTTATCTTGATATAGTCATTCCTCTAAATCCTTTTCTTTTGAATGTGTGCATGTGTGTACACTGACATGTAATTGTTAAGATGGTTGAGATGTATGTCCATACATACAACAACATCTGTTGTTTTAATTTAATTTTAGGGAGCATTTTTGGATGCTCTTAATTCTTCATGAGTATTTCAATAGTTGTACACTATTGCAGTCATATAGATGTAGTATAATATTGGGATACTTAGGTTGTTTCCAGGTTTTTGATGTTAAAAATATAGCTTTGAAGAATATTTTTGTACATTAATATTTGACAGTATCTCTAGTCATTTCTTCTGGCTAGGTTCCTAGAAATAGAATTATTGGTTGAAAGGATCTGAACCTTAAAGATCTTGTTGCATAATGAATACTTCTTTAATTATTGACGAAGTGCTTTAATATCTTGTAGATCCTTAGGACCCCAGTTATAGGGAACTAACATGCATGATGGGTAACAAACATTTACAGAGACCTTAACACCTTGTGCTGGGTTGTAAACTGAGTACCTTATACATTATCTCCTTTAATATTCACAGCAATTATGCCAAGTAGGTGGATATATCATTCTTTTCCAGATAAGTGGGCTGAGGCTATCTGAGAATAAGTTATTTCTGCCAATTTAGAGTAGGGAATCCAAGATGCAGACCTGGTCTCTTGTAACCTCCATGTTCTTTCCTCGACACGTATGGCTCCATAGCAAGATGTTTACAATAACATGTTTAGCAACACTTACACAGGCAGTAATAGTACTATTTGAAAGGGCTGGTGTTGATAAGCTATGGAAAACAAAATTGGGATTACCTCGGGATGAATACACACACATTTATACCCACATACATACACACACACACGTACACATACATACATAATATACACACATGTTTTAATGTGATGAGACAAATTCTTGTTTAAGGGCCTCAACTTCATTAAAAAGCTTATCTTTGGTATCTTAATACGTTTCAATTGTTTTTTTTTTTCCCTCTCTTTTCTCAGTTGGATTTTTAACTGTTTTAATTTTTTCAGCAAAATGTGATGTTTGGAGAGACAGGAATAAAATAGAATTATAGTAAATACTAGTTAATACTTTAATAATTGCATAGATAAATATAACTGAAATCTAATAACATTGATTAAATGAAAACATGATGTCAAAATGACTAATTTTGTATTTATACAGGTTTAAATAATTTTTAGTCAGCTATTCTTTGAAGATTAGCTATATTTCATGTGTCTATATTTGATACATAACATTAGAAACATGAGTTGATTAAAGAAAATTTTTGTAAAATCTAATCAGATGGCAGAATACTTTAAATTTTGGCATTTCAAGGCTTTTTTTTTCTAAATCTCAATTTTAGGGATCCTTTTAGACACTTTCTAAATGTGCAAATAATCCAATTCAGCTTCAAGGTTAAATTGTGGCTGCAAGGAAATATAGTTTGAAGCCTTGTGTTGAATTTATTATTAGATTTATGCAGGCCCTTTCATTGCTGGTTTATATTTATCTTTTTCTATAGTGATCTCAATTCCTGGTATATTTAATTTCACCTATGGTCTAGCATAGGCATGAGGGGAGAAGAGATTTTTTTTAAAAAAGGTGTTGTTGATAAGAGAGCAGTTGAAATCAAATTGGTTCATTTCCTTCTGTTGACTATTAACTCCCTCAAAGAAGGCCAGAATAGCTTTAATCAACAAAACTATTGGTCACTACAAGGAGAGCACATCTTGACAGTCTTGGTCAACTTTACCAGGGAGAGATAATGGGCAGATATTGTAGAGTTTTGGGTGTGACCTTGAGAGATTTAAGGTGGGTCTTTCAGTGCAGTGATGGAAACTGCATAAGTTCCTGATATAATAGTTTAGGATTAGCGGAAACAGTGAGACAAGGATCTTAACCAAGTCTTGTAAGTACACAGTTGTTGGATAAGTGAGTTCTTTGTCCAGTTGAGGGAATATTGCGAAAAGGGGACTGTTTGAGTAGTCTATTGTTGGGGTAAATGGACTTTTGGGAAGTTCCTGAAGCAAATAATGAAGTTATTTACTGATTTACAGCCTTATCTTTGGGTAAGAATTTCTTGGCACAAATAATAAAGTCATGTGCATGTAGGCAGCCTCAGTTCTTAGTCCTATAGTTAATCTATGTAGATGTGGAAGTTTACTTCTCCTAAGAGAGCTAGAAAAGAGAGACCTTAGTGTGCAGAATAGATGGTGGGAAAAAATAATGAGGTGCGCTTGGGGCATTTACAAGTCTTTTTACGTTTGTAGATTGAAGTACATTTTGTCATTTGGGGGCTCAGGTTTTAAAAGGGAAGAAAAACAAGGTGAATGTTCTTGTGTTCTTTTTTCTTTTTTAATTTAAAAACTATGCAATGTATTTGTTTTGATGTCCTCAGTATTACCTTCATGTAGTTAGTTTAATTCCGTCAATGAAATGAATTATTTTTACTCTGAAATCAGGCTGTGTAGGCTTGAATTTTGTCTCTGCTATTTAACTAGCCATGGGATATTGGACAAATTACTTAACCCCTTTGTACCTTGTTTCCTTATCTGTAAAATAAGAATAATATAGTACACCTTCTTTAATGGGTAACTGTAAGGATTAAATGCATTGAATGTAATGCTTAAATGACTAAGTGATTAATTAAATGATTAAATGTAAGGATTAATGTGTTAAACACAGTGTCCAACACTTAAAGTGCTATATGTGTTAGACGGTATTACTATTATGATTACTACTCTGTTACTACTACCACCACACTACTGCTAATATCATTACCTTTTAATTTTTAAGTAAAGTTAATGACTCCTTAGTAACAAAGCAATAGATTAAAATGCTAACAAATTTCAACTTCTACATCCATCGTCAGTAGGAAAAAAGAAAATCCCTATCATTGTTTAAGGAACAAAGTACTTAAAATTTTTCCTCAGTTAAATTCTGGATCTAGTTTAAATCCATGAAATAGGATTATTGTTTACATCTAGTTGATTTAGCAGCTATCAGCTATTACCCATTCTGATCATCCATCATGGTCGGCACCGGGCAGGAGGTGGGAGGAGCCACTTGTAGTGCTCCCCAAATTTAGCCTTTTGAAATATTAGAGTCCTGAAGTTTTGTTGGAAAGTGTCCTTTCTTATAACAGATTTATGCATTAAGCAGTTTTACTGCATTGTTTATAACATTGTCCTTCCTGAAATTTAGTTTCTTTCTCAGTAAAATGAGTCAGGATGGTTTATAAGTTTCCTCTCAGCCTTTCAACCCAGTATTCTGTATCCTCGTGTTGTGTTTTGGCTGGAAAATTAATGCTATTTTCATGGAGACTATTTCAAAGCAATTTTAGATTTTGTTTTCAAAAAGGCATATGCAGACAGGGTTGTGGTCTGTTTGCACTTAATTAATTAGGAAGCAGATTTGTGAGAATATTAGCCAGTTTGTAAATTTACCCCAGAATTGGCTCTGATGTGCTAATTGAAACAGGATGAATAACAGCAAGATCATATTTATCAAGTTCTTCACTTTTCAAATTGGGTTATTCTTACTCAGAGCCTCTTGCAGAGTTTTAATTTCTACCCTGAATGGTAGTTTTGATGCTAGGTTGGCCCAGAACCCTGTAAGACACATTCCACTGATGGCAGCCCCCTGAATTTGGGCTGATTGAATTGGTTGAGTTCTCAGCTTTTTTGTATTAGATTTCCTTCAAGTAATTCAGCTTCTGGGACATTGTGGAAGAGACGTGAAATTTTTTGGTGCAAAGGCGTTGGATGTAAACATCGTAAATCTAACTCTGTTTCAATGAAAATTCTTGGAGTGGGCCCAGTTTTGCTTAGAATGTCACAGCTTTGGAGTTTTGTGAATGTTTATGTTCTATCTGAAAGAGGAAACAAAACAGTTGGAATTTACAACAGATGCACCAAGTACATTGAACGACATGTAAGACCTTGCCTTTGAATGCAATGAGTGTAGCATACAGTTATAAACAGTGAAAATACCTAATGAATTTGTAAGTTATGAGAACTTTAAATGAAATTAGTGATTTAGAAGGAGTTTCAAGATTTTTGCTGGTTTAATGGTCCTGAAGAAGCAGGTATGTATTAAGGCTATTGGAAAATTTTTATTTAGGAACAGTGAAATTTTGTTTGCTAATATGGTTCAGCATCTAAAAACCTTTAAAGCAAAATATGAGTCCCTAGGATTGTCAGTTGTGATGACTTGACTAAGGGCAGAGGGGAAGAATCAAATCTTGTTAGATATTTAGGCTTTCTCTTAACTATAGAACAACAAAACCAGTTTTAATACTAATATCAGTCTATATTTATGGAGTGCTAAGTACTTTACGTGAATTATTTTATTCTCAAAACTATAGCATAGATAGTATGTGAAGGCCATGTCACATTGAGGAAACCTAAGCAATGAGAGGTTAAGTAACTTGCCCAAAGTCACACAGCTCTTAGGTGGTGGAGTTGGGATTTCTACCAAGTTTGCCATCATTGTATCACAATTGTACCATTCTGCCTCTACATGGATTATCACTTAAACCCTATAAATTCCCATCATCAAGTTTGATTATTAACCCCATTTTATAGGTGTGGAATTGAAGAATTAGAAGGGAGAGTTAACGTCCTGAACTCCACATAGCTATTTGATTTCACAGTTGGGATTATTTACCCTATTCCATGAATACCCAGGTCAATTGATTGCTTATGGAAAGCCATTCCAGGTAGAAGTTATATAATAAGTGGTATGAAGGGTGATTTTAATACCTAACATCTTAACTGGGTGTGAAAAATACAGTTTAAGATAGGACTTAGAGAAATTACTACCATTCTGGTCAATAGTGGCAGTTAAGAGACAAAGAATGAACAAGTTCTTGAAAATTGTAAACTTAGAATACCTTCTTAAAACTTTTCCAGTTAAATGGGAATAATGTTATATATGTGTGTGTGTGTGTGTGTGTGTGTGTGTGTGTGTTTTAATTGCTGCTTTAGTTTATTTTTGTTTAGAGAGGGAGAGGGAGGTGGGGGGAGGGGGAGAGGGAGAGAGACTCTCAAGCAGATTCCACACTGAGCCTCAGCCCATTGTGGGGCTTGATCTCCCTACCCTGAGATCACAACCCCAGTGGAAATCAAGAGCCTGAGACTCTTAACTGATGGAGCCACCCAGTTGCCCCTGTTTTTTATATTCTTAAAGATGTTTAATTTGACTAAAAGCAGTCCTTGTTTGTTTCCTTATGTATTTCAGGAACCTACATTTTTTAGGTATCACTTATTTATACTTGTTTGAGGTTACTCTCCCTTGCTTCTGCATTCCCACCACTGGCTGCCTTTCAGATCTCCAAGTACCCCTAATTCCTTCACTCCTCAGGATCTTTTTCCTTGCTTTTCCTTTTGTCTGGAATATGCATGCCCTCCTTCCCCACCCCCAAATGTCATTTCCTCCTGGAAACCGAACCTAACACCCCCAGAAGATGCTAGGTTCCCAAGTGACATGTTCTTCTGGCACTCTGCTTTTCCTTCAGAGCCCTTAGCACACTTAGCTATTATATATTAATTAATGCATACACTCTATATTATATATTGATTTTTGACTAATGATTTTTGTCTCTTTCCTCTACAATACTACAAACTGTGATTGTAGAAACAGTCATTCTTCTCTAAATATTTTGCACTCTTCATCGTAAATTTTGTTTTAGTTCCTTTGTTATTTAAGAATCTCTTTTAGTGTCTGAACATTGTCAGAGAATGTAGTCTCTGATAATTGGTTCTTTGAAATTTGTTGCTATCCTTTGTTAACTTTTGAAAATATTTCCAGTGTGTGCTTGAAAAGAAGGATATTTGTTGCACTGTTCTCTCTTTATTTATAAATAACTGTTGATTCAAATCTGTTGTTCAGATCTACAGCTTTCCTCCTTTGTTTTTTGTTTGTTTATTTGTTTTTTGGTTTGCTTGGTTTATCAGCTTCTGAAAAAAAGTTTTTAAAAATTCTTCCATGTTAAAATTACTCATTATTGTTATGAATTTGTCAGTTCCTACTTTTAATTTGGACTGTTTTTGCCTTGTATATTCTGAAGCTACATTATTACATGTGATTATTATATCTTTTTGTTTATTATGTGCTGTCTTACTTCATTTCCATTAATTGTTTTGTGTTGTTTACCTTAAAGGGTGGCATATCTTTTATTCAAATTTTTTTTGGCCTTTGCCTCTAATACATATGTTATAGCCACTATTGCTAAATTATATTTCTATTTAAAAAAAATTTTATTTTGTCAATGCAATCTAGTAGTCTTATCTTAGAATAATAGTTGAATTTAACCTATTGCCATTTATCATGGTTACTGATCCATTTGGATTCCTTTCTTTTATCTTGCTTTAAGTTTTTTCATTCTTTGCCCCTGCTTCCCCCACCAACCCCACCTGCCCCCACCTTTTTCCAGGCTTTTGTTGGATGGATAAATTTTTCATTAGTGAACTCATTCTTCTTTTTATTTTTCTGGTGATTTGAAAGCCCTAGGTCAGAGGTCAGCAAACTATAGCCTTGGGCCAAATCAGGCCAGCTGCCTGGTTTTGTAAATAAACTTTTATTGGAACACAGCTATGCCCATTCATTTGTATATTGTCTATGGCTCTTTTTATACTACAAAGCAGGGTTGAGTAGCTGGACATAGTAGAGCTTGCAAAGCCTAAAATATTAACCATCTGACCCTTTACAGAAAAAGTTTACTGACCTATACCATAGAATATATATTTTTAATTGGTTCTGCCTAAATATTAGCATGTGTCCTGGACTCTAAATTTTATTGATAAAATTTAAACTTGTTCACTCTCTCCAGACTTTTTTCTAAGGCAAAGACTTTAGAGTGCTTTAAATAGGGTTTTAGTAGACTGGGAGCTTGGGAAGATGGAGGACCCTGAGCTCACCTTCTCCCATATTTACAAGTAGATATCATCCATATACAAGTCAATAAGTTGGAGAGTGATCCGAAGACTGGTAGAACAAACTCCACAAGTAAATATAGAGAAGAAGCTGCATCTGAAAGGCTAGGAAAGTCAGAAAGAAGAAAGACGGAGGGCAGCTGCCCACAGGTGGGAGGGAGCTGCATGTGGAGAGGGCAGAGAAACAGGCCCTTGCACCAGGGAGCTCACACCAGGAAGACAATTCCCTATAATGTTTGGCTTTAAAAATCAGAGGGGCTGAATTCCCTGAGTTTGTAAAACCTGTGGAACTTAGAGCCTGGAGCTTTAAAAGTGAACTGACTCAGCACTGGGCAAACCAGGAGGGCAGTGATAACTGGGTTGCTGCCCTTAAAGAGACAGCAGCCTGCATAGAGAGGCAATATAAAAAACAGCAGACAAAGACTGTAACAAGAGAGAAATGGGGACTCTATATAATAATAAAGGGGATAATCCAAAAGAAGATATAACAATTGTAAATATGTATGCACCCAATATGGGAGTACCCAGATACATAAAGCAGTTAATAACAAATATACAGGAACTAATTGACAGTAATACAATAATAGTAGGGGACTGTAGCACCCCACTTACAGCAATGGATAGATCATCTAAAAGAACATCAACAAGGAAACAAGGCTTTGAATGACACTCTGGAACTTAACAGATATATTCAGAACATTCCATCCTAAAACAGCAGAATACTAATTCTTTTCAAGTGTACATGGAACATTCTCCAGAATAGATCACATATTAGCCCACAAACCCAGCTTTTGTTGAATTTGTTTTCAACAAATTTGTTGAAAATTTGTTGAATTTGTTTTCAACAAATTCAAGAAATTTGAAATCATACTATGCATCTTTTCTGACCACAACACTATGAAACTGGAAGTCAACCACAAGAAAAATCTGGAAAGACCACAAATACAGGGAAATTAAATAACATGCTACTAAATAATGAATGGGTCAACCAGGAAATAAAAGAATAAATTATAAAATACCTAAAGACAAATGAAAATGAAAACACAACCATCCAAAACCTCTGGGATTCAGCAAAAGTGGTTTTAAAAGGGAAGTTTATGGCAATACAAGCCTATCTCAAGAAGCAAGAAAAATGTCAAATAAACAACCTAACCTTACACCCAAAGGAGTTAGAAAAAGAACAAACAAAACATACAAACATCAGAAGGAAGGAAATATTACAGATTAGAGCAGAAACACGTGATAGAAATTAAAAAACAGTAGAACAGATCAATAAAACAAAGAGTTGGTTTTGAAAAAAATCAATAAAATTGTTACACTTCTAGCCAGACTCACCAAGAAGAAAAGAGAGAGGACCCCCATAAGGAAAATCACTAATGAAAGAGGAGACATAACCAACACCACAGAAATACAAACAATATTAATAGGATATTATAAAAAAGCATATGCCAACAAATTGGACAGCATAGAAGAAATGGATAAATTCCTAGGAATCTATAAACTACCAATAGTGAAACAGGAAGAAATAGAAAATTTGAACAGACTGGAATCCAGCAAAGAAATTGACTTAGTAATCAAAATAATCCCAAGAAACAAAAGTCAAAAACCTGATGGCTTCACAGGCAAATTCTACCAAACATTTAAAGAAGAGTTAATACCTCTTCTTCTCAAACTGTTCCAAAAAATAGAAAAGGAAGGAAAAATAACAAATTCATTCTATGAGGCCAGCGTTACCCTAATACCAAAACCAGATAAAGACACCACTAAAAAGAGAACTACAGGCCAATATTCCTGATGAATATAGATGCAAAAATCTTCAATATTACTAGCAAACTGAATATAACAATACATAAAGAAATCATTCACCATGATCAAGTGGGATTTATTCCTGGGATGCCAGGGTGGTTCAGTGTTCAAAAATCAACATGATACATCACATCAATAAGAGAAAGGATAAGAACCATATGATCATGTCAATAGATGCAGAAAAAACATTTGACAAAGTATAGCATCCATTCATGATAAAAACCATCAACAAAGTGGGTTTAGAGGGAACATACCTCAACGTAATAGAGGCCATATATGAAAAACCCACAGCTAACATCATCCTTGATGGGGAAAAACAGAGCTTCTTCCCTAAGGTCAGGCACAAGACAAGGATGTCCACTCTCATCATTTTTATTCAGCATAGTACTGAAAGTCCTATCCACAGCAATCAGACAACAAAAAGTGATAAAAGGCATGAAATCATTCAGGAAGAAGTAAGACTTTCACTATTTGCAGATGACATGATACTATATATAGGAAATATATATATATACACATATATAAGAGAAAAGCTGAAAGACTTCACCAAAAATCTGCTAGAACTGATACACAAGTTTAGTAATGTCACAGGATACAAAATCAAGGAAAAGAAACCTGTTGCATTTCTATACACCAATAAAGAAGAAACAGAGAAATCAAGAAAACAATCCCACTTACAATTGAATGAAAAATATTAAGATACCCCGGAATAAACCTGTCCAAAGAGGTGAAAGACCTGTACTCTGAAAATTATAAGACACTGATGAAAGTAATGGAAGAAGACACAAAGAACTGGAAAGACATTCTATGTTCATGGATTGGAAGAACAATGTTAAAACAATGTTAAAATGTCTATACTGCTTAAAGCAATCTACACATTTAATGCAGTACCTATCAAAATACCAACAGCATTTTTCACAGAACTAGAACAAACAATCCTAAAATTTGTATGGGATCACAAAAGACCCTGTATAGCCCAAGCAATCTTGAAAAAGAAAAGCAAAGCTGAAGGCATCACATTTCTGGACTTCAAGTTTAAATATTACAAAGCTGTAGTCATCAAAACAGTATGGTACTGTCACAAAAATAGACACAAAGACCAGTGGAACAGAATAGAAGTAGAATAGAATAGAATAGAAAACCCAGAAATAAACCCACAGTTACATGATCAGTTAATCTTCGACAAAGCAAGAAAAAATATCCAATGGGAATAAGACAGTCTTCGACAAATGGTGTTGGGAAAACTGGACAGCAACAAACAAAAGAAAGAAACTGGAGCACTTTCTTAAACAGTACACAAAAATAAATTCAAAATGGAGTAAACACCTAAATGTGAGTCCTGAAACCATAAAACTCCTAGAAGATAACATAGGCAGTAACCACTTTGACATCAGCTATAGCAGCTTTTTTCTAGATATGTCTCTTGAGGCAAGGGAAACAAAAGCAAAAATAAACTATTGGGACTACATCAAAATATAAAGCTTCTGCACATTGAAGGAAACAACAAAACTAAAAAGCAACCTACTGAATGGGAGAAGATATTTGCAAATGACATATCTGATAAAGGGTTAGTATACAAAATATATAAAGAACTTCTAAAACTTAGCACCCAAAAAAACAAATAATCCAATTATAAATGGGAGAAGACATGAACAGATATTTATCCAAAGAAGACATCCAGATGACCAACAGACACATGAAAAGATGTTCAGCATTACTTGCCATCAGGGAAATGCAAATCAAAACTACAATGAGGTGTCACCTCACAAAAGGAGAGGCAAGATGGCGGAGGAGTAGGGGACCCCGTTTTGGCTGGTCCCCTTAATTTAGCTAGATATCTATCAAAAATTTTGAACACCCATGAAATCAACCTGAGATGTAAAATATATATCTGGATCTCTACAAGCAGAAAAGCAACTGCTTTTTGCAAGGTAGGACCTGTGGAGTTGTGAATCTGCAGGGAGATATTGGAAGATAAGCAGAAGGGGGAGAGAGCCTCCATAAGCTGACTCTTGGAAAGTAATATAACACGAGAGCACAAAATTTGAACCCTCAGATATCTGCTCTAGTGAGAGACCTCCCTCTCTGAAAGGGGCTCTGGAAAGGAAAAGGCAGAATTCTAGGTAGGGCATTGTTGTCTTGGGATACGAGGAGCCACAGGGCATAAGGGAGAGCCTGAACCAGTAGGGTGCCCAAGCAGTGGAACCAGGAAGCAGGTTAGGGTCAGTGAACCTAGGAAGGGGCTCTCAGCTCGAATTGCCATAAACCGCAAGCAGAGCCTGTCAGTAATTGCTCTTTTCCTGAGCAGACTGAAAAAGTCTGGAACCTGCTCTGACCAGGCAAAAACTTGCAGGGCTGTAGCAGCCTGGAAAGAACATTAGAGCGGCACCCAGACATGATCCAGGAGCTTTGGGTGCATGCACAAGCCTGTGGCCGCTGGTGGTTTTAAAATCACAAAGGGCAGTGACACTCCCAGATCCCTGGGACTACCTCTGAGAGGGTTGCAGTGGGCGTGCACCGTGGGAGGCTGCAGTTTTCATTGGTGCATACAGAAGTGGAGACAGTTTGTCCTGGAGGGTCTATTAAAGAGGGCAGACATCTGCTTTGTAATAGAGCTTGAAGTCCAGAATTGTGATGCCACCAGCTTTGCTTTTCTTTTTCAACATTCCTCTGGCTATTTGGGGTCTTTTCTGGTTCCATACAAATTTTAGAATTATTTGTTCCATTTCTTTGAAAAAAGTGGATGGTTTTTGATAGGGATTGCATTAAATGTGTAGATTGTTCTAGGTAGCATAGACATTTTCACAATATTTTTTCTTCCAACCCATGAGCATGGAAAGTTTTTCCGTTTCTTTGTGTCTTCCTCAATTTCTTTCATGAGTATTTTATAGTTTTCTGAGTACAGATCCTTTGCCTCTTTGGTTAGATTTACTCCTAGGTATCTTATGGTTTTGGGTGCAGTTGTAAATGGGATTGACTCCTTAATTTCTCTTTCTTCTGTCTTGCTGTTAGTGTATAGGAATGCCACTGATTTCTGTGCATTGATTTTATATCCTGCCACTTTACTGAATTTCTGTATGAGTTCTAGCAGTTTTGGGGTGGAGTCTTTGGGTTTTCCACATAAAGTATCATATCATCTGCAAAGAGTGAGAGTTTGACTTCTTCTTTGCTGATTTGGATGCCTTTTATTTCTTTTTGTTGTCTGACTGCTGAGGCTAGGACTTCTAATACTATGTTGAATAGCAGTAGTGATAGTGGACATCCCTGCCGTGTTCCTGACTTTAGGGGAAAAGCTCTCAGTTTTTCCCCATTGAGAATGATATTCGCTGTGGGTTTTTCATAGATGGCTTTTATGATATTGAGTATGTATCCTCTATCCCTACACTGTGCACAGATTTAATCAAGAAAGGATGCTGTACTTTGTCGAGTGCTTTTTCTGCATCTATTGAGAGTATCATATGGTTCTTGTTCTTTCTTTTATTAATGTATTGTATCACACTGATTGATTTGCAGATGTTGAACCAGCCTTGCAGCCCAGAAATAAATCCCACTTGGTTGTGGTGAATAATCCTTTTAATGTACTGTTGGATCCTATTGGCTAGTATTTTGGTGAGAATTTTTGCATCCATGTTCATCAAGGATATTGGTCTGTATTCTCCTTTTTGATGGGGTCTTTGTCTGGTCTTGGGATCAAGGTAATGCTGGCCTCATAAAATGAGTTTGGAAGTTTTCCTTCTATTTCTATTTTTTTTTTTTTTAGAACAGTTTCAGAAGAATAGGTATTAATTCTTCTTGAAATGTTTGGTAGAATTCCCCTGGGAAGCCATCTGGCCCTGGGCTCTTGTTTGTTGGGAGATTTTTGATTACTGCTTCAATTTCTTTACTGGTTATCAGTCTGTTCAGGTTTCCTATTTCTTCCTGGTTCAGTTTTGGTAGTTGATACATCTCTAGGAATGCATCCATTTCTTCCAGATTGTTTAATTTGCTGGCATAGAGTTGCTCATAATATGTTCTTAAAATTGTTTGTATTTCTTTGGTGTTGGTTGTGATCTGTCCTCTTTCATTCATTTTATTTGGGTCATTTCTCTCTTCTTTTTGATAAGTCTGGCCAGGGGTTTATCAATCTTGTTAATTCTTTCAAAGAACCAGCTCTTAGATTCGTTGATCTGTTCTACTGTTCTTTTGGTTTCTATTTCATTGATTTCTGCTCTGATCTTTATTATTTCTCTTCTCCTGCTGGGTTTAGGCTTTATTTGCTGTTCTTTCTCCAGCTCCTTTAGGTGTAGGGTTAGGTTCTGTATTTGAGACCTTTCTTGTTTCTTGAGAAAGGCTTGTATTGCTATATACTTTCCTCCTAGGACTGCTTTTGCTGCATCCCAAAGATTTTGAACAGTTGTGTCTTCATTTTCATTTTTTTCCATGAATTTTTAAATTCTTCTTTAATTTCCTGGTTGACCCATTCATTCTTTTTTTTTATTATTATGTTAATCACCATACGCTACATCATTAGTTTTTGATGTAATGTTCCATGATTCATTGTTTGCGTATAACACCCAGTGCTCCATTCAATATGTGTCCTCTTTAATACCCATCACCGGGCTAACCCATCCCCGGGCTAACCCATCCCCCCATCCCCCTCCCCTCTAGAACCCTCAGTTTGTTTCTCAGAGTCCATAGTCTCTCATGGTTCGTCTCCCCCTTCGATTTCCCCCCCTTCATTTTTCCCTTCCTACTATCTTCTTCTTTTGTTTTAACATATAATGTATTATTTGTTTCAGAGGTACAGTCTGTGATTCCACAGTCTTACACAATTCACAGCACTCACCATAGCATGTACCCTCCCCAATGTCTTTCACCCAGCCACCCCATCCCTCCCACCCCCCATCATTCCAGCAACCCTCCAGTTTGTTTCCTGAGATTAAGAATTCCTCATATCAGTGAGATCATATGATACATGTCTTTCTCTGATTGACTTCTTTTGCTCAGCGTAATACCCTCCAGTTCCATCCACGTCGTTGCAAATGGCAAGATTTCATTCCTTTTGATGGGTACATAATAGTCCATTGTATGTATATACCACATCTTCTTTATCCATTCTTCTGTCGATGGACATCTTGGCTCTTTCCATAGTTTGGCTATTGTGGACATTGCTGCTATAAACCCATTCATTCTTTAGTAGGATGATCTGTCTTCCTGTATATTGCCTCAGATTCACTTCTCAGCACGTCCTACCTTCCAGAAAGTGGTCGCTTTTCTGTTCATAGAATTGCTGCTATTCTTTTCTTCCATCTCCTGTTGCATTTGTAGTGTTCAGAATGTTTGATAACTATCTACCTGAATTACTGGGACCAGAAGAAATTTAGGTTTACTACTACTCCACCATCTTGCGCCTCTCATAGTCGCTTTTTAACTTGTCTTTTTTCACACCTATATTTTTTGTAGATATATGCCTCATTTTAGTCCTTTTTTGCTCTAATCAATTTTATCTCTCTCTCTCTCTCCATATATATATATATATATATATATGGAGAGAGAGAGAGAGAGAGTTTTACTTTCCTTGCAATTTTGGGATGTAGTGTCCTCTAACACACAGACCAAAATACACCAAGGAATAACTGGAACACCCTGCTTTGTCCACACTGAGAGATTATAGCCCCCCTTCTTCTCCCCCTTTTGTTTGTTTGTTTTTTTTTTTTTTTTAATTTTTAAATTCTATTCTTGTTTTTCATTTTGGCTTTGTTTTTTAGTGGTGGTTTCTGACCACTCTGATTTTGCTAGGGTTCATCTTGCTTAGGTTGTGGTTGATATTTTGGACTCTGGTCACTCACTCAACCATCCCTCAACAGAATGAGTAGAAGGAGGAACTCTCAACAGAGACAATATCCTCTGCCACAGAACTAATGGATATGGATATAAGCAAGATGTCAGAGATAGAATTCAGGATAGCAATCATAAAGTCAATAGCTAGGCTTAAAAAAAACATTAGTGACAATGTAGAATCTCTAAGGGCAGAAATGAGATCTAATCAGGCCGAACTAAAAAAGGCTATGAATGAGATGCAGTCTAAACTGGATACTCTAACAGCGAGGATAAATGAGGCAGAAGGGAGACTCGATCTAAAAAATAAGGTGATGGAAAGGAAGGAAATTGAGGAAAACAGAGATAGGCAGCTAGTAGCACATGAAAAAAGGAGAGATTAATGATGCCTTGAAACATTCCAGTGTCAGAATTATTGGGATCCCTGAGGGGGTCGAGACAAGGGGCTAGAAGATATATTTCAGCAAATCATAGCTGAGAACTTCCCTAATCTGGGGAAGGAAACAAGCATTTGAGTCCAGGAGGCAGAGAGGACCTCTTCCAAAATCAATAAAAATGGATCAACAGCCCAACATATAATAGTGAAGCTTGCAAATTTTACAGCTAAAGAAACTATCCTGAGAGTAGCTAGGGCGAGGAGGTTCCTTACGTATGGTGGGAGGAACATCAGAATAACATCAGACCTGTCCACAGAAACCTGGCCAGCCATAAAGGGCTGGCAAGACATATTCAGGGTACTAAATGAGAAGAACATGCAGCCAAGAATACTTTATCCAGCAAGGCTGTCATTCAGAATGGATAGAGAGATAAAGAGCTTCCAGGACAGGCAGAAACTGAAAGAATATGTGACCACTAAGCCGGCCCTGCAAGAAATATTAAGGGGGGTTCTATAAAAGGAGAAAGGTCCCAAGAGTGATATAGAACAGAAATTTACAGAGACAATCTATAGAAACAAGGACTTCACAGGCAACATGATGACAATAAATTCATATCTTTCAATAATCACTCTAAACGTGAACAGCCTAAATGTTCCCATAAAATGGCACAGGGCTGCAGATTGGATAAAAAGACAGGATCCATATGCTTTCTACAAGACACTCATTTTGAACCTGAAGATACATCCAGACTGAAAGTGAGGGGATGGAGAACCATTTACAATGCTAATGGACCTCAAAGATACCTGGGGTGGCAATCCTCATATCAGACAAATTAGATTTTAAGCCAAAGATTGTATTAAGAGATGTAGAAGGACACTATATCATACTTAAAGAAGATCTAACAATTGTAAATATTTATGCCCTCCACGTGGGAGCAGCCAATTATATAAACCAATTAATAACCAAAATAAGGAAGCATATTGATAATAGTACATTAATAGTAGGAGACTTCAACACTCCACTCACAGCAATGGACAGATCATTTAAGCAGAAGATCAACAAAGAAACAAGAGCTTTGAATGACACATTGGACCAGGAGGTGTCACCTCACACCTGTTAGAATGGCTAAAATCAACAGCACAAGAAACAACAGGTGTTGGCGAGGATGTGGAGAAAAGGGAACACTTGTGCACTGTTGGTAGGAATGCAAACTGGTGCAGCTACTGTGGAAAACATTATGGAGGTTTCTCAAAAAGTTAAAAATTGAACTACTGTACAGTCCAGCAATTGCACTACAGAGTATCTACCCAAGAATATAAAAACACTAATTCAAAGGGAAACATGCACCCCTATATTTATAGCATCATTATTTATAATAGCTGAAATATGGAAGTAGCCCAAATGTCTGTCAACTGATGAATGGATAAAGAAGAGGTATATACACAATGGAATATTATTGAACCATAAAAAATAATGAAATCTTGCCATTTGCAACAACATGGTTGGAACTAGAGTATAATGTTAAGTGAAAAAAGTCGGAGACAAATACCATATGATTTCACTTATATGGAATTTAAGGAACAAGACAAATGAACAAAGGGAAGAAAAGGGAAAGAGAGAGAGACAAACCCAGAAACAGATTCTTAACCATAGAGAACAAACTGATGGTTACCACAGGGGAGCGGGTGGGGGATGGGTGAAATAGGTGATGGGGATTAAGGAGTGCACTTGCTGTGATGAGCCCTGGGTGATATATGGAATTGTTGAATCACTATATTGTACACCTGAAAGTAATATAACACTGTGTATTAACTAACTGGCAGTAAAATAAGAGCTTAAAAAAAAGAAAGAAAAGGCTTTAGCAAATGAAAAAAAAAAAAGAATGCTTGAAACAGCCACTGGAAAAAATCTTTCATCTTCTGAGTTGTTGCTGTGAGAATGTTATTTCTCCTTTTCTTAACTTTTATTTTTTAATCAACTGTATTGTATAATTTATATAACATAATGCACACATTCTAAGTGTATAGTACCAGTACTAGTGTCTCAAACGCTCAGAGTTAAAAAGTCCTTCTTAATATATGAACTTGATTGTGTCTGATGTCTCCTTGGAGACATTTGGAGGATGAATAGATCATTCTGATTTTTTGAATATGTTACTATGGGAAAAAAGAAGTGAATAGATTTATGTCAGGCTTGCCTGTGTGCCTTTATGATTATAGGCTCTCTATCAATGACAAAGCAATGACAAGTCATGGTATCTTTTATCTTTGGATGTCAGGGCTTGCTCTTCACACCTGATTGGAATAAAGAAACATCTGTTGCTAGGCAGCCAAAGCACTAGCACCTAGCAACTGTGATGTGTGTATCAGGAACCTTAGGGTCTCTTTAGAGCCTGGTGATGTGTAGTATAATCCAAAAACCTATACTCATCTGTTTGAATTAGAGGACACAAGAATCTAGGTAAAGGAATGGCAAAGAGCTCAGTGAAAATCCTATTGTACATGGCAAGGTTAATTTAGTGTACAGTGTTTGGAATGCCTCTTATAGTTCTGTGGCTTGCCACTTACTAATTGTATGTGAAGATACTAATATATACTAATGATACTAATGATATGACCTGAATTGAATTCCTAAAGCCTTCTTTCTTTTAATCTGCAAAATGGAGGTGACAGTATCTACTGCATAAATATGGTAATACATGTGATGCATTTAGAGCAGTTTCCATAGTAAGTGTTCAAAATAATTAGGTATTAATAGCAGTTTTAGAGATTATATCACGATACATTTTTTAAAAACCTCCATCAGTAGTTATCAATCAGCCCTATACCTTTATGACAAACCATCTCAAAACTTAGTTCCTTAAAAATGATTTATTATTTCTCATAATTCTGTCGATTACCTGGGCTCAGCTGGTGATTCTTCCAATGGTATACCTGGGGTCACTTGCCTGGCTTTTTCAGCGTGGGTGCTGTGCTGGAGCTAGAATATACAAGGTTTCTTCTCATCCTCCAGAGACATTCCACTTGGCATCTTATCACTCAGTAGTCCATCCACAGCTTATTTATGGCATGATTGCTGGCTTCCAAGAAGAGCATTTCAAGACAATTCTCAACGTTTAAGTGCTCATCCAGTGTCTGCTTGCATCATGTCTTAATGGCTAAAGCAAGTCATATGGCCGAGTCCAGAGTCCAGTATGAGAGGGGATTATACAGGGCATGATACCAGGAATTATGGCTCACTGGGGACCACCAATGTGGTTGTCTCCTTCAAGTGGTATAAGACCTTAACATGGTTAGGATGTGAAACTCAAACCTGAATCAGTGGTTTGGGAGACAGTGCATCTCAAACTTTAGTGTGCACTAGAACCACTTGGGCAGACTATTTAAAATGCACCTTCCTGGGCCCTAATTTCAGTAAGTTTGGACCAGAGACCAGAAATATGCATTTTTAAAAATCTTACAAAGCTGTCTTAATGAACACTCAGTTTGAGAGCCATTTGTTATCAGAAGTTTTGAGGTCAGGGAACACTGTGCATTTCCTGTGGTGATTGGCCTCTATCAGAGGCTAGCCATATGAAATGTTATACCCAGTGGAAAATTCTTAGTTCATTTTCTGTGGCAGGCTAATTACAGCCATGGTTAGGGGATGGATAGAGAAGAGTCACCTCTTGGTTTTCAGTTATTCCTATAGCTCAGAGGTAGGCCCCTGTGCTTGGTTTTAGGTTGGTGAGAATTTCTTGGAGTGATGGAAGATTTGGATATCCAGGACACTCTGCTCTACCAAAGCAGCTTCTCTAATACTCTTTAACTTCTTTGCAGCAGTTTTTAAATAAGAGTAACAGAAAAGTTTGATCTATGGCTAGGCAATCCTTAGACTGACATTTCTCGCTAATGAAATTAGAATGAAACCTAGTTTCACTGAAAGAAATATATATATTATAATTATAATTGATTCTTATGAGGAAGAAAAAAGGCACACACCTAAAGAAAAATGGAAACTTACAGAAAGGTCTTCAAACAGCTTGGGTTTCCAAATGACATGTTAGGAGATGGGAGGAGTCGACAGTGATGAAAAGTGCTAAAGGGACATGATTGCTGTAACTGCTTTTTGAGGGAATTATTAATAAATGGTACTCTGCCTTTCTACCTATTCACATATCTTCTTACTGTAGAAAACCTGTGGTTCAAGACTCTCACTTTGGCAATTAGTTAGTTTTGGCAGTTAGTTCATTCATAACCTATCACCATGTTGGACCTACTACATTCCTGTGTTACAGACGGTGGCTTGTGTGTCTGCAAAATGGGGAGTGGGTTACTCATCCTAGTTACTTCTCCAGAGCTATTTTCATTGTGCTTATTACCGAATAGCCTAGTAACCAAAGGAATGGTTTGCAGTGTCTCTTTTGGATAATCTTAATGATTTGCATTTCAGCAAACTGAAGTGAGCTCACATGTCTCTGGTGTTTTTGGAATCAATCTTAAAATTTTGGGTAGGTTTATGCTTCAGACTCTCTATTCTGTTTTTCTTATTCTTTAGAATATCTTGTATTTGAGGTTAGGAAAACTTTAAGCCAAGTATTTTTCTTTTTTTTCCTCCAAGTTTTTATTTAAATTCCAGTTGTTTAACATGCAATTTAATACTGGTTTTAGGTATAGAATTTAGTGATTCGTCACTTATATACAACATCCAGTGCTCATCACAACAAGTGTCCTCCTTAATCCCCATCACCTATTTAAGCCATGCCCCTACCCACCTCCCTCCAGTAACCATCAGTTTGTTCTCTGTAGGTAAGAGTCTGTTTCTTGGCTTGCCTCCCTCCCCCCACCATGTTCATTTGTTTTCTTTCTTAAATTCCACATATGAGTAAAATCATATGGTATTTGTCTTTCTCTGACTGACTTATTTTGCTCAGCATAATACTCTCTAGCTCCATCCACATCATTGCAAGTAGCAAGATTTCTTTCTTTTTGATGACTGATGAATATTCCATTACACACACACACACACACACACACGCCACATCTTCTTTATCCTTTCATCAGTCAGTGGACATTTGAGTCCTTTCCATAATTTGTCTATTGTTGATAATGTTGCTATAAACATTGGGGTGCATGTATCCCTTTGAATTAGTATTTTTGTATCCTTTGGGTAAATACCTGGTAGTGCAATTGCTGGGACATAGGGTAGTTCTATTTTTAACTTTTCCTCCATACTGTTTACCACAGTGGCTGTCAGTTTGCATTCTCACCAACAGTTTAAGAGGGTTCTCCTTTCTCCACATCTTTGCCAACACCGTGTTGTTTCCTATGTTGTTAATTTTAGCCATTCTGACAGGTGTGAGGTAACATCTTATTGTAGTTTTGATATGTATTTCCCTAATGATGAGTGATATTGAGCATCTTTTCATGTATTTGATAGCCATCTGTGCCTTTTGTGGAAAAATGTCTATTCTTGTCTTCTGACCATTTTTTAACTGGATTGTTTTTTGGGTATTGAATTTGATAAGCCCTTTATATATTTTGGATAATAACCCTTTATCAGATATGCCATTTGCAAATATCTTCTCCCATCCTGTAGGTTGCCTTTTAGTTTTGTTAATCATTTCCTTTGCTGTGCCAAAGCTTTTTATTTTGATAAAGTCCCAATAGTTTGTTGTTGCTCTTGTTTTCCTTGCCTCAGGAGACATATCTAGTAAGAAGTTGCTGCAGAAGCCAAATCTTACTTAATAAACATTAGGCTGAGCAAGAAGATGAAATTTCCACTGTGAGTTGTACAACATTTGGCTTTGTATTAATGATAGTTTTTATATAATCTGATTGCTGTTAATGTGGTTCAATGCACATAACTCAAATTCTTCACAAGTATGGTGTGAGGATAAATTATGCCCTATGTAGATATACGTCTATATCTGTATATATATCTCTCCAATTTGAGTTCTTGAGGAAAAGTCATCACTAAGAAAATCATCTTATGTTGGTACATAATTAAATAATGTTGAATGTTTTCTTTAGGAACTGTGTTCTTTAGTGTTGGAACTACCAGAATGTTCCCTTTAAGGAATAGACACCAAAGAAATATAGAGGTGGGTAATGCTAAGTTTTAGCTGGGGAATTATCTTAATAGTTTTTATTGGAATTTTTCTTGTATTAATAATTAGTAATCTTCATTATAGAAAACTTAGAATACAGACAAATGTTTGTCTTAAAAACCACTCACTCCCACCATTCAGAGATTCTATTTGCAGTGTGGTGTGTTCTTCCTTCTCTATCAAACAGAGCCAAACCCAACAACATGTATGTATTTCATAATCATGAAATTGAGCAAAATAATCAAGACTTAAGGATATATGCCATATGAGTCTATTCATAAAAAGTTCAGATATAAGGAGAAGTCAATTATGTTTTCCAAGAATGCATATATATGTAGTAAAGAATAAAGAAGTACATGGGAAAGGTTATTCCAATCAGGTATTTGCTGAGAGGAGAAAGGGCAGTGATTGGGGAGGCACATATGGAGGGCTTCTGTGGTGCTGGCAGTATTCTGATTTTACCTTGGTGGTTACCATAGATATTCACTTTAAAATTGTTTATGAAAATGAGCTTATCTGTTATATATTTTACCACGAAATACATCCTTTTTATATTTTACAGTAAATACATAGAAATTGAGTAAGACATAGAATATATATATTGGATATTTCTAGAAGAATATATAAGAAGTTCCGAACAGTGATGCCTTTGAGAAGAAGTACTGAGATGCTGGGATGGGAGGGAGACACTTTCATTATACACCTTTTTATTTCCATTTTGCATGTTTTCTGATGAAGAATGGTCTTAAAAATTGAGTTGATAGAGGGTAGAGAAAACTGAGACAAAAAATACAAAATTTAAGAATTTAACATCTTTCTGACTTCCTTGTGAAGACTGTATAGGTTTGGAGTAGTGTGATTTAGGAAAAATATGACTGAAAATTAAAATCATAGGCTTTTCGGGTCACATTACCTTTTTTCGTGGTCAGGAGAATGTTTTTTGTGATGCCCTGCTGTCCTCAGAGATCTGTCTCACAGTCCTGGTTCTCAAATGTTGTATGCATCTACGTCATCTGGGGGCCTTATTAAAATAAAGATTCCTGGGCTCTACCTCCAGAGTGTCCAATTAAGTAGGTCTTCATTTCCGTCAAATCTCCAAGTCATGGTCATGCTATTACTGCTTTTGCAGGGACTACATTTTGAGAACCAGTAGACAGGAGAGTTGCCCCCTACATAAGGACTATACTGGAAAATCGAACAAAAATGGAGGCTTGTACCCAGGGCAAGATAGTATGTGCTTCCAACAGACAAGCAGCAGGAGTTATATAATTTGTGGCCCATGTTGTTGGCATCGTGTCTGTTTTTAAGCCTATTTATGAATGACAATATAGGTCTTGTCAGCTGAGGAAATCAGAACCACTTAAAATCATTAGAAGAAACAATGTTCTTGAGGTAGATGTCTAAATTTGTGGATTTCCTTAACTGTGACTTTGGGTAGCTGGAATAAAAAAGATCAATGTACTCATTTGAAAAAACTGAGACAAAAAATACAAAATTTAAGAATTTAACATCTTTCTAAAGATATTAAATAAAATACTAGCTGTGGGAATTTTTTTTTTAAGTAGGCTCCATGCCCAATGTGGAGCCCAAGGTGGGATTTAAACTCACGACCCTGAGATCAATATCTGAGCTGAGACCAAGAGTTGGACACTTAACCGACTGAACCACCCAGGCACTCCAAGAATCTTTCTCTTTTATGTCTTTTAAAGAGACAAAAAACTGAAGGGTGCATGGGTGGTTCAGTTGGTTAAGGGTCTGCCTTGGGCTCAGGTCATGATCTCAGGGTCCTTGGATCTAGGTCCGGACCCTGCCTTGGTCTCCCTTCTCAGCTTTTAGCCTCTCTAGTGAGGCTTGCCCTTACCCCCACTCATGCTCTCTCTCACTACCTCTCTCTCTCAAATAAATAAATAAAATCTTAAAAAAAAAAAAACAAAGGGAAAAGATTTGTTTTGTTCATGTTGGAACTAATGCAACCATGGTTTGAGTTACTTTTTCAGTCTTTTTCATTGTGTTTGCCTAGAAGATTAACAAATTTCCATTGATGAGTTATAACATGTATAGCTCTTGTATAATTCATGAAAATCTCCTAAAAATATGAAGTCTACTTCTAATGGGATTGTGCTTATTCTACCCTCCACAAGAGGGACTGCCTCTTTCAAAATTAGACTCTCACCCTGTATTGAAGCTGGCAATATCCTGTGGTGTAGAAACTTAGTATTGCTTTGTGGCTGTGTGATTGACTTGTTTTCTGTAGTAACCTGGCATTGACTTGTAATTCTGATGACCTATTTGCCTATTATTACAAAATTTTCAGTTTCTGGTCTATCTACCCGGTACTCTATTTTTGTTTTTCTTGGAGTGTCCTTGTTTTAAAATTGTGATCTCATTTCAGCCATGATAGCTGTTCTTGGCTTTTGTTGTGCTGAGCCTATCCTTGTCTTCGCAGCAAGGAGGGGTTGACTGTCTTTTCCTGGAGATCTTAGATCCTGTGCATCTTCTCTGTTGTTCCTAAGTTGGTATAGAGCCTGCTTTTACTATTTTCTACTCACTTAATTACATTATGAATTTTAAATACACTGAGTTACCATATTGCAGGTACATCTGTAAAGCTACATTGGTTATTCTTTTTATTGCCTTATAAGGAATTTACAGATTATGGTTCTTGGGACATTGGTAAGGATAAATGTATATTTTAGATCTGGGTGTGTGGTGTAAGTGGAGAATCAGAAATGCTATTGGATGAATTAGGTCTATTTTTTTATTAAGCCTACTTGCTCTTAGAATAGATTTTATGATCAGCTAATGGAATAATTTGAGATCCTTAAGACCTAAAAGCCTCACTAGTTCTCACTTTAACAGTTCTGCTAAACACACTCTCATCTGTAGTTGATTTAAAGAGATTCTACAATATTTTTCCTTACTAAACGGCAGAAAATTAGAACACATTTGCAGTCAAACTAATTTGCAGGTATATCTTCTCTTCTGATTAAAAATTACTGGGAGATTATCAGTGAAGTGGTCTTGCCCAGAAACATATTGCAGTCTAGGAAACAGAAAGCTTTTCCACCTGGTTTTTATGCCCCAGGATATTTGTTATGCATGTCTGCTAAGATTAGTATTAAGTTCCTTCTGTTGAATTTAGTAGTGCTTGTGATTTCTTTTGTATTTCAGCATTGAAAATTAATCTAAACTCTTATAATTTCTAGCTCTGATTTGGCTTTTACACTAATCACATTTTAAAGGCAAACTAGCCCTATTTTTTAGTTAAAATACTTTTTAATTTTATTTCACTTGATTTAAATTGTAAAAGAAATCAAATTCCTCCAATTTGGTTTAAACTGGTTATTAATATTCCATATCATTCATTTATAGATCAGTTTTGTTAGTTTATGCACTCTTAGTTATGTCAGGATTAAAACTTTTCTTTCACAAGTTCTTACCCAAATAAAAGGCAGGACTTCTTCATTGACATTTTTCTATCTTTCAGTTTCATTTCTCACCACCTGTATTTGGTATCTGTACTGTGGAGTGTAGCATCCACACTATGGTGAATTGTCTTGCCTGGCAGCTGCTTTAAAGTTTCCTTTTGTATGTAGTTTTGATCATGAGTGTCCTTTTCATGGGCTCTTGTTTCTATGAGTAATGTTTTGTTTTCATCTATTTATGTCTTATTATTGCATGGAGTAAGCTTAACATTCATGGTAAAGGTGTTTTTCAAGTTATCCCACAGTAGAGGGGCGTGTTTCTTGGCTTCAAGGTTGCTTTCAGGTGTGTATGTTACTATAGAATACAAATATGATATCAAGGGAGAATATGCAGATTCCAAGAAAGACCTTAATATCAGAATAAGTTATTTCCATAGGAAATATTTTTTGATGCAGAGAATTGTAGCAAATTGAAACTACTAGATTATTAATTATGAAAACCAGTTTTGTCATACTTTTGAAGAATATTGTTCATCTACTTTGTTAACAACTTTTCTCTTAATGATTTTCTCTCTGTAAAAGTTTTCTAGCACTACTAATAAATAGAAAGTGATCATTGTTTCTCTTTTTCTTTCAAATTTTGATAAGCATCAAAATGGTTAGAACGAAGGAAACCCTAAACTGAATAACAATAAACTGGGTGATGATTTTGCAAACATTTGAAAATTTACTAGATATATATTTTAAATTCTTCTGTTATTGATTTTGTAGTATATATTCAGAAGATCAAAAATGATAAGTTGTGCACATATAAATAACGTATATTTTTGCGTATTGTAGGAGATACAAACTTTTACCTTTACCTTCTTAGAATTTTTTGGGGGTGAGCCTGAGAATTAAATTAGCATAAAAGATCAAGAGGAGACAGGCATACAAATTTATTTAATACAAGTTTTACATGACACAGGAGCCTTCATAAGGAATGACGACCCAAAGAAATAGAGAAAACCTACTTGCTTTTATATTAGGTTGAACAAAGGCGGTTATGCCAATTGTGGAGGTGACTGAGCTATGTGGGATGGCAGAAGGAAGAGAAGAATGATTTTCACAAGGTCTGTTTGTATAGAATTCTCAGCTTCAACTCATCCTTATTGATAAGATTGTTGCTTTCTTATTGGTATGGGGAGGATATTTTTCATATGGGAATTTCATCTCCTGCTTTTAAGAAAAGGAAAGTCAGAGTGTTTTTCTTATATTTGCTGATATACTTGAATGTATTTAACTCAGAATAGTCAATATACCCGAGCAATGTATTTTGGGGGCATGTTCTGAGCTCCTTCAATATACATTAACTATTTAATTGAATTATATATACAAGTCAATTAAATATTTCTATTTTATTGTAGTATGACATAATCAGATACTAGGGCTAGCAGAACTGGGTTTAAATTCAGTTCTGTCTCATTCTAGGGCATGTTTTTCCCTTGAGTATAGATGATAAAAATCTATAAAATGAAGATAATAGTACTTGCCTCATAGGGCTGTTGTGAGGATTACATGAAATAATATGAATAGCACATACAATACATACAAGAAAGAAGACTAACTGTCCTCTCCCAAATTTGTGTTATCCTTCCAGTGTAGACTTGATTTTGATAAGTGACTGTCCTGTCGGAGACTATATTTTCTAACTTTCCTTGTACAGTCATGTCACTGGGTTTGTTGAAAAGGCTATCTCTTCTCCATTAAATAGCTTTTATGTCTTTGTCAAAAATCATATTTGTGTGGAAATCATATTTGTGTGGATCCATTTCTAGGTTTTCAGTCTGTTCCATTGATCTATATGTCTGTTGCTCTGCCAGCCCTGCACAGTCTTGATTACTATAGCTATACAATAGTTATGAAATTGAGTAGATTGACTTCTTTGACTTTTTCTTGTAATTGTTTTGGCTATTCTAGTTCCTTTACTTTTGCATATAATTTTAGGATAATCTTGTCTGTATCTACAAAATATCTTACTGGGAGTTTGATAGGAATTGCACTAAATCTGTTTATCAGTTTGAGGAGAATTGACATCGTTACTGTGTTAAGTCTTCTAAATCATGGATACGATGTAATTCCATTTATTTAGGTTTTGAATCCAGCATCTTGTAGTTTTCATAACAAGTCCTGTGCATGTTTTGTTAGATTTATGCCTAGTAATTTTTTCTTTTTGAGTGATTATAAATGATGTTGTAGTTTCAATTTCGATGTTCATATATTTGTTGCTAATATGTAGATATACAGTTGAGTTTTCTATGTTTATCTTGTGGTGAAGTCAATATTAGTTCTAGAATATTTTTTGTAGTTTTTTGGATTATCTGTATAGACAATTTGTCATATGCAAATAGGGGCAGTTACATCTCTTTCTTTCTGATCTGTATGCCTTTTCTTTATTTACTGGCTTGAACTTTTTTTTTGATATTCAGATAACTTTATTATTTTTTTATTATTATGTTCAATTCTGGCTTGAACTTCTGACACTATATTGAATAAGAACAATGAGAATGGGCAATCTTGCCTTTTACCGTTAGGCATAAGGTTAGCTTTAGTTTTTTTGTAGATGCTCTTTATGAAGTTCAGGAAGTTCCCTTCTATTCCTATTTTTCTGAGAGTTTTGATCATGAATAGGTGTTGAATTTTTCAAATTTTTTTTCTGGATCAGTTGATATGATCATGTGATTTTTTTCTTCCTTAGGCCTGTTAATATAGCAGATTACATTTATTATTTTTTTTTGAACAATGAACCAGGCTTGCATTCTTGAAATAAACCTCACTTGGTCATGATGTATATAGTTCTTTATATATATTGCTGAATTCGATTTGCTAATATTTTGTTAAGGATTTTTACAACTATATTCATTATTGATATGTAGCTACGTATTTTTTTACTTTGCTTTTGGTATTAAGGTAATACTATTTTCATAAAATGAATAGGAATTATCCTATTTATATAAGTTTATATTGTACCTTTTTTCTGTGTAATTAAATAATATTTGAAAACATAATTTTAAAGTCTGAATAATAGTTGTAGGAATGTACTCCTCTTTACCTTTTCCTTGCTTTATTATTTAAAAATTTTAAAATGTTATTATCAATACTTCTATGATTAGTCTTTTCCTGTGTAAATCCTTGTGGATCTCTTACTTATCCTTAGAATAATTTCAAGAGATGCAATTCTTATATCAAATGATAAATTTTTAAAGTTTCTGATAAACCCCAATTTATTTTCCAGAAAGAGGGTGTCAGGTACTTCCATAGTGGTGTGTATATGAGATTACCCACTTCATTATATTCTAACTCCTAAATGTTATTGTTTGATTTGGTATGGTTTCTTCTGATTTGTTACTCTGATATTTATTCTTGTGTCAATCAACACTGTTCCATTCATTCTTTAGGAGAGTACTTCTAAATTCCCAAGATTTTGAATTTTGTTGTTGTTAACTTTTCTGGAAATTTTCTCATTTTATTGTATGTTAGTCAAATAAAATGGCCCATATAATTTTTATTTATTATAGTTATGTTGGTGGGATGTTTAGAATATGCTTAATCTTTAAAAAATCTTCTATTTATAATATTTTTTATTGAGTCTGCAAAAGTTTGAGAATGCTATGTTTCTATTTATCTCTTCTTTACTTCTGATATTATTTTTCTTTATTAATGATGTGTCATATATTCTGTGCATATAGATTTGTGATATTCTAGTTTTACTTTTTTAAAAATATCCTAAGATATTTTTTCCCCTGACTTCTATTTTGTTCATTGTTAATATTGCTACCCCCCTTTGGCATTTTGATTTTGTTCACTATATCAGAATTAGGGGATTCGAGCTGGGTTTCTATCAGCTGCGCTAGCAGTGTCCTCATTAGCCACCTTACTTACATAAGAGAGGATAGACTGCAGCCTGAGAAAGAAAGGTTGTAGTAGGAAGGGTGGAAAAAGATGAAACAGTGGAAGAGAGATAGTGGAAGAGAGAGCACGTGTCAGCTCCCAAGTGAGGACCTCCTTCTTCCTTCTCTTCTTGCTCTGATTTACTTCTAGCATGAATCACTGTGTTTGCCAGGTACTGCTGGCTTCTACAACAGTGGCTTTTCTTCTCTTGAGAACCAGTGGGTCTGTCAGGCTCTGTGGTGCCTGTAGCTGGTGTTGCTGTGGCCCTGGTTACCTATTTCTCATCCGTCAGTGCAGCCATCTCATTAGGTGTGATGACCTGGACACTAGCATCAGCCTCCTTGAGATGTCTTGGCAGCACAGTGTTCCCTTGTGAAATGGGAGGTATAAAATGCTTGCATTTTAACAGAACTGCTAAAATTAGATTCACGCTAATTCTGTAAGCAAAGCTATGTATTCAGCTGAATTTATACTAATTCACTTGTGACTATTATTATCTACGACTGCTAACATTACCTAATAGTGCTATTGTGTGCCATTGGCTGGTCTAAGAATTTTACATATAAAGACACGTTTAATCCTCATTACATACCTATGAGGGAGGAACTATACTTTTTACAAATGAGGAAAGAAACTGAGACCATATAGAGGTTAAATTGAGATAGGCCAAGGAGAGAGCTTTTCAAACTGGATTATTTGCCAAGATGTAAACATCTGTGGCCTAGAGAGCAAATTGATACTTAGCCCCTGGCCAAATATCTCATGTGTAGGTGTTGATAATCTTCCTCTTCTATGCCATACTGTGGGAGGTTTTACCCCTCCTTGGCAACTGTAAGGAGAGAGAGAATAACTCATTTTTAACTCTGGGCTGTTTTGAGCTATAATCCTAATTCAGCTCTTAAGGGCTGCCTTCCTAAGTGCTCTTCCTTTTAGGGGTGATGATGATAGGTAACAGAACCAAATCAAGGCAGATCTGCTAACATTGATTTATTGACCCTGATCAAATACCAGGTCAGAGGGAGAAACAATAGATTCTCAAAAAAAATACAACTTATATATTTATTTAAAACTGAAAAAATCCCATCTTTATATTTGTTTCCACTTTAGATTCAAGCTGGGTTTTCATAATAATTCTTGGGAGAAGCTTGTCCCAATTCCCAAGACTTTCATAATGTTGCTGCTTCCATACCCAAATAAGTCTTGGACATTATTTTAGCACCTCATTATATCTGTACCTCATTATACCTGCTTTGGTGACTTGGGATACCTTTTTCTGACACCTGTGCACCCATCCTGGATCATATAAGCCTGGTGCCAGTTTGTTTTCTTCCAAGTGCTACCCACCGTGTCATATGATTTAATGTGAAAATTTAGTGTGAAAATTTTTGCTCTGCCTTTTTGCTTATTGATACCAATTGGTGTTAAAGTGCCTGTTTTGTTCAGTTGCCTTGCGTTTTTGTTTCCCTATTTGGTACAAGCCAGTTTTAATTAATTAATTCTTTTTAAGCCAGTTTTAATTTAAATGGTTAAGTCTACTATTTCTAAAAATACTATTTGAACTTCAGTGTACCTGAATATTATCAGTTTCTTCTCTTATGCTCTCCAACCATGATCATTTTATGAAGTTTGTGGACAGAGGGAGGAATCATCTTCTAATCCCGCTTATTGATCATTTGGCCATGCCTAGGATTTTTCCCAGGAGATTTATTGTTGTCTATAAATCCTCTTTTATCACACATTGGAATACCACACCTTTTTTTTTTTTTTAAACTGTTTCTTCTTTTTCCATCCTTCCTACTACAACCTTTCTTTCTCAGGCTGCAGTATAGCCTCTCTTATGTAAGTAAGGTGGTCTAATGAAGACACTGTTAGTGCAGCTGATAGAATCCTAGCTCAAATCCCCTAATTCTCTCTCATTTAACTATTCTGCTGGAAGAAAGGAAGAGACTGCTCTAGGCTTAAGGAGGACTCTAAACAGAGACTTGGTCAACATCTCTCCTCTCTGGATTTTATATTTACTTCTCTTGACTGTCAGCTTCATGTTCTTAGATAAGCTTTGCCAAGCACCTTGGGAGAGAGGGACATTGCCAGCAGTGCAGGGCTCACATACTTATGAATGTAGTGGAGAGTGTTTTTTTCCCTGGTTCTAGCTAAAAAAAAAAAAAAAAAAAAAAGTGTCAGGGAAGGACTCTGATTGGCTTTTGCCAATGACAGGCCCATCCCTATGTGCATTACTCTGGCCCTAGGAGAGGGCTAATAGGTCTGCTGCCACCTCTTGACTATGTGCTGAGACCACGGTCATAGAGTAGTATAGGAAGATGGCAGGCAACTCCCTTTCCTTTTTTTTTTTTTTTAAAGATTTTATTTATTTATTTGACAGAGAGAGACAGCGAGAGAGGGAACACAAGCAGGGGGAGTGGGAGAGGGAGAAGCAGGCTTCCCGCTGAGCAGGGAGCCCGATGTGGGGCTCGATCCCAGGACCCTGGGATCATGACCTGAGCTGAAGGCAGATGCTTAACGACTGAGCCACCCAGGCGCCCCCGGCAACTCCCTTTCCAATCAAATGACTAGTGAGATCAGTTTTTCTAAAAGAGGATGGGGGCTTCTAATTCCAGGAGAAGCAAGAGTTTTTAGAAAAACAAAGCAATAGATCTCTAATATTGATGATTTGATACAGCGTGGCCACTTACTAAGGGGCTTTTGAACAATCCAAATGAAAGGTATAGAGATGTGAACTAAGGCACTGGGAGTGGAGATGGAGAGGTGATTTGACGTTCAAAAAATTTAAGTGCATTCATGGAGTTATAAGCAAACCATTAAAAAGCAAATTAGTTACGCAAACACCAACCAAATAAAAAAAGGAGTCTGCTTTGTTTGACCCTTTTGAACTTGTTTGCTTTATGGCATGCAGTTTTACTTTTTTTTTCTTTTTGCTACTTCATTTACATAGTTATTGTTATTTGTTCAGTCATCTGAACATTTTCTATCTAGAACAAAGTAAAGGACATATGGTTATTGACAGTTTGTTGTTTCAAGCTGTTAAACACAGAACAGGTTTCTTAAATGCCTCTCTATCCTGCCTCCACACATAACCAACTGAATATAAAAAAAGCAATATCCTTGACTCATGTCTGACTGTTCTTGGCAGAATGGCAATGTTACTTGAACTCTCCTTTTTAGTGGTTTATCTGTGAATAGAATTATTCTGTTCAAGTGGTACATTTCACGGGGCATGGTTTAATGTGATTATAGATTTATAATAGATGTAGATTGTCTATTTGTATTGGTTAATGCCTGGGGCTTAATACTGCTTCCATATTTAGATCAGGATTCTTATGTAATCATGTAAAGCATTTTCTTTATAAAAAAAAAGTCCCTTTGAGGTACCTGTGAGATCAGATCTATTTTCATAAAAATAATCAGTTTATTTGCCTTTTAAAATATGGTGACATTTGCACTAATGGTGCAAAACCAGTGGTAGATCAAACTGCTGGTGCCTTAGCAAAATGAAGATAGTGGTAGCAAACTGTACTATATACTAGTAGTCACTGTATTTTTAACTATCATGTGCTTGCAGGAAAAACCACTTTCACTTAAGAATGTCCTTGATAAAGCAGTGAAAATTATTAATTTTATTAATTCTTGACCTTCAAGTATATGTCTTTTTAATATTGTGTGTGAAGAAATGGGAAGTATATATAAAACACTTCTGCTCCATACTGAAATATAATGCGATCTTTAGGAAAAGTACTTGTATAGTTGTTTGAGTTGTGAGCTCAACTAAATGGCTTTTCCATGGAATGTTGTGTTTACTTGAAAGAATGACTGACAAAGTATGCTTATTCAAAGTTGGGCATTTGGTATGAGTTTTTCTTGAAATAAGTAGGCCTATTATTTCAAAGAAATGGTGACCGACAAAAGTTGTTGCCAAAGATAAAAATCCCAAAGAAGGTAAAATGCAAATGAAAATCATAATTAGGATCTTGCAAAACTGTATTTACCACCTTAAGCTTGACAGTTTCCTAATAACTTACAGACTATTCTGATGAAATTGGTGGTGATGTTAACAAATGTGATTTTTTTCCTGATGTACTACTGTAATGAAAATAGTTAGCATTTGGAAGATCTGCATAACTCAGTGAACTAATAGTTTCCAAATGATCAGTATGTGATATTATAAAATCACACATGGGTAAAAGATTCTTCCAAATTATACCATAGACCAGTGGATTTTAATGTAACAGAGTAAAAAAAAAAAAGTTCATTGGTAGAAGTTTGAAATTATATGTTACAGTGAGCTTTTAAGAAATACCGTTTGTCAAATAAAGAAGAATGTATACATTTATATTAAAGGCTATTAAAATACTTCACTATTTTCTAACTAAATATACTTTAACCAAAACAACACATAGCAGCAGATTGAAAGCTGAAACAGATGTAAGAACGCAGCTGCTTTCTATTAAGTTAGACATTAGGAGATTTTTGAAAATGTAAAACAATGCCACTCTTCTCATTAATTTTTTTTGGAAAATCTAGTCATTTTTCTCACAAAATATTTATATCACCATGTAAAGAATTTTTGTTGTATTTAAATTAATAAATATTTAAGAATTTTCTTAATTTTTTTCTTAAATTTGTTCATTTATAACATAATAAATTTTGATAGATATAATCTATATAAATACAAGCTTTTTAAAAGAGTCTTTAATAATTTCTAAAAGCTAACGTGTCCATGAGACCAAAAGTTGTGAGAACTGGCCTATTGGATAAAACCCAAACCTCTAAATATGGTCTATAAGTACTTCTGTCATATGTCTTCTGCCACCTCCCCTGCCTTCTCTTCTGTCTGATTTCCCCTCCACCAGAAGAACCATGCCTGCTTTATATCCCTGTACCTTTGCTCAGTGCTCTGTTTGTCACGAACATCCATCTTCCTCCAGCTCTCTAAAGTACGGTCTTCCAAATGTCTCTTAGGGCATTTATCTTCTTAGGACATTATAAATTCTCCTTTATCTGAAATTAATATAACCACTTCAGCTTTCTTATACCTATTGTTTGCATGGTATCTTTTTCCATCATTTATTTTCAACCTACCTGTGTCTTTATATTTAAAATTGGTTTTCTGTTGATAGCATATAATTGGATCTTATTTTGTTAATTTATCTAAAATCTCTGCCTTAAATGGGAATTTTTAGTTCACTAACATTTAATGTAATTATGATTGGTTTTAGGATTACTATTTTATTATTTGTTTTCTATTCTCCCCTCCCCCATTTTTTATCTTTATCTTTTCTTTTTTTGGATTAATTGATATTTCTAAGAATCCCATTTTAATTTATTCATTGGCCTTTTAGGTATAAATCTTCTCTTTTCTTTCTTTCTTTGTCTTTTTTTTAGTGGTTACACAAGGACTTTGGGTCTCAAATTTCAGTGTATAACAGAATCACATGGAGGGTCTATTAAAACAATGATTTCTGGTCTATACCCACTGAGATTCTGATTCATTGGGTCTAGCGTTGGTCCTGAGAATTTGCACTTCTAACCGGTTCCCGGGTAATGTTGATGCAGCTTATTTGAGTATACATCCTGAATTTTCAGTCTATTTAAAATGTATTGAATTTTATTACTTCACATAAAATGTGGAAATTTTTCAGTTATAAAGGTCCATTTTCTCCCTCTACCTGGTTTGTGTTATATTTCTAATATGTATTACATTCACATACATTTTAAAACCATAATACAATGTTAAAATTTTTGCTTTAATCAGGCATATGTATTTTCAAGAAATTAAGAGGAAAAACATACTCTTGTATTTACCCACATATTTACCTTTAATTATACTTATCATTTCTCCTGAAGATCCTATTTTTAATCTTGTTTCATTTTCCTTCAATTTAAGTAACTTCTATTAACATTTCTTGAAGTAGGAGTTTGGTGAAAACAAATTCCTTTATGTTCTTTTATCTCAAAGTGTCTTTATTTTACTGTGATTCTTGAAGTGCTGGGCATAGAATTTCAAGTTGACAGTTTGTTTTTCTTTTAGCACGTTAAAAATGTTCAGCTGTCTACTGGCCTCCCTTTTTCTTATGAGAAGTCAGCAGTCATTGAAATTGTTATTCCCTATATACAATGAGTCATTTTCTCTGGCTGCTTTCAAGAGTTTCTTTATTTTTGATTATTAGCAGCTGGACGATGATGTACGTGGTGGTTTTCTTTACTTAAAAAAATTCTGCTTGTGATTGGTAAAAAGCATAAATTTAGATTCAATAGGTCAGCAAATTTGGAAAAATTCAGCCATTAGATTTCTAAATATTTTCTGTCTTATTTTAGGCTCCAATTACATGTATATTAGACTTTTTGGTATTGTTTCATCCTGCTACCCTGTTCATTGTTTTTAAAAAATTGTCTATCCTGGGGCGCCTGGGTGGCTCAGTTGGTTAAGCGACTGCCTTCGGCTCAGGTCATGATCCTGGAGTCCCTGGATCGAGTCCCGCATCGGGCTCCCTGCTCGGCGGGGAGTCTGCTTCTCCCTCTGACCCTCCCCCCTCTCATGTGCTTTCTCTCTCATTCTCTCTCTCTCAAATAAAGAAATAAAAAAAAAAAAATCTTTAAAAAATTGTCTATCCTTTCTTCAAATGGGATAATTTTTGTTGATCTCTTTTCAGATTGTTTGACTCATTCTACGTTGAAATTTCTTCTACTCTTAAGTCTCTTCTGAATTTTGTAGCTCAGATATTGTATTTTTCATTTGATTCTTTTTGCAGTTCTTAATCCCTGTTGACATTTCCTATCTTTTCATATATTTTGAGTGTATTTTTCTTTTATTCATTAAGCAGTTATAACAGTTACTTTAAAATCTTTGTTTTTTAATTGTAACATCTGGGTCATCCGAGGTTGGTCTTCATTGATTCTCTTTCGTCTTGGGGGTAGGTCATGTTTTTTTGTGTCCTCATATGTCAAATAATTTTGGATCATATCCTGAATATTGTGAATGAGATATTACAAAATTCTAGATGTCATCTTCTTCAAAGATATATTGGTATTTTAAATGCAACCAGTAAACTTGCTGAATTGATCAGACAATCCCTGTTTCCACTTTGGTGGGTAGTAACTCAAAGCTCCATTCAGTTCTTTTCATCTTAGCTGGGCTTCTTGGGAGTCTGCTCCATGTATGAATGCTTCAGTTTTCCCAAGATTTGAGCAACATTTATACACAGAAGTCAGGTTTTCCTCTCTGGATTTTCTTTTTTCTGGGATTATCTTTCTACTTACTTTCCAGTGTCTGTGGTTGCCTAAACCTTATCTTCTAGTTCTTTAAGTTTGCTAATTCTGTGGGCTTTCAGTCAGAGTTTTAGTGCATACTGTGGCTTTCCCTCAAGCTGACCACTGCAAAAACAGGGATCCCACTCAGTGCCTCCAGGTGGTTGTGTTTTTATGTTTTTTTCTGGAGTTTATAGTTATTATCTGAGGGAAGGTTATTCCAATAGGAGCTACTCAGTCATAGCAGAAACAGGACTCTCTTTTTTTTTTGCTTTATATATTTAAAAAGGCTACCTTTATCATGAGAAGAAAATAGCCACCAATATATTTCTCTAATCAATTGGGTTTCTTTTTCTTTTACATTTACCTTAACTTCATTTTGGATTACTGTTTGTATATGGCATGAAGTAAGTATGAACTTTTTTTTTCTCAGATCACTAAGCCAACATTTTTAAATAATCCTTTTCACTCTCTCTAACTTTAATTACCCCTTTGTAATTTGCCAGTATTTTCAAATTGTGTTCTGAAGAGCCTTAGAGTTACTTGGGTTTGCATCAAGCAGAGCTATGATTGCATGTCTCTTTGGTTATTTCTTAATTCAGTGAACAGTATTTGTTCAACACCTACTACATGCCAGAATTGTGCTAGGCACTGGAGATACAATGAGAACTAAAATGATCATGGTCCTTGCCTTAGGGAGTTATATTGTCCAGTGAATTTTACATACCTGGCTTCCACATATGCATTTCTTTTTTCTTATTAAACTTGTAGAAAGACAGTGAGATTTGGAGATACAATACTTTATGATATCAGGCAAGTTATCTATCCTCCAAAACCTGATATATTCTCATCTTTGTAGTGGAATAGTAGCCTCTGTTTAAGAGTGTTGTTTTAAGGATTAAATGGTATAAATTCATATTAAAGAGTTCAGTCCTCAGTAATTGTTAATTTACTTCTTTCTTTCCTAACTAATATTTTTCTGTTGATTAAAGATTTGGAATTTTGGTTAACATTCTCATATCCATTATCATCTGAGTCTTTGGTGCTAGTGGATTATCTAACTTCTTTTTCCTAACACTCTGTTGCTACAACTTTCTCAAATGTCTTTAATGTCAACATACCATCCTGCTTATGCTGAAGGCTATACCTGCACTCCCAGGGTCCTTAATCTCCTTTAATTCTTGACTATCCCTCTGTTCTAAGAATTTTCCTCTCTGTTTGATATGGTGATACTCCTGTAATATTTTTCTTCTTTATTTGCATGTACATCTCTATATATCTTTCTTTATTCATTTTCATTCTTTAATTTCTAAACTTTAAATAATTTCTGAAAACTCATTCCTACCAGGTTTTTTGTTTTGTGTTTTCTTTCCTCCTTTTTATTATTTTATTTTATTTTTATTATGTTATGTTACTCACCATACACTACATCATTAGTTTTTGATGTAGTGTTCCATGATTCATTGTTTGCATATAACACCCAGTGCTCCATGCAATACATGCCCTCCTTAATACCCATCACCGGGCTAGTCCATCCCCCTACCCCCCTCCCCTCTAAAACCCTCAGTTTGTTTCTCGGAGTCCATAGTCTCTCATGGTTCGTCTCCCCCTCTGATTTCCTCCACTTCATTTTTCTGTTCCTTCTCCTAATGTCCTCCATGCTATTCCTTATGTTCCACAAATAAGTGAAACCATATGATAATTGACTTTCTCTGCTTGACTTATTTCACTTAGCATAATCTCCGGTCCCATCCATGTTGATGCGAAAGTTGGGTATTCATCCTTTCTGATGGCTGAGTAATATTCCATTGTATATATGGACCATATCTTCTTTATCCATCATCTGTTGAAGGGCATCTCGGCTCTTTCCACAGTTTGGCTATTGTGGACATTGCTGCTATGAACATTGGGATGGATATGACCCTTCTTTTCACTACATCTGTGTCTTTGGGGTAAATAACCAGGAGTGCAATTGCTGGGTCATAGGGTAGCTCTATTTTTAAATTTTTGAGGCACCTTCACACTGTTTTCCAAAGTGGCTGTACCAACTTGCACTCCCACCAACAGTGTAAGAGGGTTCCTCTTTCTCCACAACCTCTCCAATATTTGTTGTTTGTTACCTTGTCAATTTTTGCCATTCTAACTGGTGTAAGGTGGTATTTCAATGTGGTTTTGATTTGAATTTCCCTGATGGCTAATGATGATGAACATTTTTTCATGTGTCTGTTAGCCATTTGTATGTCTTCTTTGGAGCAGTGTCTGTTCATGTCTTCTGCCCATTTTTTGACTTGATTATTTGTGTTTTGGGTGTTGAGTTTGAGAAGTTCTTTATAGATCTTGGATATCAGCCCTTTGTCTGTAGTGTCATTTGCAAAAATCTTCTCCCATTCCATGAGTTGCCACTTCGTTTTGTTGACTGTTTCCTTTGTTGTGCAGAAGCTTTTTATCTTGATGAAGTCCCAAAAGTTCATTTTTGCTTTTGTTTCACTAGCCTTTGGGGATATGTCTTGAAAGAAGTTGCAGTGGCCAATGTCAAAGAGGTTACTGCCTAAGTTCTTCGCTAGGATTTTGATGAATTCCTGTCTCACATTGAGGTCTTTCATCCATTTTGAGTTTATCTTCGTATATGGTGTAAGAGAATGGTTGAGTTTCATTCTTCTGTAATAGCTGTCCAATTTTCCCAGCACCATTTATTGAAGAGACTGTCTTTTTTCCATTGCATGTTTTTTCCTGCTTTGTCAAAGATTATTTGACCATAGAGTTGAGGGTCCATATCTGGGGTCTCTATTCTGTTCCACTGGTCTATGTGTCTGTTTTTGTGCCAGTACCATGCTGTCTTGGTGATCACAGCTTTGTAATATAACTTGAAATCAGGCAACGTGATGCCCCCAGCTTTGTTTTTCTTTTTCAACATTTCCTTGGCGATTCAGGATCTTTTCTGATTCCATACAAATTTTAGAATTGTTTTTTCCAGCACTTTGGAAAATGCCATTGGTATTTTGATCGGGATGGTGTTGAAGGTATAGAAGCTCTGGGCAGCATCGACATTTTAACAATGTTTATTCTTCTGATCCATGAACATGGAATGTTTTCCCATCTTTGTGTGTCTTCTTCAATTTCTTTCATGAGCATTCTGTAGTTCCTAGAGTATAGATCCTTTACCTCTTTGGTTAGGTTTACTCCGAGGTATCTTATGGTTTTTGGTGCTATTGAAAATGGAATCAATTCTCTAATTTCTCTTTCTACAGTTGCATTGTTAGTGTATAAGAAAGCAACTGATTTCTGTGCATTGATTTTGTTTTTTTTTTTTTTTTTAAAGATTTTATTTATTTATTTGAGAGAGAGAGAGCATGAGGGGGGAGGGTCAGAGGGAGAAGCAGACTTCCCGCCGAGCAGGGAGCCTGATGTGGGACTCGATCCCGGGACTCCAGGATCATGACCTGAGCTGAAGGCAGTCGCTTAACCAACTGAGCCACCCAGGCGCCCTCTGTGCATTGATTTTGTATCCTGCCATATTATTGAATTGCTATATGAGTTCTAGTAATTTGGAGGTGGAGTCTTTTGGGTTTTCCACATAAAGTATCATGTCATCTGTGAAGACAGTTTGACTTCTTCTTTGCCAATTTAAATACCTTTTATTTCTTTTGTTGTCTGATTGCTGTTGCTAGGACTTCTAGTCCTATGTTGAACAGTAGTGGCGAGAGTGGGCATCCTTGTTGTATTCCTGATCTTAAGGGAAAGGCTCTCAGCTTTTCCCCATTGAGGATGATATTCGCTGTGGGGTTTTCATAGATGGATATTATGAGCATGAGGAATGTTCCCTCTATCCCTATACTCTGAAGATTTTAGTCAGGAGAGGATGCTGTATTTTGTCAAATTATTTTTCTGCATCAATTGAGAGGACCATATGGTTCATCTCTCTCCTCTTATTAATGTGTTCTATCACATTGATTGATTTGCTAATGTTGAACCACCATTGCATCCAGGGATAAATCCCACTTGGTCGTGGTGGATGATCCTTTTAATGTATTGTTGGATCCTATTAGCTAGGATTTTGTTGAGGATTTTGGAATCCATATTCATCAGGGATATTGGTCTGAAATTCTCCCATTTGATGGGGTCTTTGCCTGGTTTGGGGATCAAGGTAACGCTGGCCTCACAGAATGAGTCTGGAAGCTTTCCTACTGTTTCTATTTTTTGAAACAGCTTCAGGAGAATAGGTATTATTTCTTCTTTGAATGTTTGGTAGAATTCCCCAGGGAATCCATCAGGCCCTGGACTCTTGTTTTTTGGGAGGTTTTTGATCACTGCTTCAATCTCGTTACTGGTTATTGGCCTCTTCAGGTTGTCTATTTCTTCCTGTTTCAGTCTTGGTAGTTTATAGGTTTCCAGGAAGGCATCCATTTCTTCCAGGTTGCTTAATTTATTGCCATAGAGTTGTTGACAATAATTTCTAATAGCTGTTTCTATTTCCTTGGTGTTAGTTGTGATCTCTCCCCTTTCATTCATAATTTTATTAATTTGGGTCCTTTTTCTTTTGGAAAGTCTGGTCAGTAGTTTATCGATCTTATTAATTCTTTCAAAGAACCAGCTTCTAGTTTTGTTGATCTGCTCTACTGTATTTCTGGTTTCTAATTCATTGATCTCTGTTCTAATATTAATTATTTCTCTTCTAACACATGGCTTAGGCATCGTTTGTTGCTTTTTCTCTAGTACTTTAAGATGTAGAGTTAGCTGGTGAATTCGGGATTTTTCTGTTTTTTTTGAGTGATACCGCCTTTGCCGTATCCCATAGGTTTTGGACTGATGTGTTTTCATTCTCATTGGTTTCCATGAATTGTTTAAGTTCTTCTTTGATTTCCTGGTTGACACAAACAAACATTTTTGAGCAGAGTGGTCTTTAGCTTCCAAGTGTTTGAATTTCTTCCAAATTCTTTCTTGTGATCGAGTCCCAGTTTTAAAGCATTATGGTCTGAGAATATGCAGGGAATAATCTCAGTCTTTTGGTATCAGTTGAAACCTGATTTGTGACCCAGTATGTGGTCTATTCTGGAGAAATTTCCATGTGTGCTCGAGAAGAAGGAGTATTCTGTTGTTTTAGGGTGGAATGTTCTGTATATATCTATGAGGTCCATCTGGTCCAGCGTGTCATTCAAAGCCTTATTTCTTTGTTGATTTTCTGCTTAGATGATCTGTCTATTGCTGAGAGTGGAGTATTGAGGTCTCCTACAATTAATGTGCTGTTATCAATATGACTCTTTATTTTGGTTAACCGTTGGCTTATGTAGAAGGCTGCTCCCATGTTGGGGATGTAGATATTTACGATTGTTAGATCTTCTTATTGGATAGACCCTTTAAGAATGATATAGTGTCCTTCTGTGTCTCTAAGTACAGTCTTTAGTTTAAAATCTAATTTGTCTGATACGAGAATTGCTATCCCAGGTTTCTTTTGAGGTCCATTGGCATGGAAGATGGATCTCCATCCTTCACTTTCAGTCTGGATGTATCTTTAGGTTCAAAATGAGTGTCTTGTAGACAGCATATGAATGGGTCCTGTCTTTTTATTCAGTCTCCAGCCCTGTGCCGTTTTTTTGTGAACATTTAGGCCATTCACGTTGAGAGTGATTATTGAAAGATATGAATTTATTGTCATCATGTTGCCTATGAAGTCCTTGTTTCTATAGATTGTCTCTTGTAAATTTCTGTTCTATATCACTCTTGGGGTCTTTCTTCTTTTATAGAACCCCCCTTAATATTTCACGCAGGGCCGGCTTAATGGCCACATATTCTTTCAGTTTCTGCTTGTCCTGGAAGCTCTGCATCTCTCCATCCATTTTAAATGACAGCCTTGCCGGATAAGGTATTCTTGGCTGCATGTTCTTCTCGTTTAGTACTCTGAATATGTCTTGCCAGGCCTTTCTGTCTTGCCAGGTCTCTGTGGATAGGTCTGACGTTATTCTGATGTTTCTCCCTCCTTATGTAAGGAACCTCTTCCCCCTAACTGCCCTTAAGATGGTTTCCTTGGTTCTAGGATTTGCAAGTTTTACTATTACATGCCGGGGCATTGGTCTGTTCTCCTTGATGTTGGGAGGGGTCCTCTCTGCCTCTAGGACACGAATGTTTGTTTCATTCCCCAGATTAGCGAAGTTCTCAGGTACAATTTGCTCAAATATATCTTCTAGTCCTCCCTCTCTCTCCTCCTCAGGGATCGCAATAATTCTGATGTTGCAACGTTTCATGGTGTCACTTATGCTAGGCCTCCTCATTTTCCTTCTTTTCTATCAGTTTGTTTTCTAGATCACTAATTCGTTCTTCTGCCTCATTTACCCTAGCTGTTAGTGTATCTAGATTAGATTGGATCTTGTTGATAGCATTTTTAAGTTCTGCCAGTTCAGCTCTCATTTCTGCCCTTAGAGACTCTATGTTGCCATTAATCAATTTCTCCATTCTAGCTATCATTTTCATAACTGTTACCCTGAAGTCTATTTCCGACATCTTGCTTATATCTAATGTCCATTTGTAAATCTATGGCAGAAGTCACAGTCTCTGGGTCTTTCCTATTTTGGGGGTTCCTTCTCTTAGTCATTCTGTTGAGTGGTTGTTGAGGGAATGTACAGAGTCCAAATTATTGACCACAGCCCAAAAATGATGCACCTGTTTTATAGGGACCTTAGGGTTGTTGGTCTCTTGTTCTCCCAGCCTGTCTTCTGGGAGAGGGGTCTGCCGCAGTGTTACTCAGGCAACCTTGTTTGGGCAGAGTTGCCCTGCCCCCTGTGGGGGGGAATGGGCTCAATGAAAACCGGTTTTCGGGGTCTTTTGTTCTCTGGCGGCTTTCCCTGGCAGCTTTCCATGTCTCTTCCAAGAGTCAGAGCAGAAGTGACCGTTTCCAACCCTCTGCCTCAGAGCAGAAAGATCTCAGTCTGTTCTTCAGTGAGCTCTCTAGGCCACACTGTCTCCGTTTCTGTCTGTGCTTCTAAAACTGCAGCGTCCTGGGTTTTGTGCCCCTCAGCAGCACTCCCAGCCCTCGCTTCCAGATCCAGGCACCTCTCTGCCCTTTGTGCTTCTAAAACCGCCAGCTGCCCCAGTTTGCAGGCGCGGCCCTGCTGCTCCTGGTTTCAGTCCGGGGCACTGCCCTAAAGTCCTTTCCCACACTGCTACCCATCTGTGAGTCTGTGCCCTGTCCCCAGCGCAGGAGACTTCGTTCACCGGTGGTGCAGGATCCCCACGGTTCCCTCCCCCTTCCATTTATCTTCTGATATCTGTCTGCGGAATCATGCCTCCCTGCTTTATACCTCAAAACCAACCATCAGCGATATTCTGTTTGTAGAGATCCAGACTTATCTTCTTACATCTCAGGCCGATTTCATGGGTTTTCAGAGTGGTATGATAGATATCCAGCCTTGCCGGATAAAGTAAATTCGGGGCACCGGTTGGAATAGGGTCCCCTACTCCTCTGCCATCTTTGCCCCTCCTTTTCCTCTTCCTTTTGTCAAACAAGCAGACCTCTGTTCTCATCATTTCAGCTCTAACCTGTCTGCACACCTCATTATAGCCCTCTACCTGTCTAGCTATTGGAATGCAATCCCTTATCACCTATATTGTGTAGGGAGTTTATTCACTCATTCATCAATCATTTTTTAGCCATTGGATATGCTCTCTTCTCAAATACTGATCAGTGTTCTGTTCTAAAATTCTGTTTCTATGTTCAAAATGTTTCACTATCTTTTTCCTTAATTGTTGTTTCATAACATCCTTGGAAGCTTTCTGAATGTAATCTGAAACTGGCCCCTGAACTCAGAGGGGTGGGAGAGACTGAAGAAACAGGAAGGCCACTACAGTTTGGTCGGTGGCTGTTTTAATAAGCAAGGAAACTTACATACAAGGCTTGTCTTAGGCAGCAGCAAGGCAAGTGGATTCCCGCACCCACGTGCCAAATCTTAAAAGTTTCTATAGAGGTCTTAACTGGGTTCAGTCACACATACCCTGAAGTATTATGCATCATTATCTCAAGGCTGTGTCCTTGGAGCAGCCTCTGGGAGCAGGAAAGGCAAGCAGAACCCACATTCCAAGGGCAGGGAAGGGGGTGGGGAGCCCTCCAGTGCCTGGGTCCAGCTCACTGGTCAACTGGCAATCATGCCATCTTGATGACCTTCCCCAGGAGATTAATCAATTTGTTTTTATTAGTTGTTTTCTTCTTAAAGATGCTGTCCATCTTTCAGTCACTTGGACTCAGAGAACCTGTATTCCTTCATCTTCACACTCTGTGTCCAGTTTAGTCCTGTTAGTTCTTGTTTGGAAATGTCTTATATTCATTACTTCTTTCTCTAGTGCTGCCATCCAAGTCCAGTGAGCCTGCTAGATGGTTTCAAAAGCCTTTGTTATTCTGTCTTTTATTCCTTTTTTGCAGACCAGCTTGCCTGTCATTATTACATCAATAATATTCCTAAAACGCTATTTTGTCCTGTGTTCTGCTCAACGTTTTCAGTGGCTCTCCTTTTTTTTTGGCAGTGTTTCATTTGGAGGAAAAATATTCTGATGAAACCCCAGTGTTGACGTGAATTATTGTAATTATAATGCAACTTAAATATGTCCAAATATAAAACTAAATATAAACCTTTGCACATGCAACTGTGTAACTAAAGCAATTTACAAATTCATTACAAACAAGACTATAAAATGAATAAAATTTAACTTAACAACTTTGATAAGATAAAGATGTTTGACAAAACTCAGTCACTAAGTCATGGATATGGTAGAATGCTCTGAGTTGGCATGGGTCTGTTCTACTTCTGAGGAACCTTTGTTTCTACAGCATGCTCTGGTATCATTTGGCCTTCACTTGGTACAAATATATCACTTGAGAAATAGGTCTATCGTTGTCTTTTCTTTTTTTTTTTTCCCATCCCTCAACCTACTACAATTATAATAGCACTACCTGGCTATAGTAAAATAGTAAAAAAAAAAGTGCACACTCCTTGGTGATTTGGGGTACCAAATAAGCATCCAGATCATCCAAAATATATGGGGTAAGTGTGTGTGTATGTGTGTGTGTGTGTGTGTGTGTGTGTGTGTGAGAGAGAGAGAGAGAGAGAGAGAGACAGGGAGGGAGAGAGAATTTTAGTTGACTTGAAAAAAAGAAGCTTAGAATATTTTTATACTAAACTAAAGGAATCTCAAAATCAGTCCCAGAGTCCCAGGATCTACAGGCCGTATTATAAAAAGCACTGGATCAAGTCTCTTTTCCTTTTCAGCTTTTTTTTTCTTCTTTTCTACCTTCTTACTGTCATGTGAACATGCTCACATTTTCTCAGATCTGTGCCTTCTGTCCTTTTATAACTGCTTCTCCATATAATCCCATCTATCTACAGGCTTTAAGTACCAATTCATGCTCTCATTTCCCCTTAAAGCTTCTGCCACCCCTTCAATTATAATTTGATTTTTCTCCTTTGAACTCATCCTTGGAACTCCCATATCCAGTACTTTGGCATTTCATTTTTTTGTAATGTTAGTTTCAGTTGTTTGATTTGCATATTCTCTACATCACTAGACTTCAGGCGCTTTAAGGCAAAATAGTATCTTAAAGGTTTTTTGCATAATCTTCAGGATCGTTGTTGATATTCCTGAAGCACTTACTGAGTGAATCAAATGATTACTGGTGATGCTTGATATTAGAGATTTAGTTCCCCTTGGAGAAATATGTGATTTCTCTGTATAGAGTGTAAGCAAAGTACTTTGAGGTAGAAAATTTGCATTTCTAAGAAACTAAAATACCTTGAAAATTTTGTATTTTTGCACTCGTTTGTTCTGTATTTTCAGGACTGCTGGGAAAGATCCTCATGGCTATCCGGGATGCAGGTTTTGAAATCTCAGCTATGCAGATGGTAGGTAGTTTGCAATAACTCATAATCTATTGACAGATTTCTTTTTTTAATGTTTTATATTGAATTTTCTCTGTGCACGTGTGAACTCAACACATTAAAAATAAAAAGATATAGTTACTGAACTTGATAACCTTATAATCAAAAAATGTTTTTGAAATTATTTTACCAATACAGTCTTTCACTGAGGGAACTAAAATTCAAATCATACACCTAATTTAAGGTTATAAAACAGGTTTATACAGTTCCTGGAACTTTGGTTGCAAAATAAATATAGATGGAAACAATGTATTTAGTTCCTACAAACAAAAAATAGAATTGAGTAGTTAATACTGAGCTCTCTGTTGTTTGGTGACTAAGAAGAGAATGGAGAAAGAGAGTCAGTTGAGATTTTCCCCTTAACTAGGACATTTTGCTGGCTTCTGGGCTTTCCCTCAGAACTTTCTTTGGAGTTAGCACATTTCAGCTTCTGTTGGCAGTCATACCACTTGACCTCCAAAGCCCACAACTGTTCAAAATTGCCTAGTGGATGCATTTATAGGAAACCTTTCACTGAGGAAACAACACCCACTTCTGTAGAGCTCTCATACCTTTGTGCTGTATTTACCAGTGCACTTGACAAAAAATTGGGTACAAGTTGTAATAGGAATCAGATAAACAATTTGGGTTTTACTATGTGTGAAGACAGCAAGTTTATGCTATTTTGATAATGAAATACTGACTTTGGAGCTGAGATTTTTCTTATCAATATAATTTATGTGTTCTTTTCCTGAAAAGGAACTGCTTTTGATTTCTGCTAAGTCTTAGGATCATCCAAAATCAGTGGTTAGGGTGGGAACTGGGATTCTGACAGTTTTGTGTCCCTAATTGGTAGGAATGCCCACAAATCAAAAATAGGGCAGAAATATCAACTAGTTTGCAGAGTCATCAGGGAAAACTTGGAGACTAATGAGAAAGTAGAAGAATCTTACCTAGGATTATAAAGAAATTGTTAGCCAAAACGTTCTGAAAGTATTAGCTTGGTGATGTATTCATAGGACTGTAGGACCTGCTTTAAAAATGTGTGTTTTGTAGAAAATTTAGATTTAAACATTGATCTAACTCTAGGCCCTCAACCTAGCATAGCTGGCCAGAGTAGGTGCTTGGTGACAACAAGAATAATAATTAAGAAAATGATTGATTGAACCTATGGGGGAGGCATGATAGTTTAGTGGCAATCACAGTCATTGAGTTTTGGAGTCAGGAAGCTCTATTTCTGAATTGTCGGTCAGCTGCCTTTTACACTCATGGGTCTGCTGGCCAGTGAGAACATGATTTGCCTCAATGGATTATTTTAGGAATTAAATGAAATAACCTTAGGCAATGCCTTGTAGAATTTCCAGGGCAAATTATAAGTACTTAATAAGTTATATATTCTATTATTTTGTTGTATTAAAAGTACAAGTTGTGGGACTGTAGGCTAAAACACTGAAATCAGACAAAATTCACTACCTGTAATAGTTATGTTGCCTGTGAAATAAATCCTCCCAGTTTGAATTATTGCCCAGGTAGGCAGAAATTTCTCAGTGATCTTCAATTCTGGTGACAATAAAGAAACAAAGTAGGGGAGAAAATAAAATTGTAAATTCTGAGGCTATTTAAAAAAACAATTTAAGGTCTTAGTTCTTGAGACCCTAGAACTTAATGCAATTTTATTTTTAACCAAATTTGAATCCAGCCTGGAAATGCTTTACTATGAACCAGACTAGGGATTTTTCTGAATGCTTGGGAGGAAAAGGGTATTATTTTTGGCTGCTACAAAATCTGAAGTACTTTTCATTAGTAATATTTCTTGGGCCACTAACCTATCAGTAAACAACATGACATTGCATATAAATTTTGTGTGTGTGTTGAGAATGAGGTTTTATTCGAAGAGAGGTATAGTGTAGTGGGTAAGAGCATGACCAGTGGGGTCAGATTGCTTGAGATGGAACACAGATCTGAAGGTTACATAACCTGATGTCATGGGGTCATTGTGAGGATTAAATGAGATGATGGATGTACAGGTCCTAGAACAGTGCTTGATACATTAAGTACTCAATAAATGTTATCCATTTTTATTACTGATGAGCTAATCTTTAACAACACTTTTTCAGAGTACTTAATTTGTGCAAGGTTTATATTTTAAAGTAAAGAAAATATATCCAAGAGATCATAAATGCTGAGTGCTGAGTGTGGTTCATTTTATGTTCTTTTGGTGGTTGGCTTATGTTTTGTTTTGTTTCAATCCAGTTCAACATGGATCGAGTTAATGTTGAAGAGTTTTATGAAGTTTATAAAGGAGTAGTGTCTGAGTATAATGTAAGTATCAAAGTAAATGTAAAGCATTGGTACTGAAAACAGTTTGTGTATCTTAAATCTGGGGGATCTCAGTATAGTTTATAATCATGAAAGTATTCGTGAGTCTGCCAGTTGCCAGCTGATTATACCCAGTGACTGAGGCATTCTCACCTCTGAGAGCCACTGGATCAGTTTTTAAAATATCTTACTGTTTCATTTGTGAAACAAAAATATACCACAATGCAGAAAAAGAAAAATTGCTGGGATATTGACGCATTTGGACATTCTTTATGAAGTTTATAATATTCTCAGAGTGGAAGACTCTCCAAAATGCTTTAGAAAGTTAAAAGCAAATAGTTACAGTATAACACCATAGCATTATTTAACATCTACTTTAATGATATAAATGCAGGTAGAATCATCTGAAAATGTGACTGAGACTGAAGAAATAAGAAGATTTAAAAGGTGTTGGTCAGAGGGCAATGAAATACATTCTTGAAAACAAATGACTATATTTGAATAAGCCAAATATTGTTCCTTAAAATAAAACATAGTAGATATTTGATCAAAATTAGTTTCCTTCCCCTCTTTATAAAATTATCTTAGATACATTTGTGCTGGTGGACTGCCTCCTCACCTACATTGTTTTACAGAGTTTGACTTTTTTTTTTTTTTTTTTTTGCATAAAGTTTACTGTTCTTGACAATGAGACTAGATTCTCCTTCTCACTTCTCTATGACTTTTCCTTTCAGCCTTCCTTAAAAAGGACAAATGCACTGGTCTGAGAACTGGCCTGAGCCTTTGTCTTATTTAGTCCTACAAAGTCAAGACTGATTGTGAAATCTATTTCATGTTCAGTGTACTGGTGGTTTCCACCGTTATTTAGAGGAGCCAGAGTGGTTTTCCTTCTGTAACAGCTTACTGAACCTTAATCTTATGAGCTTCTTCATTTAGTTATGCCTTTTCTTAAATGGAAGAATTTTAAAATGTGTTATCACTTAATTCAATAGAGACAGCAGTTTTCCATTTCTTAAATCTCTCTTTTATATATTTTTTCTTTTATTTGTTCAATTTTACTTTAAAAAATATGGTTGAAAACTGCTACCTTCCTCCGTTCATGTTATGTTATAGCTCTACTGTGCATAAGATAAACCCATGGAGACATGTCTTTTGATCGTCAGTTACATTCTCATACAATATCATGTAGTATTGAATTTGGTAACAAATAGTTGAGGGCACTATTGTGCGCATATCTGAGATGGGCTATATTTCCCTTTGGAAAATAACTTTAAAAAACCCTTCATCTCTGACTTATTGTCTCCTGTATTGTGCTTTAAAATACTATACATGTAATTTATTTTTATGTAATATATATTTACTCTTAGGATTTTTTTCTTTTGATTTGGGAAATTCTAGAGTAAAAGTAAAAAATCACTGGGTGGATGTGTCATTTTCCTTAAGAAATCAGGAATTTGAATGACAGTAGCAATATCATACTGTAATGTCAGGATATCCCGGAATAATTGGTGTTGATGTGCTTTCTTCTTTCTGATACTCTCAGTAAGATACTGTCTGTAACTACTATTTAAATCTTGTGATATTAATAACAGAGTCTACTTAAGATAAAGAACATATGGGCTGTTTGGGAAGAAAAAACTACATTACTTCAGAGTTAGCCTTGTGAGCCATTTTTAGGAATGCTTATCATTTTTTATTCAGCTTGAAATGGTTTATTCAGTGTAAAACAAATATTTCAAATTATAATTGGTTTAGAGTGTTCTGTTAATGGGAAAATGGAGTATATAAATGAACCAGAACATTATCCAGGTATCTTTATGAGATGTTCTGTATTTATATGATATAAAATTCTATTGAAACTAAGGGAAGTTTCTTTGAAAATTTTCTCCAAAGGGAAATAAGAATGTTTTTATCCCAGTAATATTTTGTTGAACTAATATTCTTATGAATCTTCTTATTCTAATGCTTTTAAAAGTGCTTTTTCCATTTATAATTCAGTTTTGTTCAAAGGAAGTTGTGTGAGGATCTGTATCTGTATACTGCAAATGCATGTGATTGAAGAATCTTCTATTGGTTGAGACACCAAAAATCAGATAGCAAATACTGAGTCTCACTTGCTATTGTGACCATTGTATTTCCCACAAGGCCTCTTATTTCTCATGACAGTTAATATTCAGGACTTGAGTTTAAGCTCAAGGAAAAGGTAAATTTTTAAATGCTGCATACTATTGGATGTCTCTTAGTTTTAGGAAGTTTATCTAATTCAAAAAGAAGACCCTGTAAAAATAATCTTAAGAGGCAACATAGTCTAAAGGGACAAAAACAGGTGATTTGATTCTTATTCTGACTTTTCGTACAACACTTTATCCTCCTTGTCTCCAGATTCTTATTTATAAAATAAATGATAAGATATATAAGGTCATAATAGTGGGTCCACTTATTTATTTATCTAAATGTAAAGATATATTGGTGAAATGATCCTCTTTTTTTTTTTTTCTTCAAGATTTTTATTTATTTATTTGAGAGAGACACAGCGAGAGAGGGAACACAAGCAGGGGGAGAGGGAGAAGCAGGCTTCCCACGGAACAGGGAGCCCGATGTGGGGCTCGATCCCAGGACACTGGGATCATGACCTGAGCCAAAGGCAGACACTTAACGACTGAGCCACCCAGGCGCCCCTGAAATGATCCTTTTAAATGTAGGATGTATAGTGTGAAATAGGGACAGTGTCGCTGACGTTATTGTATCTGACATAATTCTTTGTAGTAGATTCTGTGTTGCTCATCTATACTTATATTTGCTGCTTCAGCATTTGCAATTATAAAAAGGTGATAATTCCTATCTCATTGTGTTATCACAGTCCACTTATTTACTACATATATATACTGAGTATCTACTATGTGCCAAACAATGTGTTAGATATCAAGTAGAGAGATGAACCAAAAAAAGCTCACTACCTGCATTCATGGAGCTTATGGTCTGGTGAGGATGGACATTAAATCAAATGATCCCATCATAAAAGATAGGAGTCAAAGGGCTGTGAAGGAAACAAACAGGTCTTTTGGTTTTGGTAATTTTTTAATTAGTTAAAAACCTAGGTGACTTGAGAATTTTGTTGAGTCCATTTTTTTAAGGAGCACATTATGCTTTTGATGGAGTCCTTTTTCCAACATGTTTTTTTCTTTCCATTTTGTACATTTGCATAGCCCTTTATGTCTGTATTTTTAATGGTATTTGTGATTAACACTGAAAGACAAAGAGAGAGGCAAATGAAATAAAAGCAGACAAAATTCACTCCTTCTTTTTGGATGGCATGTTCCTGCTGCCTTGTGCCCCTACTGAGAACTTGGCTCTTGACATTTATGTGTAGGCAGTACTTGAATATCATGAGACAGAAAATCAGACTCAACATAATTATCCATAAAAAATCAATTACATATGACCTTTGCGAAATAGCAAAGTGACTTCAGGGGGATACCTTTAGGGATTCTAATGAGTAGGGTTCTGTGTACTATATTAAGCATGAAGCTCTTTCCCTCCTCTTTTAAATTCTGGCATTTCTATTAGGTGTGATGACTGAGTTCCAATTAATATTTAAATATTGTTCTGTAATAAATTACCTTTATTTTACGTTGTCACTGTATGTCATAAACTCTCCAAAGTCATTAAAATGGCTTGCATGTCCCTACGTGATCTGACCTCATCTCCTACTGCTTTCCTGTGGTCTCACTTTAGCTCCTGATATCCTGGCTCCTTTACTGATCTTCATACACACCAACTGTACTTCTGCCTCAGAGTCTTTATATTTATTTTCACTTCTTCCTGAAGTATTTTTCCCCATGTAGAGAAGAAAAGAACATTCATTGAGTGTTCCAGGCACTGTGAGAGGTACTTTTCTTTGATCATGTGTTTCATTATACCACTTCACATATAGTTAAGAACCTTAAGAGTATACTTCCATTTCCCCCTCCGTATGCACTGTGGTTGTCATATGTTTTTATTTCTATTTATATTATAAACCCTGTAACGCATTTTTAATATTTTTGCTTTAAATAATCTTTCACACCAACTAAAAAAATATGTTTCATATTTACCCACATGTTTATCATTGTTTTGTATAGATCCCTGTCTGGTACTTTTTTCCGTCTGTCTGAAGAACTTCCTTTAACATTTCTTATGGTATAAGGCTGCTGGCAGTGAATTCTCTCACATTTTGTCTGTCTGAAAAAGTTATTTTTCCTTCATCTGTGAAAAATATCTTCCAGGGAGCCTGGGCGGCTCAGTTGGTTAAGTGTCCAACTCTTGATTTCAGCTCAGATCATGATATCAGGGTTGTGAGATTGAGCCCTGCATCGGGCTCTGCCCTGGGCGTGAAGCCTGCTTAAGTTTCTCTCCCTCACCCTTTCTCTCTTCCCCTCCCTTCCCTTTTCCCTCTCTCTCTTAAAAAAACAAACAAACAAACAAACAAACAAACAAAACTACCTGGGTATAGAATTGTAGATTGACAGATTTTTGTTGTTGTCATTTACATCTTTCTTTGTTCTACTGTTATATGTCTTTTGGGGGGAGGGTTGTTTTTAAGGGTTTTTTGTTAATGTTTTTTTTTTGTTTTTGGCCAATTTAATTATTGGCTCACTGTACTTTTCTTTACATTTATTCTCCTTGGACTCTGTTGGATCCGTTGGCTTATGAGTTTTATCAAATTTGAAAATATTTTAGCAGTTAATTCTTGGAATCTTTATCTGTTCATCACCCCTTCTTTTCTTTTTCTGGGACTCCCAATTATATACATATTAGACAGCTTGTCATTGGGAAAAAAAATTACCGTGGGACAGTTCTATTCATTCTTTCTCTCTGCTTGCTTTTGAGTAATTGGATTTCATGTCTTCAAATTTATTGTCCTTCTGCAGTATTTTGTTTTGTTCATCCCATCCAGTGTATTTAATTCAGATGTAGTTTTCATCAGTAGAAGTTCCATTTGGGTCTTTTTTTTTTTGAGTATGGTTGGCACAGTGTTACATTAGTTTCATGTGTACAGCATAGTGATCCAATAACCCTGTATGTTATGCTGTGCTCACCACGAGTGTACTCTTTGGGTCTTTTTAATATCATTGATTTTTCTCTGCATCATGTCCATGTTTTTTCCCCTAATTTGCATCTAGAGCCTATTTATGCTAGCTGTTTTAACATTCTGTGTAGCCAACATTTCTGTCATTGCTACATCTGTATCAATTTATTGAGTTTTCTTCTAGTGATGGTTCATATTTTCTTATTTCTTTTCATGCCTAGTAATTTTTATTGGATGCTGGATAATGTGAAATGTATAATGTTATATGGTATGTATGTCATATTCCTTCAAAGAGTATTTGACATAGTTTTGGCACTCACTGAAGTTACGTAGGATCAGTTTGACCTTTTCAAGGCTTGCTTTTAAGCTTTATAGGAGGGGTACAGAGCATTCCATATATAAGACCAACTATAATGGTGCAGTACCCTTCTGAGGACTCTACCTGATGCCCTGTGTATCACAAGATGGCTTTCTACTCCGGGTGGTGGAAATGCAAAGTCTTCTCAGCCTTGTGCTTTCTCTGTGAATGGTTTCACTTAACTGCTTCCGGTATTTCTTTTCTTACCTTTGGGTAGTTTCCTCTATACGTATATAGATTCCTAGCCAAAGACTCAGGTGAACTTCTCTGCAGATCCCTGTAGCTTACTCTCCCATAGTTCTTTCACCTCCTCTAGTAATCTGTACTGCAAATTCTAGCTACTTTGGCCTCCCTGAACTCCAGTCTTTGTCTCTTCTGCTCAGTGAGAGTGTTGGGCTCTGTTGTGTTTCCTCTGTCCGTCCCATTGTCTGGAAACTTTGTCCAGGCAGTAAGATGGGGCAGTCATATGGCTTACTTCATTTGATTCTCTTCTATCAGGGATCATAATACTGTGCTGCCTGTCATTTAGTGTTTGAGAACTGTTGTTTCATATATATTGTCTCATTTCTAGGTGTTTAATGTGAGAGAATCTGGTCCCTATTTTTTTCATTTCTGAAAATGATTATGATTTTTAAAAGTGTCTTTGGAACTTTGAAATTTATATCTTTAGAAATGTTCATTCGATAGGACTATATTTAAGAGGAGAAACCTTTTAAAAGGAAGATGTACAAGAAGATCATTTCAATTAATGAAAGTATCAAGTGGTAAAGCATTTCATTAAAATGATGCTAGTGGTAGGAATTGAGATGAGGGAACATATCTAAAACACATTTTTGCAGGAGAAATGGAGAGAATTGGGGAGCTGCTTGGCATACAGGGTACATGAGGATTCAAAGATAAAGATTTTAAGATTTGGAATAGTGGTACAGTTAAAAGAGGATGAGTAAAAGATTATTAATTTTTACTAATTTTAAAATATTCTTTTCTATCATATATCATAGGAGATGGTGACAGAAATGTATTCTGGCCCTTGCGTAGCAATGGAGATTCAACAAAGTAATCCTACAAAGACATTTCGAGAATTCTGTGGACCTGCTGATCCTGTAAGTTAGTGTTTAAAATATTAATCAAGCTTATTTTATTCACTAGCTAAGTATCTTAACAGGTTTGATAGTTTTAATTTATTCTTTAAAAGAAATAATACCAAAATGACTAAATCAGATAAATTTTTATTCAAAATAACATTTTGAATAATTTTTATATAATATTCCAAGAAAAAGTAAACTTTTTATTAGCCTAGTGACAGTATAGAATGGGCAGAAAGCTTTACTGTGGCATTTTCTTTTATTGTTTCTTCTTGCTAAATTGTCTAGATGAATTTATCAAGCTCTCTGATGGAAATTATCTAAGATACTAATTATCCTTTGACATAGGAAGGCCCTAAATAAAGCTTTCAGTGTGAAGAATATTGATATGGTGGCTTCATACCATAAATATGAGCAATGGGACTTATGTGAAACTTGATAATCTCTAATATGCTTTTCATTTTGCTTTGGGTTTTCTTCATATAGACATGGGTGGAAAAAGGGGTGAAGAGGAAGGGGATGGACCTAAAAAGCAAAAGTAGCATTAGAATACATATGAGAAATCTCCCTGCAAATGTTAAAAGCTGAGTAGTGATTTTAAACACTGTAATTTTTTTTAAAGGTTATTTATTTATTTATTTATTTATTTAATTTATTTATTTTAGGGGGAGAGAGAGAGCTCATGAGCCAGGAGAGGGGCAGAGGGGGAGAGAGAGGGACAAGCATACACCACACTGAGTGTGGAGCTGACTTGGGGCTCGATCTCATGACCCTGAGATCATGACCTGAGCTGAAACCAAGAGTCAGATGTTTAATGGACTGAGGCACCCAGGTGCCGCTAACTATAATTTAAATTTGTTCTCTTTATTTTACTATCACGTATAAATTGTTTATTGAATATGAGCATCCAATTCAGTTTAATCCAGACAGCATTTATTATGTTCCCTTGGATGTAGGATAGTAAGTTAACAGCACCTATTAAGAAATCAACTTGTGTGAGAGTGCTTGCTGCCAGATTAAGCTCTGTAGGGGAGAAGAGTACACCTGTTTTCAAAGATTAAAGAGCACACACATAATGATCTTTTAGAACACTTAAAAAGAAACATACAATAAGGACTAAAATATTATTAGTTCAAATAAAATGCAAATGTTGAAGGATTGTTTAGTAAAGGAGAAAATGATATGACCTGGAGATAATTGAGAAAACTTACTTAGAGGAAGAGAGTTCTGAACCGGGATTTTAAAGAAGAATCAAGGCACGAAGAGAATGGGAAAATCTCTAAAGCATATACAAAGGCAACAGTGAAGGAATTTGCAAATTTACTATGGTATACAGCAAGAATATTTGCTTGGCTTCAATAGGAAATGCATGCTTAGAAGCACAAGGAAATCCATTTTTTTAGGTAGAGGAAATAAGGCAGCAAATGCTGGTAGAGATGAATGTGAGATGGATAGGCTAAAATTGTGAATTCTGTATGAGTGGAATCGCATGTGGTGGGAAATAGCAATTCCTCATATTTAGCTTAATTTTGAGCATATGGAGTCATTCCCTTGATGCAACAAGAGCAAGCTAAATTAGAAGAGATTAAAGGCAGGGGCTCCAGAAACATTAAGAGCAGACCTGATGACACCATTAGAGAAAGAATTGGCAGGACCTACTTTCTATCTTTTCAGGGAGAAAGAATAGAAATAAATATTAAATGTGGTTGTGAAAGAGTGATTATTAAAAGGTGACTCTGATGTAGAGGACCTTATGAGAAAATGGTGATTGTTGAGTGTATATTGATTATTAATTGTAAGAAATTAGAAAGGGATACTTTTTGGTTACATGAGTAAACAGATTTGATGTTTGCCATTTTTATATCTGATTTCTGTTGGCCAGGACAGGGTTTTGTTTACTGATTTTTTAAGATAATTAAAATTGTGAGTGAACAACTGACTGAACAAATGGGCAAATTAAAGAGATAAAAACTAGAACAAAAATTGAATGGGATGAGTATGTTCATTCTTTCATTCATTCCATAAGTATTTACTGAATCTGCTAGTATTTGTGAATATGAAGCCAGAAGTCTCAAAGAGCTTACAGTCTATGAGTGGGCAGTATATATAAGTGGCTAATTTCCACGTTCCATGGCAATTGCAGTGTTAGATGCTTGCACTGGGTATGATGGGAGCCCAGAATATTAGCACTTAGCTCAGCCTGGGAGGGGCAAAATAGCATCAGGGGAGACTTCTTGGAGAACATAACTTCTGAGCTGAATTGCAAGGAATGAGAACTTAGCTAAGTGAAGAAGGAAATGATATGATGAAAGTTAGGGAAGAATAAAACAGATTCACTTTTAGGCTACTGCAAGATCTTTATCATTACTGTAGTTAAAGTATGTGGCAGTGAATGACAGAGGATGAGGTCATCGGGAAGGAGTTGGGGAGTGAGCAGCTGAGTAATCACAGAAGGAAAAGTCCTAACAATAAAAGTTTCCTGATTACCTCTCTTTCTAGATGTACATTCAGTGAACATTTACAGAGGGAATAGTATGTACAGGGATCACTGCTTGATCCCATGGCTGGGCCAAAAGGAAGACTAGAACAAGGTGTCTTTCCTTAAAGAGCTCATAATCTCATGAGAGTTTAGTTTGGAAACTCTTCCAAGATCCTAAGTCTTCCCTCATTAAGCATAGTTGGAATTACTCTACTATTTTTTTTTTTTCATTTTAGTTGTCCATGAGCCCCTTATAGCATTATAGAAAGTTGTACTATTGGGGATATTAAAATTTGGTATGAATTTAACATATAAAATGTTAATAGTCATTGTCATTGGGTGGTAGAAATATGATAATGTTAAATTCTACTTTCCTATATTTTACCAATTTTCCTTAAAGTACTTCTATTACTTTTACAATAAGAATAATGCCTTTTATTTTATCATAAAACTTGGAAGTGAATGAACTTTTAATTGAGGACTTGGTCCTGATTTGGGATGGATTTTCCTCTTGAGTCTCAGAGTCTTGAATTACATACTAAGTGCAGGTGCAGGATGTTAAGCAGGATCATGTGCCTTCGATGGATATATATAGATGGGTATATATAGATATTATATACATATATATTAGATGGGTATATATGTTTATATATACATATACACACAGACATATATATATATATATATATATAGTCAGAAGAAATATCGTTAGTAGTTATAGTCAAACTATACATTAGGGACAAAATGGTTCTTACAGTTTGTTCTCAGACTTTGTTTGGTTTATTTAATTCTTCTTCCACTCCCTTTCTTTGTCCCTTTTCATCCACCCCTCCAGCAAAATTGTAAGCGTTGAATGCTTACTGTATGCTAGTCACTGTGCTAGGTGCTGCTATTAGGTTTATAGTAGTGATCAAATAAATACAGCCCTTACCTTTGAGGAACTTATACTCTAGTTTTAGGAGGTAGAATTGATAAATGGCAGTCTCACTCTAAACTGCCAGTGTGCCAATCTATTTACGTATTGTATTAAAATAATTTAGAAATTCATTTCATCACTGCATAGTCATTTCCATATCTGAAGAGAGACTGTGGGTTGCAAAACATGTAAATATAATCAGTGTGTGGGAAAAAGGCAAGGTATGTCATGGCATACAATTAATATTTGCTAAATTAATGAATAGACTGGCTATATTTTTATGTACACCTAAAATCTGGTATTAACTCATTATTTAAAAATATTTCACCTACCAAAATGAGTTCTTTTTTCTTTATTCCTTTCTAAGATGTAGAACTACTTTTTAAGTTGATTCAAAAGAAGGTTAAGCCTTACAGTGACCGTTAGACCACTTGGTAACTATATATGTTGTAGATGGACATCACTTTCATCATTGATGTCTGCACTATTGTCAGGTTCATTCTCCTATAGCTGGAAGGAAACACGCATTGTGTATGAACAGAATTTATTCCAGTCTCTCTAGAAGTGGTCTGCAAGAAGGGGTGGTTTACTTCACAGGTCACTGGTGGGGTAAGGTATGTTAAACTTTCCACTTTTATTTATTTACTATATAAAAAATAAACAAATTAAGTTTTAATAAAATTTAATGTATAGACTAATAAGAGTACATTTATATAACCTGTTAAAATATATACATGTTTTGATGTATTTGCATATTTTACTGACAAGGGTGCTTGAAAAATGTTGGAGTCTACTGCATAAAAGGGAAAAAAATATCACAACAGGTTTCTTTACAATTAGAGAAACATTCACTCACTACACCATCACCTGCAGAAAATACATCTACTTAGGCAGAAAACCTGATTTGCCTCTGGAAGAGGTTTTGATTGCACCTGCTCAAGAATTTCACTGTTGAGTAGCCTGGTAGTTTTCCTGCTGAGCCATTAGGAAACTGAGAGTCACCAAAGAAGTGGTAAATTATCTGGAAAAATTGTGCAAAATATATTTGTTCTTGGACTGATGGGTATGACAAGCCAAATAACCTCACATCAGTATGCGTTGTTTTATGAAAAATATGTTTGTAAAATATTTTATGTAAAGGATCTTATTTAAGGGAATCTGAATTTTTGGTCAAGTGATTACTTATCCTCATGTGCTCTTATACTTTGATAACCTTTACCCCATGGCCAGATTGAATTAAGAGTCAAATATTTTCGTACACAAAATGTGACTCTTTAAATTTTAATGGTTTCCCATTCATTTGATTGTCAGAATGGTATTTCACCTGTTATTGACTAGCCTTAACTGATTTTAGGCTTAAAGTGGAAGTATCATAATATTTTGAAATGCAGTTCTTTTTTCATGAATGTGCGGGGAGTTCTGGTAATCTTGGAAGAGAAATGCTTGGAGCTGATGTCTGCTTGTTTCTGTCATCTATTGACTTCCTGGTTACATTCCTTTATTCCATGAAGGCTGCAAATCCCTGATTATAGGCTTTCTCTTCATCCCAGTTCTTATCAACTTGGGCACAATAACACCCTAACACCCATGTGAAAGATTCACCCAGCGCTTGGCCTCAGGGCTGAACGGACCATTTCTGTCAATTATCTTTAGTCATTCTGCTTCCCAGTTTTCTTCCACAGCCATCATCTCTTCTTTGTTGACATCCAGAGCAGAGACACCTCTGTAAACTTAATCCCTAATATAGTAATGTCTGCCATAGCTTTCTGGTCCCCTGGGTCTCTTGATCCTCTTCACAGTGCACCTTTGACTTGACTGAAACCTCTAGGCTTTGGACCCTTCTGTTTTCTGACACTGTAATGCCACTTTCAATGACTTCTTTCTCTGGTCAACCTAGTCCATTGTTCATATCTTTTTTTTTTTTTAATGTTATGTTAATCACCATACATTACATCATTAGTTTTTGATGTAGTGTTCCATGATTCATTGTTTGCGTATAACACCCAGTGCTCCATTCAATACGTGCCCTCTTTAATACCCATCACCAGGCTAACCCAACCCCCCACCCGCTGGTGGGAATGCAGCTGGTACAGCCACTCTGGAAAACAGTATGGAGGTTCCATTGTTCATATCTTTGACTGCCTTTTTGATACCATTCTCAGCGTCTTTACTCTCTTGTCCTGTGTCTACACTCTGAAACTCCAAATTTAGATCAGTTCAACCATGTGTCTACCTCATGCTTATATATATAGTGAAAGGTTCTAGTAGATGAATGTTATACTGTTGTATAAATTCATGTTGATGCAAGTGATGATCTTTAAACAAAGATGGACCAATTACTGCCCCTAAGAAATCTTTTCTCATTCTACTTCTTCCATTTCTGCTAATTCTCATAATAGCAATTTTAAACCTCCATTATTTTCCTTAGCCCTTTTACAATTCATCTTCCTCTCCATAAAAAGATAGCATTATCTTCTATTTCATAGAGAAAAGTATAGAGAAAAGTATGGTTATTAATTATGATCTCTTAAATTTCTGCCTTCAGACCATTTATTTCTGAACTCATGCTCATCTCCTCATTCTAGTCCCAAGGAAATGTGTTTTTCTTCTCTTGTAAAACTCTCTACCTATTCTTTATCCTTTTCCTCCTTCACTTTGCTCTATTCTTCTGAATTTGTATTTTTTAAATAATATGTTTTTATTGTGGTTATAAAAGTAATACATGGCTATTATAGAAAAATTAGAAGTGAAATAAAGTTTAATAAAGCAAATGTGGCCCATAATCTTATCACCAAGAGTTACCAATTTCATAAATAAAATTTGGATCAAAGTGAATATACTGCTTTGTAGGTCATGATACCCTAAATAATACTGAGCTTTTTCTCATGTAATTAGACAATCTTCAATGATATGATTTTACTAAATTGGTTATATGTCATTTTATCATGTAAAATAATTTTTACAAAATAATATTTAAGATAGTCCAGTTTCATTTTTCTGTATGTGATTTTCCTGTTGGATTAAAATTACTTACTGAAGAGATGATCCTTTCCTTATTGAGTATTCTTGGCTTCTCTTTCAAATATTAGTTGATCATATATGTGAGGGTTTATTTCTGTGCTCCAAATTCTTTCCATTGGTCTGTGGTGTCTGCTTTTATGCCAGTACCATACTGTTTTGATTACTATAGCTTTGTAGTAGAGTTTGAAATCAGGGAGTATGAAGACTCCAACTTTGTTTTTCTTTCTCAAAATTGCTTTGGCTATTTGGAACCTTTTGTAATTCTATACAAATTTTAGGATTTTTTTCTTATGTCTATGAAAAGTGTCCTTGAAATTTTCATAGAAATTGCATTTAATCTGTAGATGGCTTTGGGTAGAATGGACATTTTAACAATATTCATTCTTTCAATCCGTGAACATGGGATATCTTTCCATTTGTGTCATATTCTGTTTATTTCATCAAAGTCTAACAGTTCTCAGTATGCAAATCTTTTCCCACCTTGGTTAAATTTATTCCTAAGTATTTTATTGTTTTTGGTGCTATTGTGAAAGAAGATTGTTTTCATATATTGTTACTGTATAGAAATGCAATTGATTTCTGTATGTTGATTTTTGTTTCCTTCAACTTTCCTTAGTTTATTATTTCTAACACTTTTTGGTGGAGTCTTGAGGATTTTCTATATATAAAATCATATCCACAAACAAAAACAGTTTTACTTCCCTTTCTGATTTGGCTGCCTTTTTCTTTTTCTTACCTGATTGCTCTGGCTAGGATGTTGATTACTATGTTATATAGGAGTGGTGAGATTGGGCATCCTTGTTTTATTCCTTATATAAGAGAAAAAGCTTTCAGCCTTTCACCATTGATATAATGCTAGCTGTGGCCTTGCCAAATATGGTCTTTACTATGTTTACTGATTTACTACCAAATATTTTTAGAGTTTTTTAATTTAATTTAATTTTATTATGTTATGTTAGTCACCATACATCATTAGTTTTTGGTGTGGTGATCCACGATCCATTGTTTTCATATAACACACAGTGCTCCATGCAGTACGTGCCCTCCTTAATACCCATCACTGGGCTAACCCATCCCCCCACCCCCCTCCCCTCTAAAACCCCGTTTGTTTCTCAGAGTCCATAGTTTCTCATGGTTCATCTCTCCCTCCGATTTCCCCCCCTTCATTTGTCCATTCCTTCTCCTCATGTCCTCTATGCTATTCCTTATGTTCCACAAATAAGTGAAACCATAGGATAATTGACTTTCTCTGCTTGACTTCTTTCACTTAGCATAATCTCCTCCAGTCCCATCCATGTTGATATAAAAGTTGGGTATTCATCCTTTCTGATGGCTGAGTAATATTCCATTGTATATATGGACCATATCTTCTTTATCCATTCATCTGTTGAAGGGCATCTCAGCTCTTTCCACAGTTTGGCTATTGCAGACATTGCTGCTATGAATATTGGGGTGCATATGGCCCTTCTTTTCACTACATCTGTGTCTTTGGGGTAAATTCCCAGGAGTGCAATTGCTGGGTCATAGGGTAGCTCTATTTTTAATTTTTTGAGGAACCTCCACACTGTTTTTCAAAGTGGCTGTACCAACTTGCATTCCCACCAACAGTGTAAGAGGGTTGCCCTTTCTCCACAACCTCTCCAACATTTGTTGTTTCTTGCCTTGTCACTTTTTGCCATTCTAACTGGTGTAAGGTGGTATCTCAGTGTGGTTTTGATTTGAATTTCCCTGATGGCTGATGAAAATGAACATTTTTTCATGTGTCTCTTAGCCATTGGTATGTCTTCTTCAGAGAAGTGTCTTTTCATGTCTTCTGCCCATTTTTTGACTTGATTATTTGTTTTTTGGGTGTTGAGTTTGAGAAGTTCTTTATAGATCTTGGATACCAGCCCTTTATCTGTAGTATCATTTGCAAATATCTTCTCCCCTTCTGTGGGTTGCCTCTTTGTTTTGTTGACTGTTTCCTTTGCTGTGCAGAAGCTTTTTATCTTGATGAAGTCCCAAAAGTTCATTTTTGCTTTTGTTTCACTAGCTTTTGGAGATGTATCTTGAAAGAAGTTGCTGTGGCTGATGTCAGAGAGGTTACTGCCTATGTTCTCCTCTAGGATTTGGATGGATTCCTGTCTCACATTGAGGTCTTTCATCCATTTTGAGTTTATCTTTGTGTATGGTGTAAGAGAATGGTTGAGTTTCATTCTTCTGTATATAGCTGTCCAATTTTCCCAGCACCATTTATTGAAGAGACTGTCTTTTTTCCATTGCATATTTTTTCCTGCTTTGTCAAAGATTATTTGACCATAGAGTTGAGGGTCCCTATCTGGGCTCTCTATTCTGTTCCATTGGTCTATATGTCTGTTTTTGTGCCAGTACCATGCTGTCTTGGTGATCACTGCTTTGTAATATAGCTTGAAATAGGGCAACGTGATGCCCCCAGCTTTGTTTTTCTTTTTCAACATTTCCTTGGCAATTCGGGGTCTTTTCTGATTTCATACAAATTTTAGGATTGTTTGTTCCAGCACTTTAAAAAATGTCATTGGAATTTTGATCGGGATGGCATTGAAGGTATAGATTGCTCTGGGTAGCATAGACATTTTAACAATGTTTATTCTTTTGATCCATGAGCATGGAATTTTTTGCATAATTTTATGTCTCCTTCAATTTCTTTCATGAGTGTTCTGTAGTCCCTAGAGTATAGATCCTTTACCTCTTTGGTTAGGTTTATTCCGAGGTATCTTATGGTTTTTGGTGGTATTGTAAATGGAATCGTTTCTCTAATTTCTCTTACTACAGTTGCATTGTTAGTGTATAAGAAAGCAACTGATTTCTGTGCATTGATTTTGTATCCTGCCACATTACTGAATGGCTGTATGAGTTCAAGTAATTTGGGGGTGGAGTCTTTTGGGTTTTCCACATAAAGTATCATGTCATCTGTGAAGAGAGAGAGTTTGACTTCTTTTTTTGCCAATTTGAATACCTTTCACTTCTTTTTGTTGTCTGATTGCTGTTGCTAGGACTTCTAGTCCTATGTTGAACAGTAGTGGCGAGAGTGGGCATCCTTGTTGTATTCCTGATCTTAAGGGAAAGGCTTTCAGCTTTTCCCTATTGAGGATGATATTCGCTGTGGGTTTTTCATAGATGGATATTATGAACTTGAGGAATGTTCCCTCTATCCCTATACTCTGAAGAGTTTTAATGAGGAAAGGATGCTGCATTTTGTCAGATGCTTTTTCTGCATCAATTGAGAGGACCATATGGTTCTTCTCCCTCCTCTTATTAATGTGTTCTATCACATTGATTGATTTGCAAATGTTGAACCACCCTTGCATCCAGGGATAAATCCCACTTGTTCGTGGTGGGTGATCCTTTTAATGTATTGTTGGATCCTATTAGCTAGGATTTTGTTGAGGATTTTGGAATCCATATTCATCAGGGATATCGGTCTGAAATTCTCCTTTTTGATGGGGTCTTTGCTTGGTTTGGGGATTAAGATGATGCTGGCCTCATAGAATGAGTCTGGAAGCTTTCCTTCTGTTTCTGTTTTTTGAAACAACTTCAGGAGAATACGTATTATTTCTTCTTTGAATGTTTGATAGAATCTCCCAGGAAATCCATCAGGCCCTGGACTCTTGTTTTTTGGGAGGTTTTTGATCACTGCTTCAATCTCGTTACCGGTATTAGCCTATTCAGGTTGTCTATTTCTTCCTGTTTCAGTCTTGGCAGCTTATAGGTTTCCAGGAAGGCCTCCATTTCATCCAGATTGCTCAGTTTGTTGGCATATAGTTGTTGATAATTTCTAATAATTGTTTTTATTTCCTTGGTGTTAGTCATGATCTCTCCCCTTTCATTCATAATTTTATTAATTTGGGTCTTTTTTCTTTTCTTTTGGATAAGTCTGGGCAGTGGTTTATCAATCTTATTATTTCTTTCAAAGAACCAGCTTCTAGTTTCGTTGATCTGATCTACTGTGTTTCTGGTTTCTAATTCATTGATTTCTGCTCTAATCTTAATTATTTCTCTTCTATTGTGTGGTTCAGGCATCATTTGTTGCTTTTTCTTTAGTTCTTTAAGATGTAGAGTTAGTTGGTGAATTCGGGATTTTTCTGTTTTTTTGAGTGATAACTGCCTTTGCAGTATCATAGGTTTTGGACTGATGTGTTTTTGTTCTCATTGGTTTCTATGAATTGTTTAAGTTCTTCTTTGATTTCCTGGTTGACACAAACATTCTTGAGCAGAGCAGCCTTTAGCTTCCAAGGGTTTGAATTCCTTCCAATTTTTTCTTGTGTTTGAGTTCCAGTTTTAAAGCATTATGGTCTGAGAATATGCAGGGAATAATCTCAGTCTTTTGGTATCAGTTGAGACCTGATTTGTGACCCAGTATGTGGTCTATTCTTGAGAAAGTTCCATGTGCGCTCGAGAAGAATGAGTATTCTGTTGTTTTAGGGTGGGATGTTCTGTAAATATGTATGAGGTCCATCTGGTCAGGTGTGTCATTCAAAGCTCTTATTTCTTTGTTGATCTTCTGCTTAGATGATCTGTCTGTTGCTGAGAGTGGAGTACTGAGATCTCCTACAGTTAACGTATTGTTATAAATATGACTCTTTATTTTGGTTAACTGTTGGCTTATATAGATGGCTGCTCCCATGTTGGGGGTGTAGACATTTACAATTGTTAGATCTTCTTGTTGGATAGACCCTTTAAGAATGATATAGTGTCCTTCTGTGTCTCTAACTACAGTCTTTAGTTTAAAATCTAATTTGTCTGATATAAGAATTGCTACCCCAGCTTTCTTTTGAGGTCCGCTGGCATGGAAGATGGATCTCCATCCCTTCACTTTCAGTCTGGATGTATCTTTAGGTTCAAAATGAGTGTCTTGTAGACAGCATATGAATGGGTCCTGTCTTTTTATCCAATCTGCAACCCTGTGCCGTTTTATGGGAGCATTTAGGCTGTTCACGTTGAGAGTGATTATTGAAAGATATGAATTTATTGTCATCATGTTGCCTGTGAAGTCCTTGTTTTTATAGATTGTCCCTGTAAATTTCTGTTGTATATCACTCTTGGGGTCTTTCTCCTTTTATAGAACCCCCATAATATTTCTTGCAGGGCCAGCTTAGTGGTCACATATTCTTTCAGTTTCTGCCGGTCTTGGAAGCTCTGCATCTCTCCATCCATTCTAAATGAAGCCTTGCTGGATAAAGTATTCTTGGCCACATGTTCTTCTCATTTAGTACCCTGAATATGTCTTGCCAGGCCTTTCTGGCTTGCCAGGTCTCTGTGGATAGGTCTGACGTTATTCTGATGTTCCTCCCTCTGTACGGAAGGTATCTCTTCCCTCTAATTGCCCTTAATATGGTTTCCTTGGTTCTAAGATTTGCGAGTTTTACTATTACATGCTGGGGTGTTGTCCTGTTTTCCCTGATCTTGGGAGGGGTCCTCTCTGCCTCTAGGACATGAATGTTTGTCCCCAGATTAGGGAATTTCTCAGCTACGATTTGCTCAAATATATCTTCTAGTCCTCTCTCTCTCTCTACCCGCTCTGGGATTCCAATAATTCTGACATTGGAATGTTTCATGGTGTCACTTATTTCTCTGATTCTGTTTTCATGGATTCTGAGTTGTTTTTCCCTGGCCTCCTCTTTTCCCTTTGTATCTATTAAATTGTCTTCCAGGTCACTAATTTGTTCTCCTGCCTCACTTACCCTAGCTGTTAGATTATCTAGATTAGATTGGATCTCATTGATAACATTTTTAAGTTCTGCCAATTCAGCTTTCATTTCTGCCCTTAGAGACTCTATGTTGCCATTCATCAATTTCTCCATTCTGGCTATCGTTTTCACAATTGCTAGCCTGAATTCCATCTCCAACATCTTGGTTATATCTGAATCCATTTGTAAATCTGCAGCATAAGTCATAATCTCTGAGTCTTTCCTATTTTGGGGGTTCCTCCTCCTAGTCATTCTGTTAATGGGTGGTTGAGGGAATGAATGGAGTCCAAATTATTGACCACAACCCAAGCAAGATGCACCTGTTTTCTAGGGACCTTAGGGTTGCTGGCCTCTTGTTTTCCCAGCCAGTCTTCTGGGGGAAGGGCCTGCTGGGCTGTTACTCAGACAACCCTGTTTGGGCAGAGTTGCCATGCCCCCCTGTGGCGGGGGATGGGCTCAGTGGGAAATGTTTTTTGGGGGCTTTTGTTCTCTGGCGGCTTTCCCTGGTGCCTTTCTGCGTCTCTTCCGAGAGTCAGAGCAGAAGAGACTGTTTCCAACCCTCTGCCTCAGAGCAGAGAGATCGCAGTCTGTGCTTCAGTCAGCTCTCCAAGGCACACTGTCTCCATTTCTGTCTGTGCTGCTATAAACGGCAGTCCTGGGTTGTGTGCCCCTCCGCAGCGCTCCCAGTCCTTGCCTCCAGGTCGGGGCACGTCTCTGCCCTTTGTGCTGCTAAAACTGCCAGCCGCCCCCAGTTTGCACATGCCGTCCCACCGCTCTGGTTTCTGTCTAAAGTCCTTTCCCCGCCGCTACCAGTCTGTGAGTCTGTGCCCCATCCCCAGCACGAGAGGCTATTGCTCACCGGCATTGCAGGATCCCCACGGCCAGGCTCCCTCTCAATGCCGTTTATCCTCCGATATCTGCCCGCAGAATCACGGCTCCGCGCTTCATACCTCGAAACCAACCGCTTGCGATGTTCTGTTTGTAGAGATCCAGATCTTCTTACATCTCAGGTTGATTTCATGAGTGTTCAGAGTGGTCTGGTAGATATCCAGCTCAATTCCGGGGACCAGTTGGAATAGGGTCCCCTACTCCTCTGCCATATTTTCCTCTCCCCTTTTGAGAATTCTTAATCATGAAAGGAAGTTGTATTTTGTCAACTATTTTTTCTTTATCTGTTGAGATGATTATATGATTTTTTCTTTCATTCTGTTAATGTGATGTATCACATTTATTGATTGGTGTATATTGAATTATCCTGGCATCCCAGGTATAAAGCCCACTTACTTGATCATGGTGTATGATTGTTTGAATGTGGTGTTGAATTCAGCTTACTAATATTTTGTTGAAAATGTTTGCCTCCATATTTATCGGTGTTATTGGCCTGTAGTTTTCTTCTCTTATAGTGTCTTTATCTGGCTTTGGGATTAGGGTAATGCTGTCTTCATATAATGCATTTGGGAGTACCCCTCCTTTTCAGTTTTTTGGAAGAGTTTGAGAAGGACTGGTGTTAATCTTTGTTGGGAGATTTTTGATTTCTCATTAATCTCATTATTGGTATCTTCAGATTTTCTCTTTCTTTTATGATTCAGTCTTAGAAGGTTTATTATTTATAGGAATTAATCCATTTCTCCTAGGTTGTCTAGTTAATTGGCATATAATTGCAATAGTTTATTTGATTCTTTATATTTCTTTGGTATCAGTTATAATTATATCTCCTCTTTCACGTCTGATTTTATTTATTTGAGTCATTTCTCTTTTAGTAATCTAGCTAAAGGTTTGTTATTTTTTTTATCAGTTCAAAAAAAGCAGGTTTTAATTTCATTGATATTTTCTTTTTTTTTTTTTTTTTTTTTTTGTGGTTTCTATTTTATTTCTTTCTGCTCCAATATTTGTTGTTTTCTTCCTTCTGCTAAGTTTGGGTTTAGTTCTTTTTTTTTTTTTTTTTTTTTTCTGGTTTCTTGAGGTGTAAAGTTAGGTTGTTTACTGGAGAGCTTTCTTGTTTTTTAGCATAGGTGCTTGTTGCTATGAACTCCCTCTTAGATCTGCTTTTGCTGTAATCCATAAGTTTTGGTATGTATGTTTCCATATTCATTTGTTTTAAGATCTTTTTTGATTTCTCTTTTGATTTCTTCTTTGACCCATTGGTTGTCCAGTAGCATGTTTAATTTCCACATATTTATAAATTTTCAGTTTTCTTCCCTATTACTTATTTCTAATTGCATACTATTGTGGTCAGAAAACATACTTGATATGATTTTAAATTAATTAAAATTACTAAGGCTTGTTTTGTAACCTATCATATGATGTATCTTGGGGAATGATCAATGGGCACTTGAGAAGAATGTATATTCTGTTCCTGTTGGATGAAATATTCTGTATATGTCTCTTAGGTCCCTTTGGTCTAAAGTATGGTTCAACTCGAATGTTTCATTATTGATTTACTCTCTGGATAATCTGTTCATTATTGAAAGTGGAGTATTGATGTCCCTTACTATTATTCTATTGTTGTCTGTTTCTCCCTTCAGATCTGTTAGTATTTGCTTAATATATTTGGGTGTTCCAAAGTTAGGGGCATATATATTTACAATTGTTATATTTCCTTGATGATTTAACCATTTTATCATTATATAATGACTTTTTAATTAAATTTTTAATTTTAATTCCAGTATAGTTAACATACAGTGTTATATTACTTACTTTCAGGTGTACAATATAGTGATTTAACAATTTTGTACATTGCTCAGTGCTCATCATGGTAAGTATATCTTTAATCTCCATCACCTATTTCACCCATCCCCTCATCCACCTCCCCTCTGGTAACCATCAGTTTGTTTTCTATAATTAAGAGTCTGTTTCTTGGTTTGTCTCTCTCTCTCCTTTTTTTGTTTGTTCATTTTGTTTCTTAAATTGCACATGTGAGTGAAATCATGTGGTATTTGCCATTCTCTGATTGATTTGTTTTGCTTAGTATTATACTCCCTAGTTCCATCCCTGTTGTGGCAAATGGCAAGATTTCATTCTTTTTTTATGGCTGAATAATATTTCATTATATATATATGCATGTATACACATATATATATATCCCATTTTCTTTATCCATTCATCTATCAATGAACACTTGGGCTGCTTTCATAGTTTGAATATTGAAAATAATGCTGCTCTAAACATAGGGGTGCATATATCCCTTTGAATTAATGTTTTTGTATTTTTTGGGTAAATACCTAGTAGTGTGCTTACTGGATTGTAGGGTAGTTCTATTTTTAATTTTTTTGAGGAACCTCCATACTCTTCCACAGTGGCCATAGCAGTTCAGTCCTACCAACAGTGCGCAAGTTTTTTTTTTTTTCCACCTCCTTGCCAACACTTGTTTCTTGTGTATTTGCTTTTGTCATTGAGACAGGTGTGAAGTGATATCTCATTGTAGTTTTGATTTGTAGTTCCCTGATGATGAGTGATGTTGGGCATCTTTTCATGTGTCTCTTGGCCATGTCTTCTGCCCATTTTTTAAATGGGTTATTTGTTTTTTGGGTGTTGACCTGTATCAGTTCTTTATATACTTTGGATACTAACCCTTTATCAGCTATGTCATTTGCAAATATCTTCTCCCATTCAGGAGGTTGCCTTTTAGTTTTGTTGATTATTTCCTACACTGTGCAGAAACTTTTTATTGTTGCTTTTATTTCCTTTGCTTCATGTATAGAAAAAATGTTATTATGGCTGATGTAAAAGCAATTACTGCCTGTGGTCTCTTCAAGGAATTTTATGGCTTCAGGTCTCATATTTAGGTCTTTAATCCATTTTGGGTTTGTTTTTGTGTGTGATGAAAGAAAGTGGTCCAATTTCATTGTTTTGCATGTTGCTGTCCAGCTTTCCCAACACCATTTGTTGAAGAGACTATCTTTTTCCCATTGGGTATTCTTTCCTGCTTTGTCGAAGATTAATTGGCCATGTAACTGTGGGTTTATTTCTGGATTTTCTGTTCTGTTCCATGGATCTGTGTGTCTGTTTTTATGCCAGTACCACACTGTTTTAAATACTACAGCTTTGTAATATAACTTGAAGTCTGGAATTGTGATACCTCCAGTTTTGCTTTTCTTTTTCAAGATTGCTTTGGCTACTTGGGGTCTTTTGTGGTTCCATACAACTTTTAGAATTGTTTATTATAGTTCTGTGAAAAATGCTATTGGTATTTTTATGGGGATTGCATTTAATATGTAGATTGCTTTGGGTAGTATACACATTTTAACAATATTTGTTCTTCCAATCCATGAGCATGGAATGTCTTTCTGTTTCTTTGTGTTATCTTCAGTTTCTTTCATCACTGTTTTATAGTTTTCAGAGTGTAGTTTTTTCACCTCTTTGGTTGTTTATTCCTAGGTATTTTATTGTTTTTGGTGTAATTGTAAATAAGACTGTTTTCTTAATTTCACTTTCTGCTGCTTTATTATTAGTGCATAGGAATGCAACAAATTTCTACACATTGGTTTTGTATCCTACAAATTTACAGTATTTGTCAGTTCTAGTAATTGTTCAGTGAAGTCTTTTGGGTTTTCTATATATACTATCATGTCATCTGCAAATAGTGAAAGTTTTATTTCTTCCTTACCAATTTGGATGCCTTTTATTTGTTTTTGTTGTCTAATTGCTGTGTCTAGGACATCCAGTACTATGTTGAATAAAAGTAGTGAGAGTGGACATCCTTGTCTTGTTTCTGACCTTAGGGGAGAAGCTCTCAGTTTTTCCCCATTGAGTATGATGTTGGCTGTGGGTTTTTCATAATATAGCCTTTATTATGTTGAAGTATGTTCCCTCTAGACCAACCTTGTTGAGAGTTTTTATTGTGAATGGATGTTGTACTTTGCCAAATGATTTTTCTTTATCTATTGAAATGATGATATATGGTTTTTATCTTTTCTCTTATTGATGTGTTGTATCACATTGATTAATTTATGGATATTGATCCATCTTGCATCCTGGGAACAAATCCCACTTGATCATGTGAATGAATTTTTTAATGCATTGTTGGATTAGGCTTGCTAGTATTTTGTTGAGGATTTTTCCATCTGTGTTCATCAGAGATACTGACCTATAGTTCCTTTTTTTTTTTTTTTTTTGGTAGTATCCTCATCTGGTTTTGTTATCAGAGTAATACTGGCCTCACAGAATGAATTTGGAAGTTTCCTTCCTCTTCTGTTTTTTGGAATAGTTTGAAAAGAATAGGTATTAACTCTTCTTCCGCTCCCCCCCGAGGGAGGAGGGGCAGAGGGAGAGGGAGGGAGAGAGAATCATAAGCAAGCTCCATGTGGAGTCTTACGTGGGGCTTGATCCCAGAGATCATGACCTGAACTGAAATAAAGAGTTGGACGCTTAACCAACTGAGCCACCCAGGCACCCCGGTATTAACTCTTCTTTAAGGTTTGGCAGAATTTGCCCGGAAAGCCATCTGATCCTGGACTTTTGTTTTTTGGGAGTTTTATGATTACTAATTCAATTTTATTGCTGATAATTGGTCTTTTCTAATTTTCTGTTTCTTCCTGCTTTAGTTTTCATAGGTTATGTTTCTAGGAATTTATCCATTTCTACTAGGTTGTGAAATTTATTGGCATACAATTTCTCATAATATTCTCTTATAATTTTTTGTGTTTCTGTAGTGTTGGTTGTTAGTTCTCCTCTGATTTGTGATCTTGTTTATTTGAGTCATCTCTCTTGCTCACTTGCTTGCTTTTCTTTTCTTTTTCTTTTTTTTTTTTTTTTTTTTGTTCTTTTCTTTTTGATTAGTCTGGCTGGAGGTTTATCAGTTTTGTTGTTGATCTTTCCAAAGAACCAACTCCTGGTTTCATTGATCTATTCTGTTGGTGTTTTAGTTTCTATATCATTTATTTCTGCTCTAAATTTTATTATTTCCTTCCTTCTCCTGGTCTTGGTTTCTGTTTGTTCTTTTTTTTTCTATCTCCTTTAGGTGTAAGTTTAGGTTGTTTGAGATTTTTCTTATTTTGTGAAGTAGGCCTGTATTGCTATACACTTCCCTCTTAGAACTGCTTTTGCTGCATCCCAAAGATTTTAGACCATTGTGCTTTCATTTGCATTTGTATCCATGTACTTTTTAAAAAATTTCTTCTTTGATTTCTTTCCCAGTCATTGTTTTGTAGCATGTTATTTAGCTTCCATGAATTTCTGCTCTTTCTAGATTTTTTTCTTGTGGTTGATTTCTAGTTTCATAGCATTGTGGTCAGAAAACATGCATGGTATTGACTTCAGTCTTTTTGAACTTGTTGAGACTTGTTTTGTGGCCTAGTAGGCAAATCTGTTCTGGAGAGTATTCCATGTGTACTTGAAAAGAATGTGTATTCTGCTGTTTTAGGATGGAATGTTCCGAATATGTCTGTGAAATCCGTCTGGTCCAGTGTGTCATTCAAAGCCATTGTTTCCTTGTTGATTTTCTGTTTGAAGGATCTGTCCATTGATGTAAGTCAGGTGTTAAAGTCCTGTTATTGTATTACTGTCAATTATATCGTTTATGTTTGTTATTAACTGTTTTATGTATTTGGGTGCTCCCATGTTAGGTGCATAAATATTTACAATTGTTATATCTTCTTGTTGAATGTCCCCTTTATTATTATATAGTGCCCATCTTTGTCTTTTGTTACAGTTTTTGTTTTAAAGTCTATTTTTTCCAAAGGAAGTATTGCTACCCTGGCTTTCTTTTGACATCCATTTGCATGATAGATGTTTCTCCATCCCCTCATCTTCCATCTTCAGGTGTCTTCCAGTCTGAAATGAGTCTCTTGTAGGCTTATATAGATGGTCTTGTTTTTTTAATTCATTCTGTCACCTTATGTCTTTTTTTAAAAAATATTATTTATTTATTTATTTATTTATTCTAGAGAGAGAGAGAGAGAGAAAGAAAGAGTGAGTGAGTAGGGGAAGGGAGAGGGACAAGCAGATGCTGCACCTGGATGCAGGGCTTGATTCCAGACCCTGAGATCATGACCTGAGCTGAAACCAAGAGTTGGACCCTTAACCCACTGAGCCACCCAGGCACTTTTGATTGGAGCATTTAGTCCATTTATATTCAAAGTAATTATTGATAGATAATTCTGTTATTTGTTTTGTGGTTCTTTTTGTAGTTTTTCTCTTATCTTTCTCTTGCTCTCTTTCATGGTTTGTTGGTTTTCTTTAGTGATATACTTGGATTCCTTTCTGTTCATCCTTTGCATATCTATTACTGATTTTTGATTTGTGGTTACCACTTGTTTTGTATGTAACATCTTCTGCTATATCTATATTAAGTTCATGGTTGCTTAAGTTTGATCCCATTCTTTTCTCCTCTTTCCTTCATATCTTAGGTATATGGTGTCATATTTTACATCCTTTTATTTTGTGAATCCCTTGTATGATTTTTACAGATATATTTATTTTTAATGCTTTTGGGTTTCCTCCTTTTCATACTCTCACTTATGGTCTTTTTTTCCATTCAAAGAGTCCCCTTTAGGACTGGTTTAGTGGTCATGAACTCTCTTTTAGTTTTTGTTTGTCTGAGAAATTCTTTATCTCTCCTTCTATTCTGAATGATAGCCTTATAGGGTAGGGTACTCTTGGCTGCAGATTTTTCCCTTTCAGCACTTTGAATATATCATGGCACTCTCTTCTGGCCTGCAGAGTTTCTGCTGAAAAAGCTGCTGAGAGTTTTATGGGGTTTCCCTTGTATATAACTGTCTTCTTTTCTTCTTCTTCTTCTTCGTCTTTTTTTTTTTTTTTGCTGTTTTTAAAAAATTTGCTTTTATCGCTACTTTTTGCCATTTTAACCCTGTATATCTTGATGTATACCTCCTTGGGTTGATTTTGTTGGGGGAATCGCTGTGCCTCCTAGATATAAATGTCTGTTTCCTTCCCCAGATTAGGGATGTTTTCAGCTGTTATTTCTTCAGCTTTATTTTTTGCCCCCTTTCTTTCTTCTTCTCGGATTCCTGTAATGTGAATGTTATGCTTGGTAGAGTCACTGAGTTTCCTAACTCCGTTCTCATTTTGTGTAATTTTTTTCTCTCATTTGTTCATCTTGATTATTTTACATTACTCTGTCTTCCAGGCCATTAATTTGTTCTTCTGCTTCCTCTAGCATGCTATTTATTTCAACAAGTCTGTTTTTAATTTCATATATTGTATTCTTCATCTCTGATTGGTTCTTTTTTATCTGTGTGTTAAGGGTCTCACTGATGTCCTATACTCTTTTCTCAAGTCCAGTGAGTATCTTTGTGATCATTACTATAAATTCTCTATGAGGTATATCACTTATATTCATTTCGCTTCGGTCTCTTGCTGTGGTTTTGTCTTGTTCTTTCATTTAGGACATACCCCTCAGTCTCCTCATTTTGTCTAACTCTTTGTGTCTGTTTCTGTGTGTTAGGAAAGTCAATTATGTCTCCTGCTCTTGAAGGTAATGACCTTATGAAGAAGAGGTCCTGTAGTGCCCTATAGTGCTTTGTCCCTGTTCCCCAGGACCTGAACTTCAGGAAGTGTCTCCTATGTGTGTTACATGTGCCCTGCTCTTGTGTCCTATCCACTGTTTCCTTCAGTCCTGTTATCTGCAGAGGCTCTCTTTGCCTATTTGGGCAGTGTTTTGTCCCCAGCCTGGTAGGGCACAGTTTAACTTGATGTACAGTGGTCTGCCTGCAAAATGAGACTTGCCCCTGATGCCACCAGAACAAAAGCCCCCTTGTCAGGAGATGAGGTTTTGGCAGGGATTGCTCCAGTTTTCTGGGGGAGGGGACCTGCCTTGCTGGAACTGAGGCAAGCTTGATTAAATAGAGCAGATCCATTGAAGTGTGGGTGGTCAGAGGGGGCTTCGTGTAAGCAAGTTGGGTAGAAAGTGTTATGCAATGCTGGTTCCCGCAGGAGGCCATGTGTTTATGCTGAGGGGTGGTGGGGAGGGGTTGTCACCTGCTAGCTCCTTTATTCCTGGAGTGGTCTCCCTGTGATCCCTGCTTCTCTGGCCATGCTCTGAGATAAGTAAATAACTCTCTCTCCCATGTGCCTTAGGCGTTTTTCAAACTGCTGCTTCTATGCTGTATCTCTACTGGCTATTTGTTGTGCTGTATCTTTAAGCGGGGACTCAACTTCCCAGAACTGAGCCTGCTGATTTTTAAAATTCCAGGCTTTAAGTCCTACTGGTTGTATGTACTCATGAAATTTGGTCCCTCTCGCTTTCAAAGCCAAATGTTATGAGGATTCATCTTCCCTGTGAGGGCTCTCCAGTGTGATAGTCTGTTTCTTGCCCTTCCCTGTACCCTGGGCTCCTGACCAGGGACAGCCATGGTCCTCTTTTCTCCCAAACTGAGTTTCTTCCCTTTATCACTTCTTTAATGTGGCCTCTTCTTTACTTTTACTTGTGGAGTTTGTTCTGCCAGTCTTCAAGTCATTTTCTGAGTTATTTACACTCTTGTGAATGTTATCTAGTTATATCTGTGGGATGAAGTGAGCTTACTGTTCTCTTACTCCACCATCTTCTCAGCCTGTACCTCTATAATTACTTTCTTTGCCTTTTGTTACAGTTTTTGGCTTAAAGTCTATTTTTTTCTGTATAAATATTGCTACCCTTGTTGTCTTTTGGTTTCCAGTTGCATGGAATATCATTTTCCATCTCTTCACTCAGCCTATGTGTGTCCTTAAAGCTGTAGTGAGGCTCTTGAAGACAGCATATAATTTGGTCTTGTTCTTTAAATCCATCCAGGCATTCCATGCCTTTTGATTGGAGAATTCATTCCATTTACATTTAGAGTAATTCCTGATAGGTAAGGACTTACTAATGCCATTTTATTAAATTTCTGGCTGTTTTGTAGTTCCTGTTGTTCCTTTCCTTTCCTTTTTTTTTTTTTTTTTTTTTTTTTTTTTGCTGCCTTCCATGTGTGTTGATGATTTCCCATCGTGGTATGCTTTGAGTCACTTGTCTTTGTCTTTTGTGAATTTACTGTAGGTTTTTGCTCTCTGCTTACCGTGAGCATTATATAAATATCTTAATGATAAAATAGTCTATTTTCTTCTGGTAACAACTTAACTTTGCATACAATCAAAGTTCTTCTTTTAGTCCCCCATTTTATATTTTTAATGTCACAGGTTACCTCTTTTCATGTTGTCAATATGTTAACAAATTATTATAATTATTTTTAATACTCTTGTTTGTTAACCTTTATAGAAGTATGAAGTGGTTAATACGCCACCATATTAAAGTATTAGAATATTCTGAATCTGACTATATACTTATCTTTACCAGTGTGTTGTATATTTTCAGATTTTTTTTTCATATTACCACTTAGCATCCTTTTCTTTAAGCCTGAAGAACCTCTTTCAGCATTTTTTCTAAGGCAGTCTGGAGTTATAAGCTTCCTCAGCTTTTGTTTATCGCTCCTTAATTTCTGAAGGACAACTTTGCTGGATAGAGTATTTCTTGTTGGCAGTTGCTTTTTATTTTCTTTCATCATTTTGAATATAATCTCCCACTCTTTCCTGGACTATAAGATTTCTGCTGAGAAAGTTATTGATAGTTCTGTGGGAGTTCCCTTGTAAGTTACAGGCTTCTTTACTCTTGCTGCTTTTAAGTTTCTCTGTCTTTGATTTTTGACAGTTTTGTTATAATGTGTCTTACAGAGGATCTGTTTAAGTTGAGTTTGTTATGATCTATGAGCTTCATGAATTTGGATATCCAAATCTCTTTGCAGATTTGGGAAGTTCCTGGCTATTCTTTCTTTATATAAGCTTTCTACCCTCATCTCCCTCTCTTCTCTTTCTGGGACTCCAGTAATTTGCAAATTATTTCTTTTGATGGTATCCCATGGATCACATAGCTTTCTTCCTTTTTTTTTGTTCTCCTCTAACTGGATAATTTCCTACTTCCTGTCTTTTAACTCACAGGTCCTTTCTTCTGCTTCATCCATTCTGATATTAATGCTCTGTAGTGCCTTTTCATTTTATTCATTGTGTTTTTCAGCTCCAGAATTTTTTTATTTCTTCTTTTATGATTTCTATCTTTGTTAATCTTCTCATTTTGTGTATTAGTGCTTTTTAAATTTTGTTGAATTGTCTCTCTGTGTTTTCTTGTAGCTCAGTGAGCTTCCTTAAAACAGGTATTTTAATTTCTTTATCAGGTAAATAGCACATATTCATGTCGTTGAGATCAGCTACTAGAAGATTATTGTTATCCTTTGGTTATGTCATGTTTCATAGATCTTTCACAGCCCTTGAAGATTTGTTTTGCTGTCTTCACATTTGAAGTAGCAGTGAGAACTGAGTGCCTTCCTTCTTTACTAACTACCTTCCAGAGGAGAAATCTCTTCTGTCAGCCTTCCTAGGGATTCTCTGAACTTCTGTGGATACACCTGGTCCACATTTTGGCTCCCTCTTTTGGCAGAATTCTTAATTGTATGCCTTCTTTTGATCCTCCAATGCACTAGGTGAAGTGCCAACAGCCTCCCTTTGCTTTCCCAAAGGTTGCCTTAAAGCTCAGTTTGTGCTCTCTCTCTGGCTCACAGATTCTTACTGATTTTCTACACATGCTCACTTGCCATCCATCAAAGCTTTCTCTCATTGCCCCTGTGGGAGAGCACACAGGGTTGGGGGTATGTAGGTGAGGGACTTGGAGCACTGGTGGTGCCCATGGGCTAGTTGGTGGGATCTGCAGATAGGACATCCCTAGCAGCTCACAGTTCAGCTACTTGATGGAATCTGTGGCACAGTTTTTAGAATCCATGTCCTTTTAATGGTCTCCAAGAGTCTTATCTTCTACTTTTCCAGTTGTTCCCACCTTCCAGTAAGGCAGCTCATAATACTTTGAATGGAGTGAGAGAGAAATGAGTTTCTTTGGCATCATCCTGCACAGCTGGGGAAGCCCAGGTGTTCACTCACACACTTTCACTTTCCTCTCTTGGGAGAAATCACAGGATAAAAATATCTCTCATGGCCTTGAGGTGTGCCACTTTCGGAGAAGGGTGATACATGTAAAATCAAACTGTTCATCTTACCCATTTTGGTGCATCCAACTCCTATTGTTTTGCTCCAACTGTGTGCTAGGACTTCTCTGCTGGAGACCTAGACTTCCACAAGGGTACTCCTGTTCATAGATGATTGTCTAAGACAGTTTTTACTGGACTTCTGGACTGTGGCCAGGAGGGGCTGGAGCTGGTGCGGGAGCCACTGTGGGGTCCACAACTGGGATTTTACCTGATGCATAGGTGGGGAAGACTCCTCTTACATCTTTTGGTGTATAGTACTGGATCCCAAAGCTCCTACAAAGGCACTTTTTTCATGATTGGATGTCAAATTGTTGTGGAGGGAGGGACACGATGAAGGAGGTCTTATTTAGCCATGTTGCTGACTTATCTCCTTTCTGAACGTTCTTATGTATACTTTTTTCCCCCTCTGTTTTCTTGGAAGAGATTCCCAGAAATCAAATTTCTGAAACAAAGAATATAGATTTAAAACAGTGTATATTAAACGATCTTCTAGAAAATTTATTCCAATTTACATTCCTGCCAGCATTGTGTAGAGTACATAGTTACAAAGATTAAGGATTATTAAGCTAAAATATTTCTAATTTAATGGGTCAAATTATGATTTCATTGCTTTAATATTAATTACTTATAAAGGTAAACTTTGTATTTATTGATTATATGTCTTGTAATTGTCTTCTGTCATTTGATCAGTTCTCTACATTTTTCATCATTTTTATGTGCTCTGTATATACATAAAAGTTGTATTTCAATTGTTTTCCCAGTTTAATTTTTAATTTGCTTCACATAGAGATTTTAAGATGTAGTCAAGTCTATCAATTTTTTCATTTATGGTTGCTTTTATAGAAACTTTGATGAGGGGCACTTGTGTGGTTCAGTCAGTTAAGTGTCTGCCTTTGGCTCAGGTCATGATCCCAGGACGCTGGGATCAAGTCTGCTTCTCCCTCTCCCCTCTGCTTATGCACTCTCTCACTGTCTCTCTCTCTCAAATAAGTAAAATCTTTAAAATAATAAATAAATAAATAAATAAATAAGTAAATAAATAATAAAAACTTTAATGATACTTCCTCACTAGAGAATGATAATTTTCTCTGAATAGTTTTGTGGTTTCACCTTTCACATTTAATTATTTTATACATCGAATATTTTGTTGCTCATGATCCTCAGTAAAGTTCTGATTCCCTCAAACCTGCCCCTGAAGCTTCACCAGTTGCCATAGCACCATTTATTGAATGCTCTTTGTTTTCCTATTGATTTTTGATACCTTATTTCTAAGTTATTTGTTAACTTTCATTAATCATATCAATTATTTTATCAATATGTGTAATTTTAATTAGTGTGTAGCTTTAGCTTAAGTTTTCCACAGTTTGATTGTTAGTTCCTTATTGTGGTTTTCTTTGTATTTATTCAGCTTGGTATTCATTATGTTTTTATATTCTTTTTGATCAAATTGGAAAACTTTTCAGCTAGTATTTCTTTGCCTATTTAGCCTTCCTATTCTCTTCCCTCCTGCAACTCCAATTACATATGTGCTTGATAATTTGATACAAGTTATTGAGGCTCTGTACATTTTTTAAAGCTTTTTTTTCTTTGTGCTTCAGTTTGGGTGATTTCTATTAACTTATCCTTGGATTTATGTATTCCTTCTTCTCTTCCAATCAGCTTTTAATATCAGATGTAGTAATTTTTAGATCTAAGATTTGCATTTGGTTCCTTTTTACACTTTAACATAACTTTCCTTAAACTCCCTATCTTTCTATACGCTATATCCATTTTTTTTCCTATGGCTTTTTTAACATACTATTATAACAGTTTTATTTATTTTTATTTTTTTATTTAAATTAAATTAGCCAACATATAGTACATCATTAGTTTCAGATGTAGAGTTCAGTTATTCATCAGTTGCATATAACACCCAGTGCTTATCACATCACATGCCCTCCTTAATGCCCGTCACCCAGTTACCCCATTCCCCTACCACCTCCCCTCCAGCAACCCTCAGTTTGTTTCCTATAGTTAAGAGTCTCTCATGGTTTGTCTCCCTCTCTGATTTCTCCCCATTCAGTTTTCCCTTCCTTCCCCTATGATCCTCTGCACTGTTTCTTATATTCCACATATGAGTGAAACCATATGATAATTGTCTCTGATTGACTTATTTTACTCATCATAATACCCTCCATGTCCATGTAAATTCCATCCACATCAATGTAAATGCTAAGATTTCATTCTTTTTGATGGCTAAGTAATATTCCATTGTGTCTATATACACCACATCTTCTTTATCCATTCATCCATTGATGGACATCTCAGCTCTTTCCATAGTTTGGCTATTCTGGACATTGCTGCTATGAACATTGGGGTGCAGTACCCCTTCAGATCACTACATTTGTATCTGTGGGGTAAATACCTAGTAGTGCAATTGCTGGGTCATAGCGTAGCTCTATTTTTAACTTTTTAAAGAACCTGCATACTGTTTTCCAGAGTGGCTGTACCAGCTTGCATTCCCACCAACAGTGTAAGATGGTTCCCCTTTCCCTGCATCCTCACCAACATCTGTCATTTCCTGACTTGTTAATTTTAGCTATTCTGACTGGTGTGTGATATCTCATTGTGGTTTTGATTTGTATTTCCCTGATGCCAAGTGATGTGGAGCATTTTTTCATGTGTCTGTTAACCATTTGTATGTCTCCTTTGCAGAAATGTCTGTTCATGTCTTCTGCCCATTTCTTGACTGGATTATTTGTTTTTTGGGTGTTGAGTTTGAGAAGGTCTTTATAGATCTTGGATACTAGCCCTTTACCGTAATGTCATTTGCAAATGTCTTCTCCCATTCCATAGGTTGCCTTTTAGTTTTGTTGACTCTTTCCTTTACTGTGCAGAAGCTCTTTATCTTGATGAAGTCCCAATAGTTCATTTTTGCTTTTGTTTCCCTTGCCTTTGGAGACGTGTCTAGCCAGAAGTTGCTGCATCTGAGGTTGAAGAGGTTGCTACATGTGTTCTCCTTTAAGATTTTGATGCATTCCTATATTACATTTAGGTCTTTCATCCGTTTTGAGTTTATCTTTGTATAGTGTGAGAAAAAGGTCCAGTTTCATTCTTCTACATGTGGCTATCCAATGTTCCCAGCACCATTTACTGAAGAGACTGTCCTTTTTCCATTGGATATTCTTTTCTGCTTTGTTGAAGATTAGTTGACCATAGAATTGAGGGCCCATTTCTGGGTTCTCTATTCTGTCCCATTGATCTGTGTGTCTGTTTTTGTGCCAGTACCATACTGTCTTGATGATTACTGCTTTGTAATAGAGCTTGATGTCTGGCATTGTGATGCCACCAGCTTTGCTTTTCCTTTTCAACATTCCTCTGGCTCTTCGGGGTCTTTTCTGGTTCCATACAAATTTTATGATTATTTGTTCCAGCTCTGTGAAAAATATTGATGGTATTTTGATAGGGATTGCATTGAATGTGTAGATTGCTCTGGGTAGCATAGACATTTTAGCAATATTTATTCTTCCAATCCATGAGCATGGACTGTTTTTCCATTTCTTTGTGTCTTCCTCAATTTCTTTCATAAGTGTTCTATAGTTTTTAGAGTACAGAACCTTTACTTCTTTGGTTAGGTTTGTTCCTAGGTATCTTATGGTTTTTGGTGCAATTGTAAATGGGCTCAACTCCTTAATTTCTCTTTGTTCTGTGTCATTGTTAGTGTATAGAAATGCAACTGATTTCTGTGCATTGATTTTATATCCTGCCATGTTGCTGAATTCCTGTATGAGTTCTAGCAATTTTGGGGTGTAGTCTTTTGGGTTTTCCATATAAAGTATCATGTCATCTGTGAAGAGTGGGAGTTTGACTTTTTCTTTGCCAATTTGAATGCCTTTTATCTCTTTTTGTTGTCTGATTGCTGAGGCTAGGACTTACTTCTAGTACTATGTTGAACAACAGTGGTGAGAGTGTACATCCCTCTCATGTTCCTGACCTTGAGAATGATATTCGCTGTGGGCTTTTCGTAGATGGCTTTTGTGATATTAAGGTATGTTCCCTCTATCCCAACACTTTGGAGCTGTTTTCAAGTCCTTGAATGCTGATTCTAACATCTGGTTTGTATGTGGGCCTGTGACTGATTTTTTTCTCTTGACTATGGATTACCTACTTTGAAAATCAAGTAATTTGGGGTTATATACTGGAACATTACATAAGATACACAGCCTCTGGATTTTGTTATCCTCTTATGAAGAATGTTCTAGCAGGCAGTTAACATTACTGGTTTTAGGCTTTGGCAGGGTGGATCTGTTTTGTCATTTCCCTTAGACATGGGGTGATTTCCTAATTCTCCCTGGTGTTTTTTCCTAAAGCATGGCTCTTAGAGGTTTCAGCTGAAAATCCAACCCAAGGTGTTTACCAAACCTTCTCCTTTGACAGATTGACACTCTTCATTTTTTTCTGCAGTGAGTAGCTGTTGAAGCTCTGCTTACCTCTTTCAGCCTTCTGACATTTGTTTCTCCCCTGGCCTCTTTGAATCTTGCCCCACACGTGCACGTTCAGGGATTTGAGGGAGTTTATTTACAGATTTTTTGGGGCTCCCTACTCCTAGGATTTTACCCCATTCCATTTTCAGCTGCTTTGGTGTCCCAATCCTCATCCTCATATTCCTCAGGCCAATAATACTGAGATTTTCTGCTTCAGCTCTGTCACATTGACTGGAGAGTAACCTCATGGGAAAAACTGTATGTATATTTATATATGAATTTCATTGTGGTTCTTTTCTTTCAAGGGCTGAATCCTTTGATTTTTCTGTGGTCCTCTCTTATTTCTATATATATCAGCCAGAGGTTGGGGCCAGGGTTGGAGTAGAGTTTTAATTATCTGTGTACTTGATCAGTGTAAGTGAATCATACATGAATGAAAGCCTAATAATCATACAGTCATTCTTTTCTTCTTCTCCTCCTATCTCTCCGACTCATTCATCTTCATCTCCTTGGCTAGACTCTTTATCCTTCAAATGAGGGTCTCCTGAGGGACTTCATCCTTCTTTGTCTCTTCAAAGTCTATAAGCTCTCCCTGGGTGAACCATTAGTATTAATAAGCAGTACATTATCTACCAATTAATATTCATGGGACTCCAAAATCCATGATTCCAGCTCAGATCTTTCTCCTGTGCTCCATGTGCTTCTAAAATTCCATATCTTCTCCCTCCTCTCACACATTCTTCTGTTTTTATGAATGCCGCTAATAATCATCCTACCTGGAAACTGGAGAATCATCTGAAACTCTCTTTTGTCCTTTATTCCGCACATCTATTTGTGTCCTAAGTCCCCGAATGAATACCTCTTTTATATCTAAGTGTATGTTTCTTTATCTTCATCCCCAGTGCTACTTAGTTTATTGCTTATCCTCACTATTTCTATTATCTCTTAAATTTTCTCGTTTGCAGTGTCTTACTCTTCATATGTACCCTCAACATTACTGATACAGCACTCTTACTAAAATATAAGTGAAGAATTACTGCTCCTCAGCTTAAAGCCTTGATGTGACTCCCTATTGGTTAGTTTACCTCTCACAGGAAGGTGTACAGGGTCCATGATACAGACCTTACTGCTTCTAGCTTCATTTCTTGTTGCAATTTTTTGTCTTTTTTTCTGTTCTCCACATTTGTACTGTACTCTCCACTAATATAAATGTTTATTATTCCACCATAAACCAGTGTCTTTCTTCACTCTCTCCCTGCACTTCTGTTTATATGTCCTTCTCTACATATAGATATAAGCATAGGTACCCCCTCGACTCCTGAGGCTTTGCCCAAGCATCTGGGAATTATTTCTTGGCCAATCTACCCTCAGACAGAATTGACTACTTCCTCTTTCGTGCTGTCACTGTACTCTATATATACTATACCTTCATATCACGTGTTAAATTGTCTGTACTTATTTACTGTCTTGAAGGTCACCCTTAATTTTTACTCCTCTTGGTATTCTAAGCACCTAGCAGAATGTAATAATGGAATGTTGGAAAGTAGTTGACACATAGTTGAGGGGGGAACAAGTGAATTTATGAGTATGTTTGGGTATTATTGGAATAATTTGTATGTGGCCTCACGGTGTTAAGTATGATGATTGTATTGTGGTTATGTAAGAGACTATACTTAATTGTAGGAAATACTAAAATATTGAGGTAAACATGTTGGCAACTTGTTTTCAAATGGTTGACAGCAAAAACAATTGTACTCTGCACTGTTCTTTAAGTTTATGATTATTTCCAATTAAAACTAAGAAATTAATGTATGGTCCTTAAAACTTAAAAATAAGTAAACAAGATATTATTGTCTCTAAAGTCAAGTCTAGCCGCATTGAAAAGTGTGAAAGAAGTAGATTATATATTCCTTGTGTCCTTCCTCTCCTCTCCACAGTCCCAGGATCTCAGACCTAGGCTTCCTCTACTTCCTTGCTGAACAAAGTCTCTAATCAGATCTGGTAAATTCAGTCACACTGAGATGCAAATTACTACTCAGAATTAATACATTATTCACTTCCTAGGGTTTCTCATTTCCTTTTTCTCTTTTAACAGAATGCATTACTTAAAAGAAAACAGTTCCAGTTTTGGACTTTTAGGTCCCAGGAAGGTGACTGAGGAAAGAGAAACTGACAGAAGAAGGGACTTCTTAGTTACCTCCAATTATTTATTCATCCAGAAATATTTGAGTACCTACTATGTGCCAGGCGCTATTCTAGGTACTAGGGATATACCAGTGAACAAAACAAGTGGTGTGTGTGTGTGTGTATGTGTGTTAGAGAATTTCCTCACAGAGCATCAAGCTTACATTCTACTTGGAGACAGATAATAAACAAAAAAATAGAATGCATACTATTTCCTATAGTATGGAGAAACACGAAGGAAGGAAAGGGGCTGGAGTTAAGGGCAGATAGATAGGATTCTATTTTAAATTGGAGTCATCAGCAAAGCTGGTCTCACTGAGACAGTGATATTTAAGAAAAGACTTGAAGGAATAAAAGAGTAAACCATGTGACTTTCCTGGTGAAGAGCATCAAAGAGGAGCAAACAACCAATGGGAGAGGAGCTTGCTTGAAGTCAGGAACCCAGAGGAATGAGCAAGATGGGGAATAAGATCAGAGAGAAAGGGGCTGGGACAGATCTTGTAGACCCTTATAATGACTTTAAGCTTTACTCTGTGTGAGACTGTAAGTTTTTGAAGAGTTTGAGCAGAATGGTGACATGATTAGACTTTTAAAAGGATCATTGTGACTGTTCTGTTAAGAATAGTCTAAAGGGAGAAAAAGGTGGAAGTTGCAATACGGACCCAAGATGATGGTGACTTGGACCAGGAGGGTAGTGGTGGGCATGCTGAGAAATAGCTAGGTGTTGTTTACCAGGTTGCTTACCCTTTGCTTCTCTTTTTATCTTGAGTGGATGAAGATTAAAACTGATGCAGTCCTAGGGAAGGGGTATGGCAGAATCCTTAGTTCTAGGAGATGGAAATAGAACAGAATAGAATTCTGTTCCCTCTATTCTGGTTTCATCTCCACCTATTTATGAGACAAGTGGAAGATGACCACACTCCTTCTCTATCAGTTTAGTGTATGACAACTATTAGAGAAGGCATTTATGATCCAGAGATCACATGCATATTCACAGATTAAAACAGGTGAAGAAGTTCTGTTGCTAGTTTGTAGTAAAAATTCAAGAAACATTTTTTTTAGGGTGATCAATTTAATTATTTAATAAGCATTTCATTGATCTTAACAAATATAAAAATAATAAAAATACATTTTCAGGAGAGTATTAAATATTTTAAGTGCATTTTTAAAATAAGAAAATTAGAAGTATTCCAAGTATAATAAGAATTTATAGTAGTATGTAAAAATGCTGTGTGATAGTAATTTACTTAATTTGAAATGATTTGTATGTGATAACTTACAATACCTGTTAAGTGACTTAGCAATGGAAAATAATTCTGTTGTAAATCATCATGTTTCTAATGAAGAATCATTTTTCTAACAGAAGAACAAAACAAACCCACTTATCTTAATGTCGTATACAGTGAGAGTGACCAACACTGTCCTAGTTTGCCCAGGACTCTCCAGGATTAGTACCAAAAGAGCAGAGTCCTGAGAAATCCCTCATTCCTGGACTGAAGTGGTAGATAACTACAAAAAATGTGCCCCATTATTGCATGATAACTCTTAAAAACAAACTGTAACTAAGAGTCTACATATTCAGACCCTTTTTAAATGGATGATGTATTGAATTAGAAAAGTTCAGAAGTGCATTTAACGTGCTTCCACCAACCTCCAAAGAGGGTCAGTTAGCTTCAATTTTAAAGCTAAAAATTAGTAAATTTTTAAAATCAGCTTTGTTTGTTTTATAAGTTATCCTTTCACTGGAACTGGTTTACAGGTAGGGATGTTAAGTAGAGGCCCATTTGCCAGAACAACAAATGTGATTGAAAGCTCAAGTGTAGAGGTTAGGAAAAGGTGCAGAACTGAAATATAAGTAAGAACTTAAAATTATGACTTACACAAATCTTTCTTGAAGGATGAGGATGAAAATGACAGGAAAATAAAGAAAAACTATCTGAGAAGATCTTCTTAACCATCCTTCTATCAAGCATCTATAGCTTCTTCATCATTTTGGAACACATTCCATGATATTAAAACACATTTCAGAATGGGCAGTTTAGAGTAAATATTAACTTGTTCATTTCAGCTCTTCTTCTTCATTCATAAATTCAAGCACGTACTGAAGACTTGCCATGAATCTGATGTCATACTTATTCATTAGGGATTCAAAGATAAGTAGTACACAGTTGGGACCCTTAAGGAGCTCTCAGTTTAATGGGAGCATCAAGCAAACACATTTCAACCAGATATGAAAAGAGAGGAGATCAGATGGGGGGCCCAGGGAAGACTATTTAGGAAAGACTTCCCTGAGGAAATGATACCTGGAGCTATATAAAGACTAAGTAAAATTTGGCTAAGCCATGAAGGAAGGTTCCAGAGAAATGAAGAAATCCTATTTATCACTATAGGGTCAGAGAGCACAATTTGATCTGATTTCTAATGGGAGAGCAAAGCTCTTCCCAACCGCCTTCACTATTACTTCTCACAGGAAAGTCTGGATCTTGGTTAAGAAACTTTACTCTTCTAGGAAGAGGAGTTGTATTCAAGACTGAGGGAACTTATCTTAAGGAAGCAGTTCCTTTCCAAAGTGGTATCTCTCACACCCATCTGCAATCTTGGTCTCTTGTTTCCCCCACCTCCCCTTTCCATTAGTATTGGTGATAAGGATTGGGGCCACTCATTCCGACTGGGAAAAAGCCCAGTGTTACTCTCTGCAGAAGGTTTTTGTCCTTTCCGGGGGTTACTTGTCTATCCTTGAGAAGCCTTGAGGCAGGTTGCTCTGGCGTTGAGTATAATAGAAATTCAAATAACAGCCACCACCAAAATTAAAATTTTAATAACTGCCAATGCTAATATTTCTTTTCAGGCAGGAAGTGGGTTGTATGGTTTTCCTCTGAGGTAAATAGGTGAGGCTATGGGGGAATAAGTTGGACTGTGACAAAAAACTAAAAGTATAGCTAAGCTGTTAAGAAATGCCTAGCAATTTGAGAGTAGGAAGTAAAATGAAAAGAGAACTCAAGGTACCAGCAGAGGCTAGAATTGGGCAAAGAGACCAAGTCTCGAGGCTGGGTGGGTGAAGGGATTTTCAGAACAGTATCTCTAAAAATTAAGTCTGGGACTCCTGGGTGGCTCAGTCAGTTAAGCATCCGCCTTCCGCTCAGGTCATGATCCCGGGGTCCTGGGATCAGAGCCCACCTGTTGGGCTCCCTGCTTAGCAGGGAGTCTGCTTCTCCCTCTGCCTCTGCCTCCCCCCCACCCCCCACTTGTGCTCTCATTATCTCTCTCTCACACAAATAAATAAAATCTTTAAAAAAATAAAATAAAATTTAAGTCTAGGATATTTGTGTTTCTGGGGTATAAGTCATCCTAATCTCAAAGCTTCAGTAAAATCAAGTATGCCTTAAAGCTTTCTGGGGATAGTGGTGTGGGTAGAAAAGGAAAGCTTAAGCCTGTAGCACATGGACCCTGCAATGCCTGGAGGCAGTGGGCGGGGCGTCTGGGTAGGTGAGAGTGATCCTTGAAGCTGCCACCAGCACCAAGATGCTACACCAGGGAATTTATTCAAGTGCACACGGCAGTCCTTTGTTCTTAAATACATCAAAGGGGAGAAGGCCATCTGGTAAATGTGTTTTACTTTCTTTTACTTCTTTTCTTATGATATATGTATGACCTTGCATCCGACTGATGTGCTAAGTTCTAAGACTTTGGGAACGAGATGGAAGAGGGGCGACATGGAACAGGCCTTACAGTTTGGATGACTTTAGATAACCACTGTTCAGTAGAAATATAATACAAGCTACACATGTAATTTAAAATTTTCAAATGAAATAAGATAGAATATTTTAGTAGCCACATTAAAATAACTAAAGAGAAACAGGTTACATTAATTTTAACTATTTTATTTAATCCAGTATATCCAAAATATTATAAGGTTATAATTAATATAAAAATTACTAATGGGAAATCTTATATTCTTGTTCATTTTTACTAAGTTTTTGAAATCTGGCATTCATTTTCCACTTAGAGCATGTCTGAATTTGAACTAGCCACATATCAGGTAGGCTAGTGGCTACGATATTAGATAATGCAGCCCTAGCCATTCCAGCAGGCCTTGCTTAGAAATATAGAGCCTTCCGCCATAGTCTAGCTGAGATTACTGGAGTGCTGCACTGGGGTTTGTGGTCAAAACAAGAAAGTATTTATATTGCCTAGTTTTGATTCCTTTGTGCATATTTCTCAGGTAATTTAGAGATAATTAGCCAGTCTTGGGTAGATGTCAGATTCCTAGAGCCTTTGGCCGGAAAACCACCAATATAGTATAGTATCTTCCCAGAGTCCCAACTTCATGTCCCACTGGAGCATGCATTGAGGGGTGGGCATGGGCCAGATTAGAAAAGGCTTTAGAAATTATGTTAAAGAGTTGAGGGGATGAGGAGTCAGTGAGTTTCCAGTGGGACAATAATGTGATTACATTTGCATTTTAGAAAAATTAATATTATGGTAGTGTCGATGACCCATTGTAGGGCAGCTTGATGAGAAGCAAAGAGAAGGTCCTATAAAATGTGGATAAGCAGTGATGAAGGGCTAAATTAAGATAGTTGGCAGGATTAGGTAGAGAGGAGAGGACCAGTTAAAAAGACATTAAGGAGGGGTATAGAACCCACCCACAGTGCTTGGTGATCAACTGAGGGTGGTATAAGAAATATCAAGGAGGATTTTCAGCTATTTTTTTTTTTTTTTTTGTCTTAGGCAACTTGGATAATAGTAAGTAAATGCCATTAATTGAACTGGAGAGTACAGGAGAAGAAACCAGTTTGAGAGGAAAATGTTGAATTTCATTTTGGGACAATATTGACTTTGGAATGGAGAGAGTAATGTTTAAAAAGTATCCAATATAGCAGATTTAGAAGCCCTGATGAAAATGATAAGAGTAATTTCAGTGGAATAGTGGGGACAGAAGCCAGGCTATAAATGTGATAAGGAATGAATAAAAGATTTTGATAAATTTGGTATATTCAATTCATTCATGTAACAAATAGTTATTTTTTAAGGTGCATTGGAATGTACATCGTGAATACACTCATGAATAATTCAGTGTCTGCTCTCAAGCAGTTTTCTGTGGGAGGTGGGGGAAGTAACAAATAAACCAGACAGAAAGTGTGATGGGCTAAAATAGTCACCGTAAGCACTGTGAGACACACAGAAGCACTCTTCACCCCCAAGGGGTTAGGACTATTTCAGTGAGCTTGTGTTGGAGGGGCCGAGAGAGTGATGAAAGTGGTAGACATAAGATTGAGTCATTTTAACACGATTTTCTTCTGTTAAAAGGTTATTTGGAGTCCATCTTGTATTAGGTAGAATATATGTGGAAAACTTTTCCCTTTTCTAGCTGAGTCAAAGACTGAATGAAGGAAAATAATTTCAACCTCATGTTTGTAGTACTATTAGGCTTCTTGCTCACGCAAGTTGCAGTTCTTCAAAGATGCCACCGAGGGGGAGGGGGGCACAATAGACAAAGGGCAGTAGCTGAGGAAGGGACCTCCTCTTAACCCTGAGGAAGGTTGTCTTGGAATTGGTCTGTGAAAGCTATTTCTATCCACAGGAGCATTGCCCAGTACAGTAGCCACATGTGGCTAGTTAAATTTAAATTCATTACAATTAAATAAAATTAAAATTTTAATTTCATAGTCACACTACCACATTCCAACTGCCCAATACCCACATGTGGCTAAAAGCTGCCATATTGGATAACATAGACTACAGAACATTTCTGTCCTCACAGGAAGTTCCATTAGACTGTGCTGGTCTAGACAACTTGCTTTGTTCCTTTAAGCCTAAGGAATTTTTAAAACTCAAGGAATTTATGGTATTACCTAGTTTATCTTTTTAGCCCTCTAGGATTTTATGCTAGATCCTATGGTTATAAATTATATAATTATTTTTAGCGAGCTTAATTGATTATTGTTTTCAGTCCACTCTGGCCTGCTATTTTTATTATTTTATAACTTTTATACTTATAGCTTTTAACCCCTTTTCCTGTTTTTTATATCATTTTCCTTTCCGTCTCCTGTAATTGACCCTTGATGTTCTTATAAGTTGCTTTTGATCCTTCATATCTTTCTTTGCTGACTCACCGAAGTAAATGAAAAGACTCACAGAATAAAATTCCTTCTTGGGAACAGGAATATTACATGTGCTACCAGGCTTCCTCAGTTATTACAAGTATTTTTTCATACCATATATCAGTCAAGTCCTTTTGTAAGACGATTGAAGTCTGTCAGTTTTACTATATTTAAAATCTTTATGTGAGCAAGCCATTTAAACATGTGACATTCAAAAGGGGAGAGGTTGTGATCCATAATACCCAATATTTCTTAAGCATTTGTTTTTGCCAAGCACTGTGCTATAATGTCATTTGACCCTCCCAACAGTCTCGTGAGATTATCATGATTTATTCCAAATTACAGATGAGGAAACTGGGGTCCTCAGAGGGTGATGTCACACAGTTAAGTAACAGATTTGAATTCTAATTCCAAAGCCTACAATATTGGATAAGGAGGTTCCCCTGAGAGTAGGACCCACAAACATATCTCTGATTCAGTGATGGCAAGAAACTTTATGGTGTTGACTCTTGTTACATGTTTTTATGAACGTAGTGGCCATGGCCAGGTTTTTGAAATGTCTGTAAATCAATTTGGCCTATCTGCCAATAATCCTAATGAGTATCAAATCACAATGAATTTTGAGTTTTCATTATTTTTAGTTATTTTATACTGATTTTTAAACAAAATTATTATCTGTGGCAAATGGCTGGCTCTTCTCCTGTGATATGATCGACATGATATGAGAGAAGTTTCTAGGCCAAACACATGACCCTTGAATCAGGAGGCTCCTGCCCTAAGGCCTTTACACAGGCTGTCCTTTTGGTGTAGAATGCTCTTCCTCTGGGGAGCCACATAGCTAACTCTCTCACCTTCTTTAAGTCTTTGTTCAAATGTAACCTTCTCAGTGAAACTTACCTGGTCATCCTACTTGAAACTATAAGGACTCTCCCAGTTAATTTACTCACTTCCCATTCCACTTCCAGGAATTGATTGGCGATGTTATTATTATGGGCAATAAGCACTAAGTTCTTTATCTAGATATCTGAGGGTACCGGTCAATATTGTTATTTCTTTAGGCTAATGCCTAGCCTACCTTTAGAATGAACTTCTTTCTTCCCAGTTGAGCTTCCAAAGCTCAAAATAAGGTGCTAAGCCAGTATCTGGCAACCTTGAAAACAATGAATCATCTCTTTATTTCTTCCAGTTTGACATGAATCCTATCACTTTTTCTCAACACAATAAAATAAATAACACCTTTGTATGTTGACATTGTCCTGGGGAAAGTTACAAAGACTTTTTACTTTCTTTTCAAATAAAATAATCCTAAGAAGCAAGCCGTATCTAATACGTAGTGTTTTCTTTCCTAGTCAAAGGATCTTTGATGTTCTTAAGAAATTTAACTTGGACCTATTATCACTTTTGAGATGGCAAAAAATCAAATAAAAGCTTGGGGGCTTTCCAATGTATAAAAGGACCTATTATGGACTTGGAGGAGCCACTGCACGTTCTGCAGGCATGTTTTCAAGCCAGGCTCCCCCCTTCTTCACCAGGTTCAGAGAACACCATAGAAAAGGAGCCGCTAAACTTTTTTAAAGGACTAATGATGGGGAACAGTGCTGCAGTTTTTTTCTAGGGCATCTGCCCAATTTAATTCTATTCCCACCTACAAGCTCCCTCTTCAGACCACTTGCTTTTAGCATATCCTTCTGAGTTTCATCTTGAAGAGTACTTTCTCACCCAAATCCTCCATGCTTGGTTTGTCTCACAGCTTTTAAAACCTAATGAGGACTAAGGTTCTCTTATCTCATAATTCACTTTTGAAATTCTCGGTAGATAAGTAGGACTGCTTGTACAGATCATCAAGAGATATACTCGTGCATACCAGAAAGTAGCTTACTGCTATGAACGCCCGTGCACTCATACCACCAACCAGTATGTGTTACAAAGGGAATGAATGTGTAGCACTGGGTAATCTGGAGAAGCTGCTAACTAGAGACTAGTTAACAGAACTTCCTGTATATGGACATATTTTCTTTCAAAAAGATTTAGCCACTTTGCCAACTCTATTGGCAAACAACTGAAATAATTTTCCTTCAGACCTCTCTCTGACCAGGATGGGTCTCTTGACCAGGGCTAAGCAGTCATCTAGATCTCTTTGGACCATCAAGAAGCTAAAGAGCAGGGAAATTTCTTCAGTACTCATTCTTGTCCTTCCTTTATTTAACATGTGACGTATTTAAAGATGAGTTGGTTATAATTTCCTACTTGAGGGAGACAAAAAAAAAAGAACAAAAATGGGGAACAATTTACAGAAAATATGCCTATTTCTCATAATGTGTGCTTAGCCTTCTTAATCAAGGAAGAGCATATCAAAGCAGAATGATATAATTCTCTTAAGCCAGTGAGATTGACAAAACTTAAAAAGATAGATAAAATTCAGTGTTGGCAATCATATGGTGGAAAAGGCACTCCAGGTTATGGTACTATGGGTTCTGTGTGTGTGTGTAAGTGTATATTATTGATACAGCTACACAAACACATACACACACGCACACATCTTCTCGTGTCATGGAGAATATAAAGTCTTGTTTGTGAATAAAACTTCCAGAGATTCACTATGGTATACTAGGGTATACTAGAAATAAATTACACTTTAAGAGATCTTTGCCATTTTAGCTCCATTTTTATTGGATTCAAATTTACTTTCTTTCATTCAGCTAAAAGTCTTGAATACACTATGGGTATCAGCAGTGAGATGATAGACATTAGCTTGGTCCACATGGAATTGATAGTCTAATGAGGAATATGGTCATTAAGCAAATGATTCTATGAATACGTGCATATTACAACTATATTAAGTGCTATAATGGAGTGTAATATTTGAGATAGAGCTTATAACAGTAGGCTTTAGCTGACCTAAAGTGGAGGGATTCCTTAAAGATTCTCATTTATTTCAAAATCTGGAAGATAGAGAAAAGCCATGTGTGAAGGCCCTAAATCTGGGGAAAACTAGCACATTCTAGGAATGCAGAGAAGTTCAGTTTGGCTCTATCTTAATTGCAAAGGGGAGGGTAGCCTACAAGGTGACTGAAGAGATAGTTCAGATCAGATTATGAAGGCCACATTAACTAGTTTGTATTCATTCAAGAAGTGGGAAGTTCTATGGAAAAGTTTAAATGGGGGATTGATGTGATTGCATTTGTATTTTGAAAGATCACTGACTACTGTGTGGACAGTTGGTTGAAGCAGAATAAAGTAATTCTGACTAGAGATGATGAGACCCTGTGTTTATAACCATCATTGGAGGGGACAGGTTTTGAATTATATTTTGGAAGGAGAGCTTGCAGAATTTGGTGATTTGGATGTGAGCATAAGCAGCTAACTATAGATAAACAAATTTGTGATAGAAGGGACTGTTATAATTTAGAAGAGACCCAGAAACAGTGATTAAAACTCCAAAGTGTGTTTAAATGTATTCACTATTTAAATGTTCTTCCTGAGTTATAGACTTAAATTTTAGGTACAAATAATAGCTTTTATTCTCAAAAGTAGGAGACAGAAATAGAAGAAAAAAAGGCATTTGATCTTGGGTTTAGCTTTGTTACTAAGGTACCTATCAGCTTTTAGTAAATGTGGAACGCTTTGGACTTCGATGGAAAAGTTTTTGAGTATGTCTGTTTTGTTTGCTCTTTTTTTTTAAATTTTATTTTATTATGTTATGTTAATCACCATACATTACATCATTAGTTTTTGAAGTGGTGTTCCATGATTCATTGTTTGCATATAACACCCAGTGCTTCATTCAATACGTGCCCTCTTTAATACCCATCACTAGGCTAACCCATCCCCCCACCCCCTCCCCTCTAGAACCCTCAGTTTGTTTCTCAGAGTCCATAGTCTCTCATGGTTCGTCTCCCCTTCCGATTTCCCCCCCTTCATTTTTCCCTTCCTACTATCTTCTTTTTTTTTTTTTTAAACATATAATGTATTATTTGTTTCAGAGGTACAGGTCTGTGATTCATCAGTCTTATACAATTCACAACGCTCACCATAGCACATACCCTCCTCAATGTCTATCACCCAGCCACCCCATGCCTCCCACCCCCCACCACTAAAGGAAGTAGCCTGGCAATAGTGGTCTCTTCTTTAGCCCCATCAATGTTAATTTTAATTTTGAAGATTTTTTTGGCTCAAGTTTTATAAAAACAAAAATGCTATATATCACCCTGCTATAACCAGCAGATGTTGCTTTCTTGTTAGTTCTGCATTGGGGATTCAGAAGTCGGTGGAATTAGTTGATTAGGATCCAAAAACAGATGGACAATGAAAACACATTCTTGAAAACCTTATAGAGTTGAAATCCAACTAATAATATTTTTTCCTAAACCTGTAACTCTATGGATATCTTTTTACTACTTTATCTCCTGTAAATGTGATCCAAGCCATTAAAGGTTACATTTGGAAACTGAGATTGTTCCCAGTTTTGGCCTTTAAGGCTTCCTTTTAATTACCGTAATTCACTGCTAGCAGTTGTGCCACTTACTGAGATGTCACATTTAATCTTGCACAGAATGCAAATGAACTGCTGATTGAATCAGTAATGACATAGTCTCTCTAGTTTCAAAGCTACAGAAATGATTAGACTAGAAGTGTGCCTTTCTTTTCTACAGTGAGATTTCGCTATTACATTAGTTTAAATATAGCTATGTATGTAGACTTCTGAAAAGTTTGCTGATAGCCATTTTTCCTTTATCCTTTCCCATTGTTAACCGCACTTCATCAGGCTTTGGAAGGTTCTTTACATTTTGCAGAAGTAACATACCCAGTAAACCTGGCTCAGGAGCATTTCTTTTCATTTCTGATCTGTTCATTCATTCAGCCAGTCAACCCACCAGCCAACCCACAGATTATCAATCAACCAAACATTTACAGACCTTCTAGGTACCTAGTATCCTTAGGCATTGGCAATGAAAAGAGAAACAACACATTTTCCCTGAGCCAGAGGAACTCATGCCCCCATGCAAGGAAATCATTGTGTAATCAACAATTGCAATGAAATCTTACTGTTACTGTGATATACATTTGTATCAAATGGGAAAAAAAGTTTATGATCAAATAAGATTGGGAAATACTGGGTTAAATGAAGTTAAGTAAATTTCTTCACTGCAGGACCCTAGAACATTTCAAGTGCTAACACGCATTGTGAATCTCCAAAGAGGCCATCTAGTATCAAGTATTTTCCAACTTTGTTGCCAAAAGTTAGAGATGACAATCAGGATAAGAAGAAATTCCAAACCATAATTCTTGCTAAGCTGCCTGCAGGGACCATGAAGAGAACATAAAGAACTTTGAAGCATAGCTTTTACTTTTTAGAGAAGAGAGAAAGAAAAACAGGGCTACATAAATATGAATTTCAAAATTTATCTTCTTTATTTCTAGTCATTCAGCACTTGCACTGCTGCTGTGGATCTTTGCACTGATTTTGAGGCTTCTGTACTTCTGTGCTTTTGAATTCCTCCTCAGTATTGGAAAGTAACTATTTGTCCTATTACTGAAACTTACTCATCCTGATATTCTAATACTCATAAATAATGCATTTTTAGGCCTGTTTTCTAATTAGAGTGAAAAGGATTATCTACCTTTAAAGGAATTTTCTAGAAAAAATAGTTTTGTTTTTGTTTGCTTGTTTTCTCTTTCCCCCTTCTGGTGCTGAGGGAGTGGAGGGGTCCTTAGCTTTGATCTCCTTCTCCCTTGGGTATAGCCTGAGACTGATTCTAGAGCCGGCATTCCTGTCCTGGTGTCTACAGACACCTAAAGTTTTGGAGAATAGAATTCAGGGCTTTGTGAACTTAAATGAGGGAAAAAAAATGTGTACTTCTTTTCACTAATCTCTGGCTGAAGATTAAGAATTCTTGTGAATATAAGCAACAAACCACTATAGTAGCTATACCTGGACTTTGCAACCAGTAGAAACCACAAACATTTTTTATCACGTTACAATTGTTGTAAGATATCTTAAAATATCATTTATAGTCATTGCTACTTTAAAAGTATAGCAGTGATTAGATTAGCTGGTAGACCTGAATAAAGATGCACATTATATTACTGTGTCACAACTTTTAAAAAAGTTTTGTTAATTGTATTTTCATAATAGTTGCCTTTGTAATGCTGTGTGTTTGATGCATTTGGAAGCATTACTTTGAGAAAGGTTCTTGGACTTCATCGGACTGCCAGAGAGGTCCTAAGCACAAGACAAAATTAAGAACCCTTGTTTTAGAGGAAGATACATAGGGTCAAATAAAGACCCCTGGAGTTAGAAGACTAGTATACTAGTAGCCCAGAGCAGCTTCTTTCATTTTATTCCCTTCACTGGCAAGAATCCTCACCACCCTCACTGTTCAAGCCTCTGAGAACTTGTAAGACTTGCAGCCCAGTCTTACTGTTTATACTCTCAACACCTGCCCCAACTTCTATATAGCTACTTGGATAGAGTAATTCATTCATCCGTTCAGTCATTCATTTACTCAACAAATATTTGGGGAACCTATTCTGAACTGAGTACCGTTCTAGATTTGGAGATACAACAGTGATCAAAACAAGCAATAAACTTTGACCTTGCAGAGATTATATTCTAGTAGAGAGAAACAGACCATGGACAGAATAAATAAGTAGAATGTATAGTATGCTTAATGATGGTGTAGGGGAAAATAAAGCAGGGAAGGAAAATAAGGCTTTGCAGGAAGGGGGTTTTTAAAGAGAATGGACAATGAATCGTGGATCACTACATCAAAAACTAATGATGTAATTTACAGTGACTAACATAACATAATAAAAATAAAAAAAAAAATAAAGAGAATGGACAGGGAAGGCTGTGCTGAAAGGTACCATTGGATACAGACTTGAAGGAAGTGAACGTAATGGTCATCTAGCAATACAGGCTGAGGGAACAGGGAGTGCCAAAGTTGCAGAGTACCTGATCTATTGGAAGAAGCCAGAAGCCCGGCATGGTTAGAATGAGGTGACCATGATGGGGAGAACAGAGGGTGAGGTTGGGTTGGTAAGGGATGGGAAGGAAGACCGCGTGGAGCATTGGATGCCACTCAAATGACTTTGGTTTTTTCTCTGAGTAAAATGGACGCCATTGAAGATTTGAGCAGAGGACTGACATGATCGGACATGTTTTAGTTTCTATCTCTCTGGCTTTTATGTGGAGAATAGATGAAGCAGTGCAAGAGCAGAAAAAGGAAAAATCTTGAGATTTTTGTTACTTCCTATTTTTTACAATAACCTCCTAACTAGTCTACTCACCATCACCAATTCAGCATCCACACTGCTGCCTGAGTAATTTTTTTTTTTAAGGCCTTACATCCAAATGAATTATAGGGATAATTGCAAATGTCAGCTAACAGGATTGAAATTTAAAATGTATCACAGTTTTATCATTTCTTCATAAGCCTTAAACAAATGAAAGTATCCCATGCCTCTCTTGACATTTGGGGAACTCTAGTTTAAAAAATTTGTAACATGTGGGGCGCCTGGGTGGCTCAGATGGTTAAGCATCTGCCTTCAGCTCAGGTCATGATCCCCAGGTCCTGGGATGGAGCCCCGCATCGAGCTCTGCATGGAGCTCCCTGCTCGGCAGGGAGCCTGCTTCTCTCTCTCCCTCTACTGTTCCCCCTGCTTGTGATCTCTTGCTCTCTCTGTCAAATAAATAAATAAAAATCTTAAATTAAATAAAATAAAAAATCTGTAACATGTAATATAATCCAGTCGACCAGATATATAGTGAGTTTTCCCTAGTTGCCAAGGACTGTATTAAGTAATGAATACAAAGCTGAATAATTCAAAGTTCCTCATTTCCTTTTCCCTGTTCAGCTTTTTTCCTTACTTCTTGTAGCATTTCATTCAATATATATTTTCCCCCAAATTTCAAGACCTACATTTTACCTGTAAATGAATAGGTCAGACTGGATGGTTTGTAATATCTCTTCCATTTCTGTATCCTACGCCTTCTAAATCTATGCTTTGAATACTAATGTGGATATGTGCAAATACTGAAGCAGGCTTTGCTGAGAAATGCAGGAAGTTTGAAATTATTTTATATCCAAATTAAAGAAACTAAGCTTCAGAGTCAGACAGGCCTAAGTACAAATATTTACACTTGGATAAACTGTCAGATCTTGAATTTATCTCTGTGGACTAACGATGCATAAAATAGGGATACAAATACTACTTTATAAAGTGTTATGAAAATTAAATGTAAGGCACTTAAACAGATGGGTTCAGAATAAGCTCAAAATGAGTATTACTTGTTATCATTCAGGCAGTATAAATATAGGTAATTTGCCTATCTGGAAGAGTATTCCTAAATATTCTCAAGTTAGGTAAAATGTTTGTCCTCATTTTACAAAAAGAGTTAGTGAACTTGATGATGACAAATGTATTTTCTGCTCATTCTAGTCATGCTCGTGTCAAGAGCAGCACTTTGAGATTCTTTGGTGGCAGAGGAATATGGCTCAGTAGAACCATCTCATATCTGACACCCTTATTGCTCGGCATGGTACTGAACACAACAGCTCTACTGCATGTTTGCTGAACAGATGAACAAATGATCAGTTGGATGAATAAAATGAAAAGGATTCCACAAAATCATTTGTCCTTTTTACACTAGGAAAAAAAAGTCTTACTCAAGGCAACATTAGTAAATAGTTGAGTAGGGACCAGAATCCAGATTTGCCTACATGTTGGTATTTTTCCATATTTCCATATCTTCTGTTTCTTATAATGACACAAATTCATGGCCATGTTGCATTATGATGACTTCACAAAACATGTGATACAATCACATTTTTTACTTTCCCTAGCAAGACTCCCAAGTACTAAGTGAAGTAGTGAGCATTAGTTTTCCTATTTTATTTTCAGAAAATGGACTAGGAAAAAAGAGTTGACCTAGGATTATGGACCAATTCTTAGTATCCAGTAAATGTTTGTTCCAGAGGAGTGCTTTCCCTCAGTGTTATAATGTTATCCCATCTTTTGCGAGTCAATGATGGCCTTAGGACTCTGAGCTGGATTTTCCAACAGCACTCTGTGGCTTTTTTGCATTCCATTAGACCTGTTATGATTATGGAATCCTATCAAGAAGATTCCCTTTGAGATCTTGAGATAAAAGATCCTGAATGTGTATCATTAAGAATTATAACATTTAGCAAAAGTCATGCTTCCTTTTATGTATCTTTCATCTTAATGATCTGAGTTCGGGCCAAAATGGAGTAATGTTCTCAGAAAAACTGCAAGGGTATGAAAGAACATTTTTGAGAGGGATAAAAATTGAGAAATGTGAATTGAAATAAGGACTAATGAAGTGTTTCAGCTGAGGGTAAAGGAGCATTTTGAAATCTAGGATGGCAGTGTACCAATACTTGATGGGACAGGTGTTTTTATTTTTTATTTTTTAATTTTAATTTTATTTTTTCATCGTGATAAGTGTACTTTTTAATCCTCATCACCTATTTCACCCATCCCCCCACCCACCTCCTCCCTGGTAACCATCACTTTGTTCTCTATACTTAAGAGTCTATGTCATTGTTTGCCCCCTTCTTTTCCCCTTTGCTCCTTTGTTTCTTAAAATCCACATATGACTGAGATCATATGGTATTTATTTTTCTCTGACTTATTTTGCTTAGCATTACACTCTCTAGCCCTATCTATGTCCTTACAAATGGTAAGATTTCATTCTTTTTATGGCTGAATAATATTCCGTTGTATATATATACCACAACTTCTTTATCCATTCATCTATCAATGAATACTTGGGCTGCTTTCATAGTATGGGTATTGTAAATAATGCTGTTATAAACATGGGGGTGCATATATCCCTTTGAATTAGTGTTCTTGTATTTTTCTGGTAAATACCCAGTAGTGTGATTCCTGGATCCTAGGGTAGTTCTATTTTTAATTTTTTAAGGAACCTCCATACTGTTTTCCACAGTGGCTGCACCAATTTGCATTCCCATCAATAGTGCAGGAGGGTTCCTTTTATTCGACATTGTCATCAACACTTGTTTTTTCTTTTTTTTTTTCTTGTGTTTTTTATTTTAGCCATTCTGACAGGCGGTATCTCATTGTAGTTTTGATTTGTAGTTCTCTGATGATGAATGATGGTGAGCATCTTTTCAGGTGTCTGTTGGCCATTTGGATGTCGTCTTTGGAGAAGTGTCTGTTCATGTCTTCTACCCATTTTTAATTGGATTATTTGTTTTTGGGGTGTTGAGATGTATAAGTTCTTTATGTATTTTGGATACTAACCCTTTAACAGAGATGTCATTTGCAAATACCTTCTCTCATTCAGTAGGTTACCTTTTAATTTTGTGATTGTTTCCTTTGCTGTGCAAAGCTTTTTTATTTTGATGTAGTCCTAATAGTTTATTTTTGCTTTCATTTCCCTTGCCTCAGGAGACATATCTAGAAAAATGTTGCTATGGCTAGTGTCAGAGAAATTACTCTCTTCAAGGATTTTGATGGTTTCAGATCTCACATTTACATCTTTAATCCATTTTGAGTTTATTTTCGTGTATGGTGAAAGAAAGTGGTCCAATTTCATTGTGTTGCATGTGGCTGTCCAGTTTTCCCAACACCATTTGTTGGAGAGACTTTTTTTCATTATATATTCATTCTTCCTTTGTCAAAAATTAATTGGCCATATAATTGTGGGTTTATTTCTGAGTTTTCTATTCTGTTCTATTGATGCTAGTACCATACTGTTTTAATTACCACCACTTTGTATTATAACTTGAAATCTGGAATTGTGATACCTCTAGTTTTTCTTTTTCAAGATTGGTTTGGCTATTTGAGGTCTTCTGTGGTTCCATACAAATTTTAGTATTGTTTGTTCTAGTTCTGTGGAAAATGTTGTTGGTATTTTGATAGGGATTGCATTAAATCTGTAGATTGCTTTGGGTGTTACAGACATTTTAACAATATTTGTTCTTCCAACCCATGAGCATGGAATGTCTTTCCATTTCTTTGCATCATCTTAAATTTCTTTCATCAGTGTTTTATACGTTATAGAGTACAGATCCTTCACCTCTTTGGTTAAGTTTATTCCTAGGTACATTATTAGTTTTGGTGCAATTGTAAATGGATTGATTTTCTTCTCTCTTTTTTAAAGATGTTATTTATTTATTTATTTGTATATAGAGCATGAGTGGGGGGAGGGGCAGAGAGAGGAAGAGAGGGAATCTCAAGCAGACTCTGTACTGGGCATGGAACCTGATGTGGGGCTCAAACTCACAACCCTGAGATCATGACCTGAGCCTAAATCAAGTGTCAGATGTTTAACTGATGGGGCCACACAGGTACCCTAGGATTGTTTTCTTAATTTAACTTTCTGCTGCTTCATTATTACTGCACAGGAATGCAATATATTTCTACATATTGATTTTATATCCTGTGAAGTGACTGAATTTATTCATCAGTTCTAGTAGTTGTTCAGTGGAGTCTTCCAGGTTTTCTATATATAGTATCATGTCATCTGCAAATAGAGTTTTTCTTCTTCCATATCAATTTGGATGCCTTTTATTTGTTTTTGTTGTCTAATTACTGTGGCTAGTTTCAGTACTATGTTGCATAAAAGTGGTGAGAGTAGACATCCTTGTCTTGTTCCTAACCTTAGAGGAAAAACTGTTTTACACCATTGAGTATGATGTGAGTTTTTCATAAATGGCCTTTATTATGTTGAGATATGTTCCTTCTAGACCTTCTTTGTAGAAAGTTTTTATCATGAATGGATGTTGTACTTTGTCAGTTGCTCTTTCTGCATCTATTGAAATGATCATATGGTTTTTATCCTTTCTCATTGATAAGATGTGTCATGTTGCTTGATTTGCAAATATTGAACCACTCTTGTATCCAGGGAATAAATCCCACTTGATCATGGTGTTTGATTTTTTAAATATATTGTTGGGTTTAGTTTGCTAATATTTGGTTGAGGATTTTTACATCTATATTCATGAAAGATATTGGCCTGTACTCCTCTTTTTTTGTAGTGTCTTTATCTGGTTTTGATATCAGGGTGATACTGGCCTCATAGAATGAATTTAGAAGTTTTCTTTCCTAATCAATTTTTTGGAATAGTTTGAGAAGAATGGGTATTAACTCTTCTTTAAATGTTTGGTAGAATTCGCCTGTGAAGCCATCTGGTCCTGAGCTTTTCTTTTTTGGGAGTTTTTTTGATTACTGATTCAATTTCATTGCTGGTAATTGGTCTGTTCAAATTATCTGTTTCTACCTGCTTTAGTTTTGATAGGGAATTTATCCATTTATTCTAATTTGTCCAATTTGTTGGCATATAGTTTTTCATAATATTCTGTTACAATTATTTGTATTTCTGTGGTATTGGTTGTTATTTCTCCTCTTTCATTAGTGATCTTGTTTATTTTGGTCCCCTCTCTCTCTCGCTCTCTCTCTCTCCAATGAGTCTAGCTAAAGGTTTATCAATTTTGTTGATCTTCTCAAAGAACCCATTCCTGGTTTCATTGATCTGTTTTTTTGTTTTTTGTTTTTTTTTAGTTTCTCTATCATTTATTTCTGCTCTAATCTTTATTATTTCCTTCCTTCTGCCGGCTTGGGACTTGGGGGTTTTGTTTGTTCTTCTTTAGGTGTAAATTTAGGGTGCTTATTTGAGATTTTTCTTGCTTCTTGAGATAGGCCCATATTGCTATCAACTTCCCTCTTAGAACCACTTTTGCTGCATCCCAGGGATTTTGGACCAGCGTGTTTTCATTTGTATTTGTTTCCATGTAATTTTTTATTTCGTCTCTGATTTCTTTCCAAGTCTTTGGTTATTAACTTCCATGTATTTGAGCTCTTTCCAGATTTTTTGTTGTAGTTGATTTCTACTTTCATAGTGTTGTGGTCAGAAAACATGCATGGTATTGACTTTGATTTTTTTTTAATTTGTTGAGACTTGTTTTGTGGCCTAATATATGATCTATTCTGGAGAATGTTCCTGTGCACTTGGAAAGAATGTGTATTCTACTGTTTGAGGATAGAGTATTCTGAATATGTCTGTTTGTTTTAAAGTCTATTTTGTCTGAGATAGGTGTTGCTACCCTGGCTTTCCTTTGACAGCCATTTACGTGATAAATATTTCTCCATTCCCTAACTTTAAACCTGTAGGTATCTTTCAATCTGAAATGAGTCTCTTGTAGGCAGCATATGGGTCTTGTTGTCACTCTATGTCTTTTGATTGGAGTGTTTAGTCCATTTATAATCAGAATAATTATTGATAGATATGTATTCATCGCCATTTTGTTACTTGTTTTGTGGTTATTTCTATAGATTTTCTCTGATCCTTCTCTTGCTCTCTTTCATAGTTTGCTTGCTTTCTTTAATGATATACTTGGATTCCTTTCTCTTTATTCTTTGCGTATCTATTACTGGTTTTGATTTATGGTTACCATTCAGTTCATAACATCTTCTGCATATAACAGTCTATATGAAGTTGATTGTCACTTAAGCTTGAATTCATTCTTTATTCTTCTCCCCCCCTACATTTTGGGTATACGGTGCCGTATTTTACATCCTTTCATTTTATGAATCCCTTGACTAACTTTTACAGAAATACTTTTTTTTTTGCTTCTTCTTATGGTCTTTTCTTTCCATTCAAAGAGTCCCCTTTAACAATACTTGTAGGGCTGGTTTAGTGGTCATGAACTCCTTTAGTTTTTGTTTGTCTGAGAAACTCTTTATCTCTCCTTCTATTTTGAATAATAGCCTTGCTGAATAGAGTATTCTTGGCTGCAAATTTTTCCCTTTCACCACTGAATATATCATTCCGTTCTCTTTTGACCTGCAAAGTTTCTGCTGAAAAATCCATTAATAGCTTTATGGGGTTTCCCTTGTTTGTAACCATCTTCTTTTCTCTTGCTGCTTAAATTTTTTTTTCTTTATCACTACTTTTTGCCATTTTATTTATTATGTGTCTTGATGTGGAACTTCTTGGGTTAAATTTTTTGGGGGGGATCTCTGCACTTCCTAGATTTGGATATCTCTTTCCATGCTGAGATTAGGGAAGTTTTCAGCTATTGTTTCTTCAAATAAATTTTCTGTCTTGTTTTCTCTCTTCTGAGATCCCTATAATGCAGATGATATGCTTGATTGAGTTGCTGAGTTCCCTAAGACCATTCTCAATTTGCATAATTTTTTTTCCTCTCCTTTGCTCAGCTTGGTTACTTTCCATTACTCTGTCTTACAGGTTGTTAATTTATTCCTCTGATTCATCTACCCTGCTATTTAGTCCATCAGGTGTATTTTTAATTTCATTTGTTATGTTTTTTATCTCTGATTGGTTGTTTTTTATCTCTGTGCTAAGAGTCTCACTGAAGTCCTCCACTCTTTCCTCAAGTCCAGTGAGTGTCTTTATGACGGTTACTTTAAATTCTCTATCAGGCATTTTACTTATATCCATTTCAGTTAGGTCTGCTGTGTTTGGTCATGTTCTTTCATTTGGGACATATTTCTCTGTCTCCTTATTTTGTCTAACTCTTTGTGTCTGTTTCTGTGTGTTAGGAAAGTCAGCTACTTCTCCTGCTCTTAATGATAATAGCCGTATGAAGAAGAGTTCCTGTAGTCCCCTGCATTGCAGTGTCTCCTTTTCCCCAGGACCTGGAACTTCAGGGAGTGCCTTCTATGTGTGTTTCATGTGCTGTGCTGTGGAGTCTTGGCCTCTTTTCCCTTCAGTGCAGTTGTCTGCAGAGGCTCTCTGTGCCTATTGTGAGCAGCGGTTGGTACCCAGCAGGGGTGGGGTGCATTTTAACAAAGTCTGTCCTGGCCTGCTTGTGAAATGAGAACTGCCCAGCTGCTACCGGAACTGAGGTCCCACAAAACTCACAGGTTGGGAGATGTGGTGTTGGCAGGGTTTGCACTGACATTCTAGGGGAGAGTGTCTCTAGCACTGGGACTTGGGAGTGTGACTGGGAAGGGTGGATCTGTGGATGTGCCCTGGCGGGGGCGGGGAAAGGGAGAGGGTTAGTGCAAGCAAGTTAGGTAAGGAGTGTTGGTGCCTGTTTCCCACAGGTGGCTGTTTATGCTGGGGGGTAAGGGAGGGAAATGATGCCTACCAGCTCCTTTGTTCCCCAGAGGGGTCTCCCCATGATCCCTTTCTCTCTGGGCCACACCTAGAGATGAGTAAATTATTCTCCCTCCTGTCTGCCCCTGGCATTTTCCAAACTGCTGGTTCTACGATGTATCTGCAGGGGTTGTTTCTTGTTTTTTGTTTTTTTTAATGTTATGTTAATCACCATACATTACATCATGAGTTTTTGATGTCGTGTTCCATGGTTCATTGTTTGTGTATAACACCCAGTGCTCCATGCAGAACATGCCCTCTTTAATACCCATCACCAGGCTAACCCATCCTCCCACCCCCTCCCCTCTAGAACACTTAGTTTGTTTTTCAGAGTCCATAGTCTTTCATGGTTCATCTCCCCCTCTGATTTCCCCCCCTTCATTCTTCCCCTCCCTTGTCATGCTATCTCTTTAAGGACAGGGACTCCACTTTCTAAAGCCCTCTGCGCTCTCCCAAAGCTAAGCCTGCTGATTTTTAAAATTCCAGGCTTTAAGTCCCCCTGGTTGTAAGAACTCAAGAAATTCAAATGTTATGTGGATTCGTCCTGCCTGGTAGTGGGCTCTGTTTTTCGCTTTTCTCTGTATCACTGGCTCCCTCCCCACCAGCAGCCCCAGTCCCTTTTACTCTCATACCACTGTCTTCACCCTTCCTACCTTCTTTGATGTGGCCTCTTCCCTACCTTTAGTAGTGGAGTTTCTTCTGCCAGTCTTCAAATGCTTTTCTGGCTTATTTAGACTGATGTGTTACCTAGTTGTATCCATGGGATGAGGTGAGCTTAGGGGTCCTCCTACTCTGCCATCTTCCCAAGTAATTTTTTTTAATGTCAATCTGATCATGTTATGCCCCTGCTTAAAACCATTCTTTTGTTTTCAGTGTTTACTGAGTGCTTAAACTCCTCAGCAAAACAGATCAGGCCCTATATGATCTTGACCCTTTCTTACTATGTTACAGCACTTTCCGCATCTCTGTTTTAAAATGTAAGTTTTATTAATATTCAGATATGGTGAGGCCCACAGATCAGGAGATGATTGCTATGAAAAAATAGTTACAGTGCTCAAGAAGAAAGGGTATGCTATGTCACACAGGGCCATGTGGGGAAGTACCCACTTTGGTTAGGAGGGAGAAGGACTTGAGGGTGTTGAGGGGGAGCATGGGCAAGAGCCCTTGTTGTGATTTCTGTAGGAAGAACAGGTAAGACAGGGTAAGAAGGCTTAGGATTAGCTAGTTTAAATCATTTCAGTGGGCTCTAGGGTGTAGGGTGCTGTTGTAAGTTGTATGGATGTTTGGGGCAGGGGAATATTGGCTTGGAGTATAAATGTCTGACGGAAGAGGTAACAGTCTGTAGGGGCTCTGAACTGGTTGGTCTCCCACGGTCAGTAAGGCCCCAGATGGCACAACATCAGAATAAAAAGACTTGCTTAATTCAGTCTCCTGCTCTCACTGGCTATGCTCCAAGCAGTTCTAAATGACTTGCAATTTCTTACCATCCCAATGTAAATTCCCTTACCCTCTTCCTGGAGAAGAATAATTTATCTCTTAACTTAATGATTTTCTTGGTGAAACTTCCTTGACCTTCCCAACAGATTTGTAACTCCCTGCCATGTTTATTCAGTGTTGCTTAGCACATTATATTGTAGTTACTTGTTTACGTGTATGACTTACCACCCTCTTCCCCATCAGACTTCGAGCCCCTTGAGGACTGGGACTGTTCTGTTCCTCTTTGATTTTCTAGAGTCTGTAGCCTAGTACAGTGCATGGCATGTAGTTGACATTTAGTACCTATTTGTTGACTGAAATGAAAAATAACTAAATGAAAAAGTGAATGAACAAATGAGTTCTACATTAGTCATAACTTTGGGGAAATTATCATTCTTGAGACTTATTTTGTAAGAGTTAGGCGAAAGTCCCCAAATCCTGAGCTTTATCACTTCCATGATGTTGCTATAAAATTAAATGATTTATGCTGTTTCTTCTAACTGTAATTAATATTCTGATTTTTTGCTGAACTTTTGGTGAATTATACCTTTTCTTTTACCTTTATATGGCTTCAAGGAATGATTTACAGTTTTAAAAGTTAAAAGTTTAACTCTTTTAAAAGTTTAAAAGAAAATGTACATGATTTTGATTTGTGTATGCACAAATGTCCCATTTGTCCCATTATATTGAGGTGGTTAAGATCTTGGGTTCTGTTATCTGAGTTCAGATCCCACCTACACCACTAGTAGCTTTACTCTTGGTCCAGGTATGTAACCTCTCAAAACCTTAAGTTTTTCATCAGTGAAATTGGGATAATAATGACTTCTACTTTGTGAGATTATTCATGTGAATGCCCTAGCACATAGTAAACACTTGATGCTAGCTAACATGATTATTGTCATTAGTGTAATAGATAGATCATTATGACTGTAACTATTTAATGATATTCCACACTCTTACAATATGATATTGCCAAGGCTTAAAGGGTGCAGTGGCATTACTTTTGAGAAATAAAGAACAGAAATAATACACAGCTAGCTTTATGTATTTAGTTTTAACCATTTTTAAGTGTTACTGTTATTAGTCACATTTTACATAATAAATAAAGTCAATAGAAGAACATCTTTTTTGTTTTATTTATAATTACCTAGGCTGTCTGGTAAATTAATTCTTTTTTTTTTTTTTTTTAAAGATTTTATTTATTTGAGAGAGAGACAGAGATAGCGAGAGAGAGAATGAGTGGGGAGGAGAGGGAGAAGCAGACTCCCACTGAGCAGGGAGCCCTATGCGGGGCTCGATCCCAGGACCCTGGGATCATGACCTGAGCCGAAGGCAGACGCTTAACCGATTGAGCCACCCAGGCGCCCCTGGTAAATTAATTCTTTCACGGAGTTAAAAATGTGGGGGGAGGGGAAAAGGAAGACAGTTGTTTTGTGAAGTTTGTAAAAACTGAATAAGTTCTATACCTTTGGTTTTTTAACAGCACTGTTGAGGTATAATTCATATCCTAATACAATGCACCCATTTAAAAATGTACAATTCAATGGTCTTTAGTATATTCACACATATGTACAATCATTACCACAGTCTATTTGAGAACATTTAGAATGTTATCTCAAAAATAAATCCCATACCCTTTGCTATTACCCTCTGACCGACCCCTCAGTCCTAGGCAACCACTGATTTGCTGTCTATTTTTAATGATTTCCCTGTTTTAGATATTTCATATAAGTAAAATTATATAATGTGTGGTCTTTTGTGACTAGCTTCTTTCCTGTAATACAATGTTTTCAAGGTTCATCCATGTTGTACTATGTATTCTGTAGTTCCTTTTTATGGCCCAGTAATATTCATTGTATGGATATACCACATTTTGTTTATCCATTTCGTTTATCTATTTGTCTGGACATTTGGGTTGTTTCCATCTTTTGGCTATTATGAATAATGCTGTTATAAACATTGTGTATGAGTTTTTATGGGCATTTCTGTATATGGCTAGGAATAGTACTGCTGGGTCATGTAGTAACTCTATATTCAATTATTTGAACAGATTGCAGTCTGTTTTTCCAAAGCAGCTGTACCATTTTACATCACTACTAACACTATTTGAGGATTTTAGTTTCTCTACATCCTCACCAATACTTGTTTTTATTTTTAATTTATTTTTAATTATTTTTAAAGATTTTACTTATTTGAGAGTAAAAGAGAACATGGGGGGCGGGAAGGCAGATGGAGAGAGAGAAGCAGTCTCCCCACTGAGCAGAGAGAGCCTGACGCAGGGCTCAATCCCGGGACCCTGGGATCATGACCTGAGCCAAAGGCAGACACTTAACCAACTGAGCTACTGAGGCACCCCACCAATACTTGTTTTTAACTGACTTTTTGATGTTAGCCATCTCAGTGGTTCTGATTTGCATTTCCCTGTTGACTAATGATGTCAAGCATCTTTTCATGTGCTTATTGGCTGTTTTTTTCCTTCCTTTCAAAAATTATCTATTCAGTTCTTTTGCCTATTTTTTAATTGGTCATTTGTCTTTTTATTACCTAGTTGTAAGAGTTCTTTATATATTCTAGATATAAGTCCCTTAACAGATATATGATTCACAAATATTTTATCCCATTCTGTGGATTCTTCTCACTTTCTTGATGGAAGGCATCCTTTGAAGGACAAAAGATTTTAATTTTGACAAAGTCTGATTTATCTATTTTTTCTTTTGTTGCTTGTGCTTTTAATGTCATATGTCATATTATGAACCATTTGCCAAATCCAGGGTCATGAAGGTTTTACACTGATGCCATCTTCTAAAAGTTTCATAGTTTTAGTTTTTACTTTTAGTATTTATCTGTTTTCAGTTAATTTTTGCATATGGTGTGCAATGTTTTTGCATATATAAGGATCCAACTTCATTCTTTTGCTTGTGGTTATCCAGTTGTCCCCACATCATTTGTTGATAAGACTGTTGTTTCCCCATTAGATGGTTTTTGCACCGTTGTTGGGAATCATTTGACAGTAGATGTATAGATTCATTTCTGGGCTTTCAATTCCATTCCCTTGATCTATAGGTCTTTCCTTCTGCCATGTATACATTTGATTTAGAAGCGTTTTATTATTTTTGTCTTATTTTTCTTTTAAAGAGTGCTGACATCCAAGAAGATATATAATGTATTTTTTCCACAGTTTTTGAGTAATGTATAATTTTATAGTCAGGATGCTAGAGCTTAGCAGATATGAGAAATAATGATTCATCCAGAATTACATGCTTCAATGTGAGCATGAATACGAATATGAGTTCCAGGTATTACATAAGCCTAGAGTTTTTCTAAATATTAGTCATATTTTTTATTTTGAGAAGTTACCTATTTTTCCAAAGTATTTTTAAGTTTGTAAGCAATTAAATATACAGCCTCTCACTTGGTTCTAACAGTAAATTGGTGAGATAGAGGTAATGTTATCTACTGATACTGCTGTGTTTGTCTTTCTCATGTTATCTGTAAGGAAACTGAAGTATGGAAATATGCAGTGATTTCTCCAGGGTCACTCACTCAGCTTATGCCAAGTTGAACAGATTTCCTCACCCCTTTCTGTTCTTTGACCACTCCACCTGGAAGCTTCTGTACTGTTAGATTAAGAACCCACATTTTATTATTTCAAGGGCTCTTTATATAGCAAGAGGGCCACATCCTGAGATCTGAATCTTGCACCACACTAGCAAATAACTTGCTCCATGCAGATGTGTCGATTAACACATTTCCAGTAGGAAATGACAAAGCCACATGTTATGTCGGAGGCTGAGCAGCCTGGTAGGACGCACTCACTCGTGAAGTAGCTGGCTCCCATTCACCAGCCTCTGCAACATTACAAATTATTGCATGTCACACACCTTTGGTATTCTTAAGTAGTTGAGTCCACAAATGTTAAATCTCTAAATTCTGAGGCTTTTATTAATTGTGGAAGTGTCCTAGTGATTTTCCAAACTGTGGTTCCTTTCTAAAAACAATTCTTATCTACTGCTTTTATTTATTCAACTGAAGCACCAGGTTTTGTTTTTGTTTTTGTTTTTGTTTTTTTAATGTATCAGGCAATGCTAGGCCAGGGAATACTGCAGTGGGGTTAAAAAAAAAAAAAAGTCAAAACTCCCTGCGTCACACACTTTTTCTTCTAATGGGGAAACAAAAAAATACACAAATAAGTAAAATAGGGCAATAGGGAGATGGGGAGCGCTTTCAGGGACAACCTCTGAAGACCCATAGTGAACATGGCCTTCACAAGTGCTGCTGCTACAAGATCAATCAAAAGAACTGATTGTACTTTAACTGAGCCCTGCAGCATAACTGGCAAAAGATAAATTAAGAGTAATGTGAATATAGGTGTTAGAATATTTCAAGGTAGGATTCTTAACAGCAAACTTAGCTTATTTGGATGACAGCAACAATAACAAAATGCCATCCATGTATCATACATGATTTTCTTGCAGAAATCCAAATTGGTACTTAGTCATATCAATTATTTGTGCTTAGTAGCACTGGTGCTTGCCTGTCTCATCTAAAGGAGGGCTGTCCTGCTCTGCCCCCTGCCATTTACAGGGGCAACACCTTATCCCACCTACCCTATTTTGTTTTACTTGTTTCTGTGATAAGTGTTAGCTTCTACACACCGCATCATTTAACTGTTGAACACATTTATTGTTTTTGTTTTCTCCCACTAGCGTGTAAACTCCAGGAAGGAAAGGATTTTTTATTTTTTCACTAATATACTCAGAAATGTATCTTATTTAAATTAATTAGATTTCCATTTTGTATTGCTTAAATGCACATCTCCTGTGCTATTTATTGTGGCGGCGTATTCGGTCACTGACCCAGAGGCTTTGTGCTCCTTCCCTCTAATTCTCAGTGCCCTTCAAGGTAGATTATCTGGTGCCCATTTTACAGATGAAGAATGAAGTCAAGGCTCAGAGAGGTTTTTAAAAATCTTTTCTTGGGGCGCCTGGGTGGCTCAGTTGGTTAAGCGACTGCCTTCGGCTCAGGTCATGATCCTGGAGTCCCAGGATCGAGTCCCGCATCAGGCTCCCTGCTCGGCGGGGAGTCTGCTTCTCCCTCTGACCCTCCCCCTCTCAAGCTCTCTCTCTCTCATTCTCTCTCTCTCTCAAATAAATAAATAAAATCCTTAAAAAAAAAATCTTAAGTGTCTTTTAATTTTTTTTGTAGAAGACATAATCCTTTTAAAAATTGAAGCTAGGGGCACCTGGATGGCTCAGTCATTAAGCATCTGCCTTCAGCTCGGGTCATGATCCCAGGGTCCTGGGATCGAGCCCCACGTCGGGCTCCCTGCTCCGCGGGAAGCCTGCTTCTCCCTCTCCCACTCCCCCTGCTTGTGTTCCCTCTCTTGCTGTGTCTCTCTCTGTCAAATAAATAAATAAAATCTTTAAAAAGAAAAGTTGAAGCTAGGATTGGAACACTGTTCTTCTTGGTTCCATTTTGAATTTTTTTAGTGATTCAAAATCTCAACAGTATTATTTCTTCAAATCATAATTGTATATAATGCAAGAAACATACTTTGAATGCCCACAAAGCACCTAAGACTATAATTCTCCTGTTGGGCATTCTCTGGTCTCTTCACTGGTTGCTGTCTGTGATAATAGTACCAATAAATATTTTGAAGATGAGAGTAAATGGCATTCTAGACATAGGTCTCAAAAGATTAGTTATATGGCATTCCAGTTCATTTCAATAACCCATCATGAAACTGTCACCCATGGAATATGAACTTTTTTAAAGACACTTGCCTATGTGACTTTTTGGATTGGCACGTTTCCTGACTCTTCTCCTAGTATTTTGAATTTTGTTTTCCCACAAGGTTTTTGGCTTTACTTGCTCTGGCCTTAGCATCTTCTATTATGGCTGAGTACTCTGTCCCCCTCCCTACTCCCACCCCTAGCTTCTTGTCCTTGGCCTTTTATTCTATAGGGGCCAACTTGGTCACCACAGGGATTGGAAACTCTTGATGACTATCTTTTTTCTTCCACAATGGCCCTTTTCCTTTTCCTTTTTGTTTTTGTTTTTTTTTGGGGGGGGGTGTCTATGTGTACTTTTGACATTTAATTGGTTTTCATTTTCTCATTCCTTCTATCAGCAGTGTTTGCTTCACCTTTTTCCAGTACGTTTATCTGAATGATTTTTCACAAAAAGTTTTTCCTTTCAATCTCTTCTTTCTCTCTCATTTATTTTCATTTTTATTAAAAGTATTATATGGTGATTAACATAACATAATAAAATAAAATTTAAAAAAAATCCTCCCTCATGATTTTTTTTACTTCTCCTTGACTGCATTAACTATTTTCTAACAAATGACTCTTTAAGATCTCTTAGCTTAATATTCTACCTCTTTTTTTTCCTTTCACATTTTCCTTGTATTCATAGAGGAATTCATTTGTTCTGAATATCTTCAAAAATAACCATATTCCAATCAGACATGTCCTCATCACAGTCAGAAGGAGGGGCTCAAGTTTCCCCAAAGCAGTGCACACTGGGGATGGGACACAGCCACCAGCCGGAGCTGCTAGCATTTTAAAATCCCAAGAGGTGGCAGCATGTGCCAGGCCTTATCTCCCTAATGCACATGGGCTACTTGTCAGTTTCAAATGTCAGCCCCTAGTGGTATTACTTAAAGACAGTATGCTTTGTGTTGAGATAGAAAGAAAATATTTTTAAGCCTTCTTGGGACCCTGGGAAATTACCATTTTTGGACAAGAAATAGCCTGCCACCTTACCAGTCTATCAAAAGGTACAGGCCGCTGACACCAGAGCCAGGTTTGAGCCCAGGATCAGTTACAGTTGGTATGAATAGTACTGAGCCACAGTGTTCTCAGGATGTTGTTAGTAAGGCATTTTATTTATATCTCAGTGAGACAGTCCTACCACTTGCAAGGCCAAAGAGAGGGACTTTGGGGGCCCATAAACATAACCATGCAGGCAAGTGCTGTTCTTTCACCTTTGTATATTGATTTTTGATTGGTGACACTGGATAGCAAAACAGTAATAATTGCTCCTCTGTAGTAAGTACATGCATGATTCTTTTGAAAAGACTTAATTAAAATATAATGAAAATGTTAACTCACAGTACAAATAATTTAGGATTTGACTGTTGTTAAAAGAATTCTGTACTTTCAGTAGCGCTTCAAAAAAGAGGTTTCCCCAGTATAGAGGTTCCTCAAGAAGTTAGAAATAGAGTTACCCTATGACCCAGCAGTTGCACTACTAGGTATTTACCCCAAAGATACAAAGATCCAAAGGGGCACCTGCACCCCAATATTTATAGCAGCAATATCCATAATAGCCAAACTATGGAAAGAGCTGAGATGGATGAATGGATAAAGAAGATGTGGTGTACACACACACACACACACACACACACTGGAATATTACTCTGCCATCAGAAAGGATGAAATCTTACCATTTACATCTGACGTGGATGGAACTGGAAGGTATTATGTTGAGCAAAATAAGTCAGTCAGAGAAAGACAATTATATGCTTTCACTCATATGAGGAATATGAGAAACAATGTAGAGGATCATAGAGGAAAGGAGGGCAAACTGGGAAAAATCAGAGAGGGAGAGAAACCATGAGAGACTTTTAACTATAGGAAACAAACTGAGGGTTGCTGGAGGGGAGGGGGGTAGGGGGATGGGGTAAACTGGGTGATGGGCATTAAGGAGAGCATGTGATGTGATGAGCACTGGGTGTTATATGCAACTGATGAATTATTGAACTCTCACCTGAAACTAATGATGTACTATTTGTTGGCTAATTGAATTTAAATAAAAAACAAAAACAAAAAAGAGGTTTCCCTACATTTTAAGTTAAGCCTAAATTTAACACATTTATTGTGAAAAGTGAAATACATATAAATGGGTAAAACAGCCTGCCCTACCTCCCAGAAGGCGGTACATTTCAGAATGACGCATGTGATCTCTTACAGTGCCTTACTCCATTATCTTTCTGAAGCTCTGCTACCTGATCACAATGTTATTTTCAAGATACTGTAACTAAGTTGTTCAGACTCAATAGTTCCTCCTGACCCTACTCATTCCTCAGAGCTCTGGGGATGAGGAATTTACAAAACTGCTACAGAGTACATTTACGCAAAGGAGAGTTGAGGATACCATACTCTCCTCTTTCCTCCAAGCATAGTCCTTCCTGTAAGACACCACTGACTGCCCCAACTTCAAGTGACTTTTGCCTTCGTTTAAACAATTATACCATTGTCTACACTTACCTTCTATCACTTGGCATATGCTCTGTGTATAGTTTATCTTTGATTAATGTTCCTCACCTCCTGGTGTAGATACTCATTAGAGGATCTGTGTTACACCTTGTTGGTGTCTCCAAAACCAGAAAAATGCTCTAACACAGTGCTTCTTCAGCCTCCTTAGGAAACCCCTGGGATCTTGTTGAATTGCAGATTAGGATTCAGTCAGCGTGAGGTGGGGCCTGAAAGTCTACCTTGCTGACAGACTCTCAGGTGGTGGCATACAGCTGGTCTACAGGCCACACCTCCAGCGCCATGTCTCTGGCAGACTTTCAGCAGATGCCTGTTGGTGATGCTGTTTGTTTAAAAAAAGGACAAAAGGGGTGCCTGGGTGGCTCAGTCGTTAAGCGTCTGCCTTCGGCTCAGGTCATGGTCCCAGGGTCCAGGGATTGAGCCCCGCATCGGGCTCCCTGCTTCGCAGGAAGCCTGCTTCTCCCTCTCCCACTCCCCCTGCTTGTGCTCCCTTTCTCGCTGTGTTTCTCTCTGTTAAATAAATAAAATCTTTAAAAAAAAAAAGGATGAAAGATTTAAATTTTGTTAAATGCTTCATTTGTCTGCAATATGAAAACAGCAGTAGGAAATGAACATAGATTTAAGTCAATTTCTGTGAATAACTGAAGATGTGGGTTGTCTTTTTCTTCTTTTTTTTTCTGATTTGTCTATCTGATCTATAGTAATGGGTTTAACTTATCCATTTTAATAGATATCAGACTGAATGAGATTATATATGAATAGCTTCTATTCTGGCTTCACTAGATTTGGGATCTAAAGCAAAAAGCCTTTATGATACATTTCCAATCATCTGAGTTATCCATTCTTTTCCTAACTTTTGCTCTTATTCAAAACATCTAGCTTTGAGGAACACAGGTGCAGTTTTCCCGATAAACTCAAATTCTGTGGGTATCACATTTCAGGGTCAAGAATTATGCATATACTTACTATAAACCCTATCAAATCTTTCCTTCCTTTTTTTTTAAATGGAATTCAAAAGTGGTACATTAAGAACAAGCAATGAATCTGAGTCTCAGGACTTTAGTGGCAACCAAGAACCCCATGTGCCGATTGCAGAGTGCATTGTTGATCCCCCTTGTTTCCCCAAATTGAGAACTCATTAACGGTAATCTAGGAGATTGTGCTTCAGGCTTTGATTGCCAGTGTTAAAGTATGCAAATGGGACTCATTTTTCTCGTTATTTTGGTAGAAACAGTCTACTTCCTTCCTGTGAAATGTTAAGTACCAAATGTCATTTGGTGTGAGTCTACCTAGCCTACAATTGTTTTATGTTGCCTCTCTCCCTAGTAAATGTACTTCCATAACATAGTTATTAAGAGCTGCATAGTATTCCAGCATATGATTAGTGAACCATTCCACTACTGTTGATATTTTAAAATTTTTTATGTCTATTGCAAGGAGCACTGGGTGTTACACGCAAACAGTGACTCTTGGAACACTGCATCAAAAACTAACGAAGTACTGTATCATGACTAACATCACCTAACATTAACTAATCAACTAACTAACTAACTAACTAACTAAATAAATAAATAAATGTTTTATGTCAAAGACATTGCCGAGACCAGATTTATAAATGTTTGCTCAAGCTTTTTATTATTACCTTAGAATAAATTCTTACAGGTGAAATTGCTGGGTCAAAAGATAAAAGGTGTTCGTTCGTTTGTAATTTGTGTTGTGCTTTCTAAACTGCAATAGTAGTTTAACAGACTTCGACTTTAACAATTACATAGTTTCCTTTGTAAAATATTTTGTCTGAATAGCAAGATTTATGTTGGTTTCTGAAGTGCATGAATATACAAGAGTTATGTAACATCTGGAAACTAATTAACCTGAGGAGATAGTCACAGTAGGCAATACAATGAGCAGCATTTATCAACTGGACTCACCAGCATACACTGCTCATTCTGTTATGACCATAATGAAATGTATCATAAAGGCTTTTTGCTTTAGATCACATTGGAGATATTGGGTTGTACACACAATAAAACAAGTCACACATGAATTTTAACTGAGAATGGCTATTTCCCAATTTGCCTTTTAATTTTTTTCCCTTCTGCAGAGAATTTTATTTGGTAAAACACTATGTATACTCTGAGTCAAGACAACCAAGAAGAAAATAAGAAAAAGAAAGCTGGTTAACTGTTTCTATTAGTGTAAGGAGTACTTGGATGAGCAAATCTTGGCAGTCTGTTAATTTGTTATATTGCAAAACTAGCTTTTTATCATGTTTTAGAAGCAGAATTAAATATATAAATGATTATATTTTAAAAGTGACTGAATTAGATGAGCCTATGTATCACAGCACCGATTTAAATATAGGACTCCTTTTGATATAGCTTATTAAATAAATGACTGTATAAGTATTTTCTGAGTTTAAGTACTTTTATAAAAGAAAATAAATCTGGGGGTTCCAGGGTAGCTCAGTTGGTTAATCCTCCAACTCTTGATTTTGGCTCAGGTCATGATCTTGGGGTCATGAGATTGAGCCCTGAGTCAGGCTCCTCGCTCAGTGGGGAGTCTACTTGAGATTCTCTTCCCTCTCTCTCTGCCCCTCCCCCTGCTCACACTCGCTGAATGAATGAATGAATGAATGAATGATTAAAATCTTTACAAAATAAATCTTCACAAGGTAAGATATTTAGCACATAAAATGGCACATTTATTTTTAAACAATCATTTTTAAGAGTACGTGCAACAAAAATTCTGCAGTTACATATCACTATAACAGTTAAAATATAAATATATATAATTGTATTATAAGTTAACAATGTGTATATTTTTAAAAGCTTATAACATTGCCATTAATATAGTCATTTATTTATATTAAATTTCTTTTCTTAATTTTTTAATTTTTTTATTATGCAATGTTAATCACCATACATTACATTATTAGTTTTTGATGTATTGTTCCATGATTCATTATTTGTGTATAACACCCAGTGCTCCATGCAGAACATGCCCTCTTTAATACCCATCACCAGGCTAACCCATCCTCCTACATCCCTCCCCTCTAGAACCCTATGTTTTTCAGAGTCCATTGTCTCTCATGGTTCGTCTCCCCCTCCAATTCCCCCCCTTCATTCTTCCCCTCCTGCTCTCTTCTTCTTTTTTTTTTTTTAACATATGATGTATTATTTGTTTCAGAGGTACAGATCTATGATTCAACAGTCTTGCACAATTCACAGCACTCACCATAGCACATACCCTCCCCAATGTCTATCACCCAGCTGCCCCATCCCTCCCACACCCCACCACTCCAGCAACAGACATGTATCATATGACCTCACTGATATGAGGAATTATTAAATTTCTTTTTTAGAATTTAAGGCAATTTAGAAACATTTATGCAACATAATAAGATAAATCAAGTGAACGAGGAAATCAGGACACGGAGAGAATGAGACTAGAAGTGAGAAAACATGTGCCATGAAGTCCTATATTTTTATTAGAGGGAGGCCACAGTGTGGCCCTTAGTCTTAGGGATCCACAGAATCAGATTATATGACTGGTGGTGTCCCTGAGATAAACTAATTGCTCACAAAAAAATCTAACTTTTTCTGATACCTAAGAGGAAAGTCGTTTGTGGATCCCCAAAGAAGGCACTAAGAGATTTAGCACTCACTGTCTTCAGTAGCAACAAGTTTCATAGGCTGTTCTTTTTAAGAAGCTGATGATACCATCCTAGTGGGTGACAGTTTTATGAGAAACCATAATGATTCGATCCCACATCTTGTTGCAGTATAGGGCTAGAGTTCTAAAAGAAAAAAAATGTGTTGTTTGTATTTTCTTAAAGCAGTCCTTTATACATACTGTTCTAAGTCAGTGCTTTGGTAATATTGAGTGGCAGTAAGTTCAAGGTTAAACTTCTTGGAAAACAACTAAAATGTGTTTATTCTGTGTCCCAATGCAAGTACAGACTGGTGTGCTCCCTTAGCCACGCCACATGTACTTGTGGCGATTGAAGAGAATAACACAGATGTTCACTTGAATGGATGGAAACTCTTAATCACGTGGGCCCAGGAGGTACCCACAGGCAGGACCTGGATTCATCTCCAGATATTTGTTACACAGAAATTATTTGAACAGTCAAGGTACTAAAGTTCTATAGCATAAATCATAACTGTATAGTTTTAGCCTGAAATGTTTTTTTCTTTAATAAAAAAAAAAGGTGTGATCAGATGCTTATCCCTGCCTAAAATAGAACACACACATTAAAACAAAGCAAAACAAAAACTCTCAGTAAATTACCTAGAGAATATTTGTCTTTGAATCTTGTTTTGTTTGTTTTTCTGGTGTAGTCTCCAAGATGAACTGATTACAAAATGTACCTTCAGGTGTTAGTATGAATTAACTCATTTTATAGGGAATCAATAAAATCTCTGAAATAAGTAAGAAGTATATTGCACATATCCAAACTTACAGAGCAATAAAATATTCAGATTCTCAGCCTGTGGGTTCCCAGGAAGCCTCTCCAAAGAGCTGCCACATGGTCCCTAGAGCCTGGCTTTCTGTCTGTGCTGCCATTGTGTTATTTGTACAAGTCTCAGATTCCGCTTCATCTCCTGGTAAAAGCAACTGCTAGAGAAGTGGTCACAACTCTTTCTTTAGTAGAAAGTTTCTAATTGTATTGAGACTCTTCCAGTGTAAATTCTGGTTGGTGTCTTATCTGCATTGCCTAGGCTGCTTCTTCACCCCTTTTGAAATTCAGTCTGTTTGGTATATTTTTATTTTTAACATATTTTTAGGAATACACTTATTTCACAAATCATGATATATAGTTTTTGAATATTAAAAAACTAAAATGTCCAGAGAAGATTCAAACTTAAACATCTCACATTAAGTTCCTACCTGTGTGAGATGTACTGAATACTCTGAGGGGTACTAAAATGAATAAGGCACAGTCCCCATTTCCAATGGATGTATTCTCTCCAGGAGGACACATTCACAATTGAGTTTTTGCATTCTCAATAAATATTAAACGAACACCTCTTATGTGCTAGGCACTGTTCTTGGCATTCAAGATTCAGCAGAGAACAGGACAGATCTGATCAATACTCTTTTATTTTCCTTTTTCTTTTCTTTTTTAATTTTATTTTATTACCTTATGTTAGTCACCATACAATACATCATTAGTTTTTGATGTAGTGATCCACGCTTCAGTGTTTTCGTATAATACCCAGTGCTCCATGAAGTACATGCCCTCTCCCTCCGATTTCCCCCCCTTCATTTTTCCCTTCCTTCTCCTAATGTCCTCCATGCTATTCCTTATGTTCCACAAATAAGTGAAACCACATGATAATTGACTTTCTCTGCTTGACTTATTTCACTTAGCATAATCTCCTCCAGTCCCATCCATGTTGATGTAAAAGTTGGGTATTCATCCTTTCTGATGGCTGAGTAATATTCCATTGTATATTTGGACCACATCTTCTTTATCCATTCGTCTATTGAAGGGCATCTCGGCTCTTTCCAGTTTGGCTATTGCGGACATTGCTGCTATGAACATTGGGATGCATATGGCCCTTCTTTTCACTACATCTGTGTTTCTGGGGTAAATACCCAGTAGTACAATTGCTGGGTCATAGGGTAACTCTATTTTTAATTTTTTGAGGCACTTCCACACTGTTTTCCAAAGTGTCTGTACCCACTTGCATTCCCACCAACAGTGTAAGCGGGTTCCCCTTTCTCCACAACCTCTCCAACATTTGTTGTTTCTTGCCTTGTCCATTTTTGCCGTCCTAACTGGTATAAGGGGTATCTCAATGTGGTTTTGATTTGAATTTCCCTGATGGCTAATAATGATGAACATTTTTTCATGTGTCTGTTAGCCATTTGTGTGTCTTCTTTGGAGAAGTGTCTGTTCATGTCTTCTGCCCATTTTTTGACTTGATTATTTGTGTTTTGGGTGTTGAATTTGAGAAGTTCTTTATAGATCTTGGATACCAGCCCTTTATCTGTAATGTCATTTGCAAATATCTTCTCCCCTTCTGTGGGTTGCCTCTTTGTTTTGTTGACTGTTTCCTTTGCTGTGCAGAAGCTTTTTATCTTGATGAAGTCCCAAAAGTTCATTTTTGCTTTTGTTTCACTAGCCTTTGGAGGTGTATCTTAAAAGAAGTTGCTGTGGCTGATGTCAGAGAGGTTACTGCCTATGTTCTCCTCTAGGATTTGGATGAATTCCTGTCTCACATTGAGGTCTTTCATCCATTTTGAGTTTATCTTTGTGTATGGTGTAAGAGAATGGTTGAGTTTCATTCTTCTGTGTATAGCTGTCCAATTTTCCCAGCACCATTTATTGAAGAGACTGTCTTTTTTCCATTGAATATTTTTTCCTGCTTTGTCAAAGATTATTTGACCATAGAGTTGAGGGTCCATATCTGGGTTCTCTATTCTGTTCCACTGGTCTATGTGTCTGTTTTTGTGCCAGTACCATGCTGTCTTGGTGATCACAGCTTTGTAATATAACTTGAAATCAGGCAACGTGATGCCCCCAGCTTTGTTTTTCTTTTTCAACATTTCCTTGGCGATTCAGGATCTTTTCTGATTCCATACAAATTTTAGAATTGTTTTTTCCAGCACTTTGGAAAATGCCATTGGTATTTTGATCGGGATGGCATTGAAGGTATAGATGCTCTGGGCAGCATCAACTATTTTAACAATGTTTATTCTTCTGATCCATGAGCATGGAATGTTTTCCCATCTTTGTGTGTCTTCTTCAATTTCTTTCATGAGCGTTCTGTAGTTCCTAGAGTATAGATCCTTTACCTCTTTGGTTAGGTTTATTCCAAGGTATCTTATGGCTTTTGGTGCTATTATGAATGGAAGCATTTCTCTAATTTCTCTTTCTACAGTTGCATTGTTAGTGTATAAGAAAGCAACTGATTTCTGTGCATTGATTTTGTATCCTGCCACATTACTGAATTGCTGGATGAGTTCAAGTAATTTGGGGGTGGAGTCTTTTGGGTTTTCCACATAAAGTATCATGTCATCTGTGAAGAGAGAGACTTTGACTTCTTCTTTGCCAATTTGAATACCTTTTATTTCTTTTTGTTGTCTGATTGCTGTTGCTAGGACTACTAGTCCTATGTTGAACAACAGTGGCGAGAGTGGGCATCCTTGACGTGTTCCTGATCTTAAGGGAAAGGCTCTCAGCTTTTCCCCATTGAGAATGATATTCGCTGTAGGTTTTTCATAGATGGATTTTATGAACGTGAGGAATGTTCCCTCTATCCCTATACTCTGAAGAGTTTTAATGAGGAAAGGATGCTGTACTTTGTCAAATGCTTCTTCTGCATCAATTGAGAGGACCATATGGTTCTTCTCCCTCCTCTTATTAATGTGCTCTGTCACATTGATTGATTTGCAAATGTTGAACCACCGCTGCATCCTGGGGATAAATCCCACTTGTTCGTGGTGGATGATCCTTTTAATGTACTGTTGGATCCTATTAGCTAGCATTTTGTTGAGGATTTTGGAATCCATATTCATCAGGGATATCGGTCTGAAATTCTCCTTTTTGATGGGGTCTTTGCCTGGTTTGGGGATTAAGGTAATGCTGGCCTCTCAGAATGAGTCTGGAAGGTCTCCTTCTGTTTCTATTTTTTGAAACAGCTTCCGGATAATAAGTATTATTTCTTCTTTGAATGTTTGGTAGAATTCTCCAGGGAATCCATCAGGCCCTGGACTCTTGTTTTTGGGAGGTTTTTGATCACTGCTTCAATCTCGTTACTGGTTGTTGGCCTATTCAGGTTGTCTATTTCTTCCTGTTTCAGTCTTGGGAGTTTATAGGTTTCCAGGAAGGCATCCATTTCTTCCAGGTTGCTTAATTTATTGGCATATAGTTGTTGATAATAATTTCTAATAATTGTTTCTATTTCCTTGGTGTTGGTCGTGATCTCTCCCCTTTCATTCATAATTTTATTAATTTGGGTCCTTTCTCTTTTTTTTTTTTGGGATAAGTCTGGCCAGTGGTTTATTGATCTTATTAATTCTTTCAAAGAACCAGCTTCTAGTTTCATTGATCTGATTTACTGTGTTTCTGGTTTCTAATTCATTGATCTCTGCTCTAATCTTAATTATTTCTCTTCTAATGCCTGGCTTAGGCATCGTTTGTTGCTTTTTCTCTAGTCCTAAGGGGGAAATACATAGACATCCAAGCCTCCGTCAAAAAAAATAGAAAAATCCTGAATTCACCAACTAACTTTACACCTTTTTCTTTTTTTAATTAGAGTACAATTAACACACAGTGTTATATTGGTTTCAGTTGTATAGTATAATGATTCAACAATTATGTACATTTCTCAGTGCTCATCAAGGTAAGTGTACTCTTAATCCTCTTTATCTATTTTCCCCATCTCCCCATCCACCTTCCCTCTGGTAACCACTGGTTTGTATTCTATATTTAAGAGTCTGGTTTTTTGTTTCTCTCTATATATTTTTGTTTATTCACTTGATTTGTTTCTTAAATTTCACAATATGAGTGAAATCATATGGTATTTGTCTTTCTCTGACTGATGTATATCACGTAGCATTATACCCTCTGGGTCCATCTATATTGTCACAAATGGCAAGCTCTCATTCCTTTTTATGGCTGCATAATATCCCATTGTATATATACACCACATCTTCCTTATCCATTCATCTGTCAATGGACACTTAGGTTGTTTTCCATGTCTTGGCTATTGTATCTAGTGTGCAGTAAACATAAGGGTGCATATATCTTTTCAAATTAGTATTTTTGTTTCTTTGGGTAAATATCCAGTAGTGGAATTATTGGGTCATAGAGCATTTCCATTTTTAATTTTTTGGGGAACCTCCATAGTGTTTTCCACAGTGGCTGCACCAGTGTACACTCCCACCAACAACATATGAGGGTTCATTTTTCTCCAAATCCTTGCCAACACTTGTTATTTCTTCTTTTTCATTCTGGCCATTCTGGCAGGTGTGATATCTCATTGTGGTTTTGAATTGCATTTCCCTGATGATGAGTGATGTGGAGCATCTTTTCATGTATTTGTTAGACATCTATATGTCTTCTTTGGAAAAATGTCTATTCAGGTCCTTTGCCCAGTTTTTAATTAGATTGTCTGTTTTTTGGTGTTGAATTGTATATATTATATATTTGGGGTACTAACCCCTTATCAGATACATAATTTACAAATATCTTTGCCCATTTAGTAGGTAGCCTTTTCATTTTGTTGGTTTCCCTTGCTGTGCAAAAGCTTTTTATTTTGACATAGTGTCAATAGTTTATTTTTATTTTTGTTTCTCTTGCCTTAGGAGACATATCTAGAAAAATGTTGTTATGACCAATGTCAGAGAAATTACTGCCTGTGTCTCTTCTAGGGTTTTTATGGTTTCAGGTCTCACCTGTAGGTCTTTAATACATTTTGAATTTATTTTTGAGTATGGTGTTAGAAAGTGGTCCAGTTTCACTCTTTTACATGTAGCTGTCCAGTTTTCTAAACACCATTTATTAAAGATACTGTTTTTTTTCTCATTGTATATTCTTGCCTGATTTGTCATAGATTAATTGGCCATATAAACATGGGTTTATTTCTGGGCTCTCTGTTCCATTGATCTGTGCCTATTTTTGTGCCAGTACCATACTGTTTTGATGACTACAGCTTTCTACTGTATCTTGAAGTCTGGAATTCTAATACCTCCAGCTTTGTTCTTTCTCAGATTCCTCTGGCTATTTGGGATCTATTGTCATTCCATACAAAGTTTAGTATTATTTGTTCTGGTTCTGTGAAAAATGCTATTGCATTTTTATGGGGATTGCATGGAATCTGTAGATTGCTTTGGGTAGTATGGACATTTTAACAATATTAGTTCTAATCCATTATCATGGAATATCTTTCCATTTGTTTGTGTCATCTTCAATTTCTTTCATCAGTGTTTTATAGTTTTCAAAGTATAGGTCTTTCACCTCCACAGTTAAGTATATTTGAAGATATTTTATTCTTTCTGGTGTGATTGTAAATGGAATTGTTTTCTTAATTTCTCTTTCTCCTACTTTATTATTAGTGTATAGAAACACTACCAATTTCTGAGTATTAATTTTGAATTCATACATTACTTCTAGTTTTTTGGTGGAGTCTTTTGGAGTTTATATGCACAATATTATATCTGCAAATAGTGCTGATCAATACTCTTACAGAGAGACAGCCAACATAATTTCAGTTACAATACAAGTTATACTGTGCTAAGTGCACTTTGTAGCACAGAGAGTTATGAACTCCAGCTGGGGATTAGGAAATACTTCATGGAGGGACTTTTCTTGTGGAGGCTTAGGGTTTCACTGACCAAAGGATAACAGAGAAAATATACTCCAAGGAATAGCATGAACAAGTTATGTTGAAATAAAAATACATTCCAAGTTCAGGGAAGAGTAAATAAATTATTGATAAACTTCTCCACCCCACTGTGTTTGACAGGCATGTTGAGTATCACAGAGAATAGACAGGACTCAATGCAAGTTGTATAAGAAGATACACTGTTAAGGCAAATATGTATGTCCTCTTTTATGTCCTGGGTCTATGAGCAATTTTGTTTTTCTCTTTCAGTAGCCTTTACCACTTCTAAATATTTTCTAAACCATAAATCATATAGATATGTATGAAGTGATGAGGCTAAAAGAATACCTCAGGGCAAAATTGAGAAGCACCTTGAATTACCATACCTTATAAGTTTGAACTTATTTTTTAAGGAGTGGGGAGCTACCAGAGGGTGATTGAGTTAGGGAAAAAGCCATCATGCTGGCTTCCCTTGCACCTTGCTAAACTAAGGGAGTAGCTGTGAAGAATGGAAAGAAGTTCACAGAACCAAGAAGAAACCTGCCCTGAGTACCCTTCCTTGTGTTCCCAGAGCACTTTGAATTATATCCTCAGGAGAGCTTTTGTCACATTGGGAGGACTTTTACAGTGGTATGTTATCAGCTTGCATCAGCTTCCAAGATCCAGTTGTTAGCATTACTTCCCAATTCCATGTTCTGTCATGGTGGGACTATTTACACCATGGAATTGGGCAAACAATACAGATCAGTTTGTTGTTTATTTTTTGACAGCCATTTGTTAAACAATTCCTAGAACATCACTATCTGTTTATTTACGTGACATCTTGTAAGACTTCTTAGAATAAAACTATCATGTGCAATTAAACCTTATTTCCTTATTTTCAGCATCAGTACCTCACATGTTATAGGTATCAATAAATACTCACTGAATAAATGGAGGGGGATATTAACAAATAAACAAATTAGGTAGTGACCAACTTGTTGTGTGTAATGACTGAAATTGTTAGAAATAGTTTTAAATTATCTTGCCTGAACATTTGGGAGGATAGTGATGCCACTAGGAACGAAAGGAGAGATATTGAGCTGGCGCCTGGAGGTTGCAGGGTATAGTGGAAGATAATTATTTGGGGACATGTGTTTGAGGTACTAGAAGACTAGGGTTGGAGATGCCGCATTCATTCTAATTACTGTCAAATGAAAGTTTTGAAATTACTTTTCCTGTGGTTTTCTAAAATATTCAACTACACAGATTAAAGTTCAGAGTTATCCTTTGTTAAGAAAAAAAATTATTTCATTCCAGCTGTACAAGAGAAAATCAGATTTCTGTAAGGTGTTCTGAACATTGCTTTGGCAGAGAAAAGCAGAGATCAGAGTCTGGAAAAGAATGAGGAAATGGAATGTTTTTTTCCAATGTAAATTTTGTGTTTCAAGATGATAGTTTACAATTCTGTTAGGAAGAGAAAGTGAATTTCAGGGGATTAAAGTTACCTCTTTGAATATAACTCCCGAAGAGAAGTTTTTCTTTTAAAAAGGCTATTACAGTTAAAGGCTAAAGATGAGAAAAAAATTTTAAAAAAATACCTTTTTACAATAAACAGGGAAGGAAACAAGATGCTTCTGAGGGGAACAAGTGTAATCTGATTTATCTAGGTAAAGGGATATTCTGATTTATCAAGTATTCTCATTCATAGAAAAATTTAGCATATTTTGTGCACAAATGTGTACTTGTAAAAAATATATAATCAAGAAAATAATGATGACATTGTAACTTTGGTGAACAGAGTTTATTATTTCCTTTTTAAGTGAGGATCTTGCCTCAAGTCCTATATAATAATGTGACTTACTGCATTATAGAGTAATAGAGGAGTGTATGTGTTTTAGAAAGAGGTAATAGAGAAGTTCAAATAAGGTGAAAGATGATTAACTATAATGTGACCACTAAGTTTAGAATGAGGTGGTCCTTTCTACACTATGAATATTCACCAGAAGATTCAGTAGCCCTTTGGGGAATTTAGGTATGTCTTACTATCCTAACTGGAAAAGTCATTTATGAGTATGTGCTTATACGCCTAATGCCACTCTGGTGGACTGCTCACATCTTATTTCATATTCACCACATGGTGTTCTGTATCTGTGATGAAAGAGTAGTAGTATCCTCAATCAAGGTCACAAAGCAAGTCACTTTCAGAGCTATGGGATTAGTGCTTAGAGTTCTTGATTCTGTTCTCAAACAGGTGTGCCCTAATTTGAGAAAATCTGGTACACAAAACCATCAACCCACAAAACAGATAAATTAAGTAGTGATTACTTTCATTTCAAAAGGATTTGCTTCAGGATTCCTTAAAATAAGCATGTCTCATGAGTGTAACATACCCAAAAGGGCCCACTGGATTATTAGTAACCGAGAGGTAATTTTTCTACCCTATTGTTAACCAGGTTAATGAAGTGTATATATTTGAGCATGTAGTCATTAAATTCATGTATTCACTCCTGCAGTAAATCATTACTACTGTTACTCAGTGAATCTTTCATGAGCATTCTCTGTGTGTTGGATATACAAAAGTCATAGCCCTTGTCCTTAAGGCATTTACAGATGACAAGAGTGAATCAGATATCAAATAAATTTTTGACAGTGGAAGCAAGCTGGCCTGTTAGGAGACCACTGTGGTTTAAACAAGGTGAGAGGGTGAACTGTGGTGATAGGGGTAGACTCCTGGCAACTTTAAAGGGAATTGTAGCAGACATGGGGCATGTTAGGATATTAAGAGTTTGCCCAAAGTGGTTGATCTTTGGATACACTCTTTTTCCAGTGCTGGACAGGAAGTCTAAGACTGTAGAACCAGGTTATCCAGACCTATAAAAGGTGAAAACTGTCTGCATTGTCAACACAATAGGGGGTCGCGAGGTACATATGAAATATTATATCTTTTAAAAATGAAAAGCACTATGTAACTGCTTCATTATTAGCTATAATCTTAGGAGTTTATTTATAATATTATGAAGATGATGACTGTATCTACTGTTGAGTGCCTCCAATTTGGCCAGACACTATTAGACATTTTATGGGCATTATCTCATTTAATTCAGTCCAGTATACTGAACCTAGACCTTTAAGGACACCAAGATATTTCCACTAACTTCTGAGATTTATGTTGCTACTATAGGATAGATAATCTTAAATCTTATGAACTCTCTGTCCTATTTTATAATTTGAAGCATACCTGTATATACTAAGGTGAGTTTGTTAGACCACTGGAGCTATTGATTTCAAGGTCATCTCACCTCGCTGTAGCTGCATCTAAGCCAGAAGCTGCTGCTGCCATCACCACTGACTGTCACAGAATCTGGTGACTCACGCACTGAGTCCGGCCACCACAACTGCCTCTAAACACTCGTAGGTCCCACCTTGTCTGCCAGGGGCAACATCAGCAGGTAGATGGATGGACTGTGTTCAGTTCTGCCTTCCAGATCTCATTGGAGGAACACAGTTTACATCAAGAACTCTAGCGTAAAGGGTGTCTAGAGAATGTAATTTTTTAGATTTCTAACCTCCATCTGGAAGGAGGATAGGATGAAGGGTTAAGAGAGCCACTCTATAGAATCTACTTGATCTTATTTATGTTGCTTATTCTGAACCATTTGTTAGGAACGTGAACTTCTTGAGAAGAGGGAGAAAAACTTCTGAGCCAGAATATTCAAAGGGAATAGTATGTGTTTTCATGCTGGAGCCAGGAAAGAGCTTGGTGGCTCTGAAAACCGGAAGAGGTGGAAGTGACTAGATTATTTCAGGTGTAGGTGGAGAAGAAAGCAGGAATCAGATCCTGTAGGCCTTTCTAGAGCATGTTAAACATTTTAGATTTTCTGATAAGGAAAGCATCTTAGGTAGGGAGATGGTATGATTAAACTTATGTTGTATAGTCTCACTCTGACTGCTTTGTGGAGAATGTATTTATCGGGAGCACCAGGAAAAGTGAAATCTAAGAAATCAATAGTCTAGGCAAGAGAATATGGTGACAGCATGGAGGAAAAGAGAAATAGACTAATGTGGACTATATTTCAACATTTTATTGACAGGACTTTATAATAAATTGGGCGCTAAAGGTGCCAGGAATGGGTCCCAGCTGTTTCATTGTTTTGTTCTTTTAGAGGAGTTTCTGAGTATTGAGCTGTGTTTCTTAGGAGAGTCAGGGAAGATTGCGTAGCAATTCTTTATTTTATCAGGATGGAGTAGACTGTGGGGAGCACTTCTTTTTGGGGGAGAGATTGAGAATGCCTCTAAAGTTTCTCAGTAGTAATATGACTATACTTCAAAGGTTAAATCTCCTAAATGTAGCATTTGGGAAAAACAGAAAACAGGAAAGTGTTTACCAAAAAGTTATATCATTTTTCTTCTATACTGACATATATGTTCACAGACTTAATATAAATGAATCCTTGTGGGTGTTGCTAAACTATAAAGTAATTTACATAAAAGTGAGCAAAGAGATTTGCCCAACTATTTAAAAAGAGAATGAAGGGATCATCGTTTTTATTTTAAAATAACACCTGTGTCAGCCAGTGCCTGTTGTTGGCTAAAGTAGCAAACAGCTCATTAAGAGGAAATGATTACTATGGCACCTGGTCTATTGAAGCCTAGTGCAAAAGACAGGATTGAATTGTCTAAATGTTTCACCTGAAATCCCATTTAATTATCACCCTCTTCAGGTTCTATAAATTTACATTACATCTAATTTCTACTTAATGAAAAGTGAGATATGAAGCCTGTCAAGAGTTCACAAGCCAGGTGTTTTAATGATTCCTCATATTTAAGCAAATCACGTGGTCTCCAGAGCTAGTAAGATAAGTGTATTTACTGTGAATTCTCTGACAGTTCACTCAATGAGATTAATACATAAGTAGTTGAGTTTAATTTTGCAATTAATCTTTCTGAGTCCTGTGCGTAGGTTCTAGAAGGATCCTTAGACTTACAGAAAGTAGCCTTTGGATCTCTTTTGTGGTTCCCTTTCCTACTCCCAATTCCTCCAATATTCCATTACCTTGTTTTAGTTGTGAATTAGTCTAATATTGCTCATCTCCCAGGAATATAAAACTGTAACTGCACTAGTTAATGCAAAGTTTCATGCAAATGGAAAAGCTCCTCGAGAGTCAGCTTCAGTGGGATGTTTTTGAAGTACCAGAGGAGTCAAGGCAAGAATTCAGCATGTACTCTAATATTACAGGACTCCTTGGCTAAAAGCATGAATATTTGCTGCTTTAATTATGGCAGTTGCTTATTTGGTCTTTAATATTAAGTTATCCTATTACACTTGTTTTCTGTGAAATGAGGGCAATAATTATACCATTATATTCTGTTTTGCTTCACAGCTTTGTAGCTGACTGAAGCTATGCTAGTTTCTCTTTTAATATTTATCCTCTTGTCTGTATCGTTGCCGACAATGGTTACCCTATAGTTTAGAGAAGACTTTTTCCTTTTACTTAGAATTTTTTTGAAATTAGACTAATGACCAGGTATGATTATCCACAACGCACCACTCATTGCATGAATATACTCTATAGTTGATCATTAAGTTGTCTTTCTTAAAAGTTCTATAAAAAATCAGTAAATTTCGGGGGAGGAGCAAGATGGTGGAGTTGTAGGAGACCTAAATTTCATCTGGTCCCAGGAATTCAGCTGGATAGGGATCAAACCATTCTGAACACCTACGAACTCAACAGGAAATCAAAGAAAAGAATAGCAGCAACTCTCTGAACAGAAAAACGACCACTTTCTGGAAAGTAGGACGTGTGGAGAAGTGAATCAGAGGCGATATTCAGGAAGATAGATGGCAGGGGAGGGGGCCTTTGTCAGCCGCTACTGGCAAGTGATAGAGCAGCGGAACACAAAATTGGAACTTTTGGAAGTCTGCTCCGCTGAGGAACATCGCTCCAGTGGCTAAGCGGGGGGTGGAACCCTTGCTGGGACAGTGTGGTCTCAGGACCCCCAGGGCCACAGAAAGACCGGGGGTGCCTGAGTGTGGCAGAGCTCCCAGGTATCAGAGCGGGGAAGCCGGCTGCAGAGACGGAGCCAAGGCGTGGGCTCTCATCTCGGGGTTGCCATAAACCGTGATCCACGGCACAGTGGGGCCACTGCTCCTCTAGCAGGGACCCAACAAGCAGCAGATCCCAGGAAACTCCCCTTCCTCCCCCGGGAGGAGCAGCGCGGGAGCGCGCTGCAGGGATCTGCTGGGTTTGGAGACTCCACACAGGGTCCTGTGCCAGAGATAGAAATGCTCGGTCACAGGTCACGTGAGCACGGAGTGTGGCCGGAGAGCAGGGAGACGGGAGTGACTGACTGCTTTTCTCTGGGGGCGCACTGAGGAGTGGGGCCCCGAGTTCTCGGCTCCTCTGGGCAGAGATTGGGAGGCCGCCATTTTCACTCTCATCCTCCAAAGCTGTACCGAAAGCTTGCAGGGAACAAAAGCTCCCGAGAGCAAACCCGAGCAGATTACTTAGCCCAACGGGGCAAGGGCGGGGCAATTCCGCCTCCGGCAGAGACATTTGGGAATCACGGCAACAGGCCCCTCCCCCAGAAGATCAGCAAGAACAGCCAGCCAAGACCAAGTTTACCGATCAATGAGAACAGCGGAACTCCAGCTCTAGGGGAATACTGCACATAGAATTCATGGCTTTTTTCCCCCTGATTCTTTAGTCTTTCAAAGTTAATTTTTTTTAACTTTCTTTTTTTGAATTTTTCTTTTTCCCTTTTTCCACCAACATCTTATCAATCCCTTTTTTAAAAAATCTTTTTTATTTTTCATTTTTAGAGCCATATTCTATCCCTTCATAGTAGTTAACCCTATTTTTGGTACATATATATAAGTTGTTCTCTCTTTAAAATTTTGGGATACAGTTTCTTCTAACAGACCAAAATATACTCTAAATCTCTAGTGTATGGCTTTGTTCTAGTCTCCTGCCTGATCACATTCTCTCCTTTTTTTTTTTTAATCCTCTTCGTTCTTTTTTCAACCAACTTCTTATCTTATCAATTCCTCTTAGAAATCTTTTATAATTTTCATCTTTACAGTCATATTCCATCCCTTCATCATATTAACCCTTATTTTTGTACATATATAAGTGTTTCTTTCTTTAAAATTTGGGAAGTACTTTCTTCTAACAGACCAAAATACGCCCAAAATCTAGTGTGTGGCACTGATCTATGTACCAGCCTGATCATATTTGATCATATTCTGTTTTTTTGTTTGTTTGTTTTTATCTTTTCCTTTTCCTTTTTCTTTTTTCTTTCTTTCCCTTTCTTTTCCCCCGGTTTCAGGTCTTTTCTGATTTGTTTAGTGTATATTTTCTGGGGACGTTGTTACCCTGTTAGCATTTTGTTCTCTCATTCATCTATTCTCCTCTGGACAAAATGACAAGATGGAAAAAATCACCTCAAAAAAAAGAACAAGAGGCAGTACCGACTACCAGGGACCTAGTCAATACAGACATGAGTAAGATGTCGGAACTAGAGTTCAGAATGATGATTTTAAAGATACTAGCTGGGCTTGAAAAAAGCATGGAAGATATTAGAGAAACCCTTTCTGGAGAAATAAAAGAACTAAAATCTAACCAAGTCGAAATCAAAAAGGCTATTAATGAGGTGCAATCAAAAATGGAGGCTCTAACTGCCAGGATAAATGAGGCAGAGAGAGAATTAGTGATATAGAAGACCAAATGTTGGAAAATAAAGAAGCTGAGAAAAAGAGAGATAAACAACTACTGGATCATGAGAGCAGAATTCGAGAGATAAGTAATACCATAAGATGAAACAATATTAGAATAATTGGGATCCCAGAAGAAGAACAAAGAGAGAGAGGGGCAGAAGGTATATTGGAGCAAATTATAGCAGAGAGCTTCCTTAATTTGGGGAAGGAAACAGGCATCAAAATCCAGGAGGCACAGAGAACCCCTCTCAAAATCAATAAAAATAGGTCAACACCCCAACATCTAATATTAAAACTTACGAGTCTCAGAGACAAATAGAAAATCCTGAAAGCAGCTCGGGAGAAGAGATATGTAACCTACAATGGTAGAAACACTAGATTGGCAACAGACCTATCCACAGAGACCTGGCAGGCCTGAAAGGACTGGCAGGATATATTCAGAGCACTAAATGAGAAAAATATGCAGCCAAGAATACTATATCCAGCTAGGCTGTCACTGAAAATAGAAGGAGAGATAAAAAGCTTCCAGGACAAACAAAAACTAAAGGAATTTGCAAACACAAACCCAGCCCCACCAGAAATATTGAAAGGGGTCCTCTAAGCAAAGACAGAGCCTAAAAGCAACATAGACCAGAAAGGAACACAGACAGTGTACAGTAACAGTCACCTCACAGGCAATACAATGGCACTATATTCATATCTTTCAATAGTTACCCTGAATGTAAATGGGCTAAATGCCCCAATCAAAAGACACAGGCTATCAGAGTGGATAAAAAAACAAGACCCATCAATATGCTGTCTGCAAGAGACTCATTTTAGACCCAAAGACACCCCCAGATTGAAAGTGAGGGGGTGGAAAACCATTTACCATGCTAATGGACACCAAAAGAAAGCTGGGGTGGCAATCCTTATATGAGACAAATTAGATTTTAAACCAAAGACTGTAATAAGAGATGAGGAAGGACACTATATCCTACCTAAAGGGTCTATCCCACAAGAAGATCTAACAATTGTAAATATCTATGCCCCTAACATGGGAGCAGCCAATTATATAAGGCAATTAATAACAGAAGCAAAGAAACACATCGACAACAATACAATAATAGTGTGGGACTTTAACACCCCCTTCACTGAAATGGACAGATCATCTAAGCAAAAGATCAACAAGGAAATAAAGACTTTAAATGACACACTGGACCAAATGGACTTCACAGATATATTCAGAACATTCCATCCCAGAGCAACAGAATTCACATTCTTCTCTAGTGCCCATGGAACATTCTCCAGAATAGATCACATCCTAGGTCACAAATCAGGTCTCAACTGGTACCAAAAGACCGGGATCATTCCCTGCATATTTTCAGACCACAATGCTTTGAAACTAGAACTCAATCACAAGAGGAAAGTCGGAAAGAACTCAAATACATGGAGGCTAAAGAGCATCCTACTAAAGAATGAATGGGTCAACCAGGAAATTAAAGAAGAATTTAAAAAATTCATGGAAACCAATGAAAATGAAAACACAGCTGTTCAAAATATTTGGGATGCAGCAAAGGCAGTCCTAAGAGGAAAGTATATAACAATACAAGCCTTTCTCAAGAAACAAAAGAAAGGTCTCAAATACACAACCTAACCCTACACCGAGAACAGCAAATAAAGCCTAAACCCAGCAGGAGAAGAGAATTAATAAAGATCAGAGCAGAAATCCATGAAATAGAAACCAAAAGAACAGTAGAACAGATCAACAAAACTAGGAGCTGGTTCTTTGAAAGAATTAACAAGATTGATAAACCCCTGGCCAGACTTATCAAAAAGAAAAGAGAAAGGACCCAAATAAATAAAATCATGAATGATAGCAGAGAGATCACAACCAACACCAAAGAAATACAAACAATTATAAGAACATATTATGAGCAACTGTATGCCAGCAAATTAGATAATCTGGAAGAAATGGATGCATTCCTAGAGATGTATCAACTACCAAAACTGAACCAGGAAGAAATAGAAAACCTGAACAGACCTATAACCACTAGGGAAATTGAAGCAGTAATGAAAAATCTCCCAACAAACGAGCCCAGGGCCAGATGGCTTCCCAGGGGAATTCTACCAAACATTTAAAGAATTAATACCTGTTCTTCTGAAACTGTTCCAAAAAATAGAAATGGAAGGAAAACTTCCAAACTCGTTTTACAAGGCCACCATTACCTTGATCCCCAAACCAGACAAAGACCCCATCAAAAAGGAGAATTACAGACCAATATCCTTGATGAACATGGATGCAAAAATTCTCACCAAAATACTAGCCAATAGGATCCAACAGTACATTAAAAGGATTATTCACCACGACCAAGTGGGATTTATCCCTGGGCTGCAAGGTTGGTTCAACATCCGCAAATCAATCAATGTGATACAATACATTAACAAAAGAAAGAACAAGAACCATATGATCCTCTCAATAGATGCAGAAAAAGCATTTGACAAAGTACAGCATCCTTTCTTGATCAAAACTCTTCAGAGTATAGGGATAGAGGGTACATACCTCAAGATCATAAAAGCCATCTATGAAAAACCCACAGCGAATATCATTCTCAATGGGGAAAAACTGAGAGTGTTTCCCCTAAGGTCAGGAACGCGGCAGGGATGTCCACTGTCACCACTGCTATTCAACATAGTATTAGAAGTCCTAGCCACAGCAATCAGACAACAAAAAGAAATCAAAGGCATCCAAATCGGCAAAGAAGAAGTCAAACTCTCACTCTTTGCAGATGATATGATACTTTATGTGGAAAACCCAAAAGACTCCACCCCAAAACTGCTAGAACTCATACAGGAATTCAGTCAAGTGGCAGGATATAAAATCAATGCACAGAAATCAGTGGCATTCCTATAAACCAACAGCAAGACAGAAGAAAGAGAAATTAAGGCGTTGATCCCATTAACAATTTCACACAAAACCATAAGATACCTAGGAATAAATCTAACCAAAGAGGCAAAGGATCTGTACTCAGAAAACTATAAAATACTCATGAACGAAATTGAGGAAGACATAAAGAAATGGAAAAACGTTCCATGTTCATGGATTGGAAGAACAAATATTGTGAAGGTGTCAATGCTACCTAGAGCAATCTACACATTCAATGCAATCCCCATCAAAATACCATCCACTTTCTTCAAAGAAATGGAACAAATAATCCTAAAATTTGTATGGAACCAGAAAAGACCCCGAATAGCCAGAGGAATGTTGAAAAAGAAAAGCAAAGCTGGCGGCATCACAGTTCCGGACTTCCAGCTCTATTACAAAGCTGTCATCATCAAGACAGTATGGTACTGGCAGAAAAACAGACACATAGATCAATGGAACAGAATATAGAGCCCAGAAATGGACCCTCAACTCTATGGTCAACTAATCTTCGACAAAGCAGGAAAGAATGTCCAATGGAAACAGGACAGTCTCTTCAACAAATGGTGTTGGGAAAATTGGACAGCCACATGCAGAAGAATGAAACTGGACCATTTCCTTACACCACACACAAAAATAGACTCCAAATGGTTGAAAGACCTCAATGTGAGACAGGAATCCATCAAAATCCTAAAGGAGAACACAGGCAGCAACCTCTTCAACCTCAGCCGCAGCAACTTCTTCCTAGAAACATCGCCAAAGGCAAGAGAAGCAAGGGCAAAATTGAACTATTGGGACTTCATCAAGATAAAAAGCTTTTGCACAGCAAAAGAAACAGTCAACAAAACCAAAAGAGAACCGACAGAATGGGAGAAGATATTTGCAAATGACATATCAGATAAAGGGCTAGTATCCAAAATCTATAAAGAACTTATCAAACTCAACACCCAAAGAACAAATGATCCAATCAAGAAATGGGCAGAAGACATGAACAGACATTTTTCCAAAGAAGACAATCAAATGGCCAACAGACACATGAAAAAGTGCTCAACATTGCTCGGCATCAGGGAAATCCAAATCAAAACCTCAATGAGATACCACCTCACACCAGTCAGAATGACTAAAAATAACAAGTCAGGAAATGACAGATGTTGGCGGGGATATGGAGAAAGGGGAACCCTCCTACACTGTTGGTGGGAATGCAAGCTGGTGCAACCACTCTGGAAAACAGTATGGAGGTTCCTCAGAAACTTGAAAATAGAGCTACCATATGACCCAGCAATTGCACTACTGGGTATTTACCCCAAAGATACAAATGTAGAGATCCAAAGGGGTATGTGCACTCTGATTTTTATAGCAGCAATGTCCACAATAGCCAAGCTATGGAAAGAGCCAAGATGTCCATCGACAGATGAATGGATCAAGAAGAAGTGGTATATATATACAATGGAATATTATGCAGCCATCAAAAGGAATGAAAGCTTGCCATTTGCAACGACGTGGATGGAACTGGAGGGTATTATGCTGAGCAAAATAAGTCAATCAGAGAAAGACATGTATCATATGACCTCACTGATATAAGGAATTCTTAATCTCAGGAAACAAACTGAGGGTTGCTGAAGTGGTGGAGGGTGGGAGGGATGGGGTGTCTGGGTGATAGACATTAGGGAGGGTATGTGCTATGGTGAGCGCTGTGAATTGTATAAGAATGTTGAATCACAGACCTGTACCTTTGAAACAAATAATACATTATATGTTTAAAAAAAAAAAAAGAAGAAGATAGCAGGAGGGGAAGAATGCAGGGGGGGAAATCAGAGGGAGAGATGAACCATGAGAGACTATGGATTCTGGAAAACAAACTGAGGGTTCTAGAGGGGAGGGGGGTGGGGGAATGGGTTAGCCTGGTGATGGGTATTAAAGAGGGCACGTTCTGCATGGAGCACTGGGTGTTATCTGTAAACAACAAATCATGGAACACTACTTCAAATATTCATGATGTAATGTATGGTGATTAACATAATAATTAAAAAAAAGGGAGCTGATTAAAGATGTAGCTCTTCACTTTGAATTGGACAGCAGTCAACAGACCGTGGAGCAGAATGACTGGCAAATGACCAATGCCTAGCTAAAGAGATAATGCAAAATCTTCCAGAAAAGAGAAAAAAATTCATTACCTAAAAAGAATGGTAATCAGATTACAGTGGTCTGCAACATCATATTTGTCATATATGCTGTATATGCAGTTGGGGTGTGTGTTGTGTGTGTGTGTGTGTGTGTGTGTGTGTGTGTGTTTGCATGGAAGTAGTAGAGGCTGTGGAGGGCCACTCAGATCCCTCTCTCACCTTCAGGACTGAAGTTCCCATTCCCCAGCTGTGTGTTGGCAGCTAACAGTAATTCAGTAAGTCTTACAGATACTGCCTTCTATTGAAGAAAGTCACCTTGCCCAAGGTCATGGCCCCTTCCTTGGAGTGGCCCATTTCCAGTGACTTGTCAGTTTGGAGAGATCAAGGCCTCACCTGTTTGCTTCAATTCAGGATGACTGTGAAGGGTCATCGTAGCTCCAGAGCTCCCTGTAGGATTATCTGAGGCTGCTGTTGTTACTCATTGCAATTCAACTTCTCCCTCTGCCCAATCCTGTATTCCTCACTTCCCCACAAGTGTAGATCCTGAGGCTACTTCACGATCAACTTCCTGCACGCAGATGTGACAGTATTCTTTTCAGCTACCCTTGAGACACTGACTAAAATTGACTATGCAAAGAAAATCCCAACAAACTCCTTCAAGGGACGACCAAAGAGACCACATTCTCTCACCACAGTACGATATGATTAGACATTAACAATGACCCCCACCACCACCACCACCACCACCACCACCACCACACACACACACACACACACACACACACACACACACACACACACACACACACACCTCTTCAGAATTCAAGTGTGGTGCATATAGAGTCACATGAGGGTAATATTTTAATGAAAATGGTGAATGCCAAATAAAGTAGGTACAGGGTAAGTTCTTATGAAACAGTACAGTCAAATGGAATCCTTTTCAAGTGTTTTCCTCCTAACTGAAATTGTAAGAAAAGAAAAATAAGTACCCACCTTCATGATTTTACAAAGTATATCTTACTTCACAGAATGCCAGCTTGCCACCACGTGAATAGAGTAGGTGTGTAATATCAGGTGCTTAATTGTCAGGAAAATTAGGGGGAACAGAATGAAAGTCATGAATTTAATATAGAGCCATCCTTATTTTCTAGTTTATCAAAATGTTTTTCTTAAGTAATACATTTATAACACATTTGATACAACCTTGTAAAGGAACTTAAGTAATTAAATAAATGCACACCTTTAAGATGTGCCAAAGGGATGGAATCACAGGTATGAATGCTGCTCAGCATTTTTGCACCAAAAGATGCAGCCGCCATAACTCTTGGTGATTGCCATATCCATAGAGCTGATCCATTCAGTACTTTGCCTCTCAGTCTGTGATCCTCCGTTCCTCAGTATTCTTGCCCTCCACGTGACCTTGGGCATGGTTACACCTTAAAACTGATCATTATAAATCACTGTAACCCCATGTCGGGGAAGGTCATTGAACAGACATGACCACCAGTTGACCTAGTCGATCAGAGGCTCCTCACCCCCTCCCCTGTCCTTGGAACGTGGGTTCTGCTTGCCTTTCCCCCCAGTGGCTGCTCCAAGGACACAGCCTTGACATAATGATGCGGTGTTGAGAACACCTGCATAGTATACATGACTGAACCCAGTGAAGGCCTCTGTATAAACTTAGGATGTGGCTGGTGGTTGCAGGAATCCACTCACCTTGCTGCCACCCAAGTTCCCTTTGCTTATGAAAACTGCCACTACTAACCTCTTTCTTCAGTTTTTCTCTGCCCTCTGAGTACAGCAGCCAGTTTCAGATTACACCTGGCAAATCCCCAGAGTGTTGCTAATCCGCCCCCCTTCTCCGCTCACTTCCAATAATTTCAATTTTAAGTATCCTTTCTCTTAACTTTCCAGCTCATTTCTTCAAACACCAATTTTAATAATCATTCCATCCCACTAGCTCTGATCCATTGATCTACCTTTTCAGTGCCTCTCACCGCTCTGCCCACCCCCAGGCTCTTGCTTTCTTACTCAGTTTAATTTTTGTTGCCCATCCTTATTATCACTCTCTTGCATACCCCTCAACTCCCTTACCCCTCTCTTGTTTTGTGGTTTTCTTTTAGTAAAGTCCCAACCCTCATTACATTCAACTTTCTACCAAAATTTCTGCCTGCATCCATGCAGCTGAGTGTGGCTACAGAAGAACACACAGCTGTCCTGTATAATCTCCCTTTGTATTCATGACCACTAACCTCACCAGTGAAGGGCCTCACAGGAGGGCCCTCCGTGCTGTCAGCAATCACATTTCACTTTCCTAGTTCATTCACTTTCCTGCTCTCTTAAAATGTGTTCATACCTTCTTTTCTCTCCTGACATCCCCCAGACCTCCTCTCCAGCCTTCCCCTCAGCTGATGACAATCTTGCTGCCCTTTTCACTGCATAATAGAATCAATCAAAGGAAAACTTCTGGAGGGAACTTTAGAAATGTTCCATATTTTGTTTAGGATGGTGATTACTGAGTCTATTTGACAAAATTCATGGGGCACTTAAAACCAATACATGTTACCTATGTAAGTTATATCTAAATCAAAATTAAAAATAAAGAAAGAACTTCCATAAGTTGTCACCACTGCATATACCCACTTCCTGCAGTGGGCTCTGTGTGTGGTCTTGATGCTGAGGATGAATGTTCCGTGCTCCTAGATAAGGCCAACTCCCTTACTCCTGCACTTGACTCCATCACTCCAGCAATTCTCCATTCTCCTTCCTGCTTCATCAGTGTTTCCCTTCACTGGATCATTCCTATCAGCATGTAAATGTGCCATTATTTCTCTCATTTTAAAAATAACACTCTCCTCCAGAAAAACCTCTCTCATTCCACTTCCCTCCATTTACTGCTCCATTTCTCTTCTCCTCTTTGCTGCAAAATTCCTCAAAATAGTTGCCTGTATTCACTTTTTCCAGTTCTTCTACTCCCATTCTCTCGTGAAACCACATCAATCTGTGTTTTGCTCATCACTGGGCCTCTGAAACCACTCTTGTCAAGGATATCCATGACTCCGTATTGATTAGATCCAGTGTTCAGTTCTTGGTCTTTACTCTACGTGACTTCTCAGCAACATTGAGCATTGTTGATGACTCTCTGTCCTTGACATTTTTCTTCACTGTCTTCTAGGAAAGGACTCTCCTGGATTTCTTCTTACCTAGCTGGTCGCTCCTTCTCCATCTCCTTTGCTCATCATCTCTCCTTGTCTCCTTTATTTTCTTATGATATGGTGCCCCTGTCTCTCATCTCACTGCCTTCACAATCTCATCCAGCTGATACCTTTAAATACCTTAAAAATGCTATGGACCCCCAAATTGCTATTTGCAGTGTGGAAGACTCCTCTGATCCTAGATTCATACCCAACCATGTATTTGAAAACTTCATTTGGATATCTAATAGGATATCTAATAGGCAACTCAAACTTCATGCATTCAAACACCAAAATCTGGAGGACTTGCCCTACCAGATGAAGACTTATTATAAAGTTATAATAATTAAGACAGTATAATATAGATGTGCGAATAGACAGAACATCCAGTGGAACCAAACAGCAAACCAATAAACAGATTCATACCTACACAGAAATCTTATATATAACAGAGCTAATCACTGGAGATTGGTGGGGAAAGAGGGAAACTATTCAATAAATGGTGCTAGGGCAATTAAATATCCATGTGGGAAAAATGGAAATGGATATCCCCCTAACATTATAACCAAAAGTCAATTGTAGGTCAATCAAGAACTTCATGTGGAAGGCAAAACTTTAAACATTTTAGAAGACAATAGAGAAGAATATCTTTATGGTCTTGGAGTAGAGAATAATTCCTTCAGAAACAGCACAAATCATAAATGAGAAGACTGATAAATTTAATTTCATTAAAATTTAGTATTTCTGTTCATAAAAAAAATACTAAAGAAAACCCAAAGATAAGCTTCAGACTGGGAAACGATATTACATTGTGCAAAGTGACAAAAAATAGAATTCAGGGGGCGCCTGGGTGGCTCAGTTGGTTAAGCGACTGCCTTCGGCTCAGGTCATGATCCTGGAGTCCCGGGATCGAGTCCCGCATCGGGCTCCCTGCTTGGCAGGGAGTCTGCTTCTCCCTCTGACCCTCCTCCTTCTCATGCTCTCTGTCTCTCATTCTCTCTCTCTCTCAAATAAATAAATAAAATCTTTAAAAAAAAAAATAGAATTCAGGATATAAAAGTAATAATCAAAAAGAAAAGAATAACCCAGTAGGAAATGGATGGAAGAAGACAAGAATAAACATTTTACAAAAGTGGATGTATATGAAAGAACACTAATCTTCTTTAGTAATCACGGAAATATGAACTAAGAACACAATGAGACACCATTTCACACCCACTAGAAGAGCAAAATTAAAAAGTTAGCCAATATCAAATGTGGATTTTGTTGTGGGTGGTGGGAATTCTTGTGCACTGATGGTTGAGGGCAAATTGTTATAACCGCTTAAGAAAATGGTTTGGCAGTACTTAGTAAAATTGAATATGTATGTGCCCTAATCCAGATGAAACTCTTGTATACATGCAGAATTGTGTGTGATTGTGTGTGTGTGTGTGTGTGTGTGTGTGTGTGTGTGTGTGTGTCAAAGCAAGGAGAGGAGAGAGAAAGGGGGAGAGTGAAGAAATTAGTTGAATGTCCATCAATAGGAAAATGGATAAAATATGCTCAATCACACATGGGATTTGTATAGTAATAAAAACAAATGAATTACTACTAAACACAACAACATGGACAAATCTGAAAAACAATGTTTTGAAAACTAAACAAAACAAAGGAATCTTTAAATAAAATTGAGAGTAACAGGTACGTCTGGGTAGAGGTAGGGGTGGGATAGAATAGAGTCAGGATGAAGTCTCACACGGGGACTTCAAAGTTATTGTATTATTTTAATTCCACTGAATAGTGGGTACACAGGTATTTGTTCCTCTTTTAAAAATATTCATATATATTAAGTACCCTTTTAGTATGTATATGTCAAAGTTAAAATTGAAGTTTTGGAAATGTTTCATTTAGAATAAAAAAAAAAGACTAATAAGTAGGTCATTAATACTCCCCCATCTTTAATTTTTTTAACTTCTTGTTTCTTTTACAGTTTTGAGTTATCTGTAACCATTGTTTCCTCTAATGTGAGCTAGTACTAAGCTGAAACAAATGGAACATTTTGAAAAATCTTTTGAAATCAGGGCCATCAAACTAGTTCATTTTTATATCAAGTTGTTAGGATACAAGTCTTTCACAGTAATGAACTGAGTTCCTATTTTATGTGATTTTTCCATAATCTATTGATAAAAAAAGATATAATTATTGTTGCCCTCTGGACTTTACATCAGGCCACAGAAAAAGTCTTATGAGTGAACTGAAATGTTTCATTGCTCAAAGTTTTCATGCATTCGTGCTATTTCCAGAAAAAAATCAGTGCCGTCACTGTATACATGTATTTCATAAACAGGTAATTCAAGTGTTTCATGTAGCTGGTGTTTTTCTTGTTAACACTGAACAACTGACTATATGTGAATGTGCATTTATAGGAAATTGCCCGGCATTTACGCCCTGGAACCCTCAGAGCAGTCTTTGGTAAAACTAAGATCCAGAATGCTGTTCACTGTACTGATCTACCAGAGGATGGCCTATTAGAGGTAAGATAAAGAAAGGTTGACATCCTATTTATATTTCAAACTCATAATCTCAGCAATTCTGGTGCATAAGAAACCTTTTAATATTCTTGGATTGTACTATTACTTGGCCATCTGAGGACTTCAGAGTGCAACTTTAAATGACCACGTTGTAGGATGCTGCATATAACTGGTCTTCAAAGAGTTAATTGGTTGGCATATTTCTGTGTTTGGCATATTTCTGTGATTGGTGTATACATGCCAATATTTTAATGCATACATTTAAAAATAATTTTAAAAACAAAGAGCTATAGCATTAAATAATGTGAAATTTGTTTTAAAAACAGGTAAAAATACCATTACCATAAGTTTCTAGTCATAATGATATGTCAGTGAAATCAAGAAGTCCAATATGCAGTGTGATAACATTAAAAGTGATAGTTACCATTTACTGACTCTTTATATGCTGGGTTCTAGCGTGATAGATAAATGCTTTGTATAAAGTAATTTTTTTTTAATTTTATTTTATTATGTTAATCACCATACATTACATCATTAGTTTTTGATGTAGTGTTCCATGATTCATTGTTTGCATATAACACCCAGTGCTCCATTCAATAGGTACCCTTTTTAATACCTATCACAAGGCTAACCCATCCCTCCACCCCCCTTAATCTCCAGAGCAACTCTAATCGGTTGGTATTATGATGTCCATTTTTTTCAGGAAAATAAATTGAGACTCAGAGGTATATAACATCCTCAAACCACTCATATAGGACAGAGCCATATTTTGACCTCTCATCTGTGTAATTAACATAAAACAGGAAACAATGAAAAAATTATAAGAAAATATTAGTGAAAATTAGTCTTGTTTGGATTTTTTTTTTTTAAGTAGGCTCCACACGCAGCATGGAGCCCAACACGGGGCTTAAACTCATGTCCCTGAGATCAAGACCTGAGCTAAGATCAAGAGTCAGACACTTAACCGACTGAGCCACCCAGGTGTCCCAGTCTGGTTTGGTTTTTAAAAAGTCATTTCTAGCCCCAAAGCAAAGAAACTTTAAAGAAAAAATAGAAATTTTTAACTTTTTACAGTTTTTTAAATTGTATTTTAAATTTGTATGTCAAAAGGAACTAAACTGAAATGAATATACAATGATAAAATGATTATAGCTTAAACACAGAAAAATGATTGATATCTTCAATACATATTTGTTTTAGAGAGTATTATTTATGTTTTATGTCAAATTTATCAGTCGTTTTTTCTGCTTTTGAAGTCATACATAGAAAGGCCTCCCCCACATTTTGCTTTCATTTTCTTACATTGAAATATTCAGTCCACCTGGAATTTGACATATGGTGTGAGGTGTGGACTAGTCAGCTGTCACAACATCGTTAAATCCTCCCATGCTTTCATTGTTACTTCTCATTTATTAAATATTTGTCTACATCTGTGTCTGTTTCTGAACTTTCAATTTTATTCCATTGGTCTGTGCCAGCAAAATACTATTTTTATTATTGCACTTTATTTATACTTTGAAAAAGTTTTCTTGGTTTTCTCTTAAATTTATTCCTCCACGTAAACTTTATATGAGCTTACCAAGTTCTTTACCCCATCCCCACAGGATGCAAATGGGACCTTGACTAACGTTATAATATTTTTATAAATTACCATGGGACTGACATATCTATAACTGTGAGTTTCTGTCTGTGTATTTGGTATGCCTCTTCTTTTATGCAAGCAGTAGAGTCTTTTTTCATAGGGGTCTTGGACATAGTATATTAAATTTATTCCCATCAGTTTTTTATTTTGTTGCTTTAGAGAATTACTTTATTAACTCCATTAAAATTTTCTGCTATAAGCCAAGATGTTCATGTGATAAACATGCGATTACATGTTAATGTAACCTTATCTAAACTATGCACTGTGGTACGAAATTTTCACATACTTGTGAAATATAAAATTATAACAAATTTCATTTTTTAATCACCCAAAGTATTACATGTTTGTTTAAAGTTTTCACCTGTTTTATAAATATTCCATTTACTTTCTGATAGTTTAGGATCTATAGAGTAGGTTTGAATACAGACTATTGTTCAGTGAAACTGAAATATTAATTGTGAAATTTATGCCCATTAAAAAATATTATCAAAGTATGCCCATGATTTTGCTTGTACAAACTGAAATGGATTATTACTGCCTGTAGTTTACAAAGCCATTTACTAAATGATTAAAATCTTTCTAACCTAACTTCACAGGAGATTTAATTGTAAGTTAATGACTGTGTGGTTTAGAGAATTAACCAAAAACCAGAAGTCAGAGCTCCAGCAGCCTCCTCTCATGTGGCTGGTGATTCATAAATTGATGTGACCTTGGATAAGTCACTTTTTCTTTCCATGCCTCACTTTTTTTTTTTCTTTTTTAATTTTTTTTTATTGTTATGTTAATCCCCATACATTACATCATTAGTTTTAGATATAGTGTTCCATGATTCATTGTTTGTGCATAACACCCAGTGCTCCATGCAGAACGTGCCCTCCTCAATAACCCATCACCAGGCTAACCCATCCTCCCAACCCCCTCCCCTCTAGAACCCTCAGTTTGTTTTTCAGAGTCCATTGTCTCTCATGGTTCTTCTCCCCCTCCGATTTCCCCCCCTTCATTCTTCCCCTCCTGCTACATTCTTCTTCTTCTTTTTTTCTTTCTTAACATATATTTCCATGCCTCACTTTTATCAGCAAAATAGAATAAAGATTTCTGATATAATCAAGGGATGTTCTTCCAGTTAGGGATTAACTGTTTGTGGATTGTTACATTGCTTTAAATGGTAAGGTATTATAAAAACACTAAGAAGCCAGAATAGTTATCTGTTCGGAGGTCTTCAAAGTGAAATTCAGAGTGACATAAAGACAAGCTTTCTGATCAGGGAAGCACTTTATGCTGCTACTCATTAAGGGAACATCCTGTAGATGTAGGGTGACCATAAAATGTATTGTCTAATCCAGGACCTTTCTGAAAGGCAGCTCCAATCAGACAAGATGCTAGGACAAAAGGCATAAACCAGAACTATCATTGGCACACTGGGATTATAGGCTCTCTCTTTATATGGGAGCCAGGAAAATGGGAAAAGGTTACTTCTCCTTAATCCTTTCCTCATGTGATGTTTATTGAGCTAAGTTTATTTGTGTCAGATCTTAGAAGGTATTCCAGTTCATATTTTGTCACCATCTATTTTATGTACTTATTCTTGTAGCAAATGATTATAGTATGTATTACTTGCTGACATTGTGATAGGATTTCAGAATCACACGAGACATTTCTCCTATCCTCATTGAGCTCATAATAAGTTTCAGAGTTCAAGGATCTTAGCATGAAAATAGAATCTATTAGGAGCATTTGGACGCTCCTAATTGTGACATAGCCATTTTTGTGGATGTAGGAATAAATGACAGCATCTATGGTATGAGACATTCTATGATGTTATTTCACTGGTAATGCTCCTGATTGGTAGTAACTCTAAAGATCTTAAATTTGAGCTTTAAAGAAAGCGTTAATGGCAAAATATATAGCTAAACTAGTAATCAAAGAAATACTAGTTTTTTAATAAGGGCAAAGAATTTTTTTAAAATATCACTGTTCACTGCTGGTAAGGCTACAGTTAAACAGATACGCTCATATTGCTGGTGATAGCTACGTGGCAACAGGTATTGAAAGCCATGGGTTTTTTCCATTTGTTCCAGAAGTCTACTTCTTAGACTCTAACCAAAGGAGCAGGTGACAGCAGGACTACAAAATAGAAAGTTATCTGCACAGACGTTCATTGAAGGAGTATTTGGGGTAATTAAAGTCAGAAATGACGTGCATGTCAAAGGTGTATCTGATGGTCCCTCCTCTGAGAAGACTTTCTTGCTACCTGTTGTCTGCATCAGAGTTCCTTCCATATGTGTGTTTGCCTAGCAATTTACTTCCCTCTAATACAGTAGTGTAGCCAAGAGCTGACGTAGCTCTGCACGTGGGGCAAGTTACTCATTTCACCGAGCTAGGTTTCCTCATTCCATAAAATGAAGATAATAGCAGTGCCTGCCCTATCAGATAGCATAGTGCCTAGCACAGAGTAATTGCTCAACAAATGATAGCAATTATATTATTATTATTACAACCCATTGTCTTTTGCTTATATATATGTCCCCATAAGACTGAGTACTCATAGGGAAGAGAATCTGTCTTGCCCAGCATATAAAAGCTCCTCCACAAATCAGTTTTGAAGAATAAGAGGGAAGGTTTGGTGAAATAAATTATGGTTCATGCACTCCATGCAAAAGTATGTAACTTTTTTTTTTTTTTGAGGTTTTCAGCTTTTTATTTAGCATAGCATATCCAATATGATTCTTTTTCTCATTCTTAATATCAAAGTTTCAGAATCTCTCTTGTAATTGTAACAAAATACTTGTAACCTTTTTTTTAAATAATGATGATGGAGACCTCAGCAGTGGATTCCAGCCTTGGTTGCATATCGGAATCACCTAGACCATTTTTAAAATACTGATGCCCAGACCTATCCTTAGAGATTCTAATGATTTTTCTTTTGAAATAACTTCAAGCTTACAGATAAGTTGCAAGTACAGTACAAAAAAATTTTTTTCATGAACATTTGGGATTAAGTTGCCAACATAATGCCCCATATCTCTGAGTACTTTAGTGTGTATTTTTTAACATAAAAGGGCATTTTTCTACCTAACTACATTACGAGCAGCCAAGTTAGGAAATTAACATTGATACGTTGCTGCCATTTAATTTTTAAACCCCATTAAAATATCACCCATTGTCTCAATAATGTGTTTTAGTAGCAAAAGAATCCAGGTCAGAATCACTCATTGCATTTAGTTCTCTGCTTAATTTCTTTCAGTGTAGAGCTTTGCTCAGATTTTCCTTGACTTTCAGGACCTTGACACTTTTGACAGTAACAAGCAGAGATTCTAATATAACTGACCCATTTATTCGTTTGCTCATCAGAAGATTTTCTAGATGGTTTCTTTGTGCATTTCTAACAAGATACTGACACATTGATTTTGCCGAACAGCATATATTGCTTATACAAAGAGTCTTTTATTGGCTCCCCATTGTCCATGAAGCTGTGTGACGCCTGTTTGATTTTATGACCCAACATTGTGTATGCCTCCCTTCTGCTCCACTTAGCCTGAGCCCGCTGCTCACGAGCATCACTGATGATACTTCTTCCTCAGTTTTATTTTGTCCTTCCTTTATCTTTCCCAAAGCTTCTGTGCTGCTCATGTAGCTTCCGTAGTCAGTTCCCAGAACTGTTGTTTTCTGATTATCTTCACGGGAACAGCCAACACTTTACATGTACTGAAATTGAAATTCTCCAAGCTGCCAAATAAGTATACAGTAGAAAATGTGAGTATGTTTGAATTTTGAATTCTGTTCGTCAAAATGATATATCAGTCATTCATTCAGATACTTACATTTTTTTAAATTAAAAACAGCACTGGGGACACAGCAGTAAACAGGATACGTGCAGCCCCTGCCCTCATGGAGCTTACCTTTTAGGAGATAGCAATCATAGTCGTTGTTTTTTAGAATCATGAAAATATGGATCTTTCCTCTGTTTTTGTTTTCCAAATATTCTGTAAATTGGTTATATCACTTTTGTGGTTATAAAATAAGAATTTTTACAGTCTATAAAATAGGGGCGCCAGGGTGGCTCACTTGGTTGGGCATCAGTCTCTTGACTGATCAGGTCATGATTCTCAGGGTTGTGACATCGAGCCCGGCGTTGGGCTCCACACTCAGCTCCTTGAGATTCTCTCTCGCCCTCTCCCTCCACCCCTCCCCACCCCCACACATGCTCTCTCTCCCTCTCTCTCTCTAAAATAAATGGATCTTTTAAAAAGTTTATAAAATATTTCATTGTAGATATAAATAGACAACCAAAACAAATCTGAAATTGGATATATAATTATTTCTGCATTGATTCTTGTTCTGGTGTACTCTGGAAAAAAATTAATCAAGCATTAACCAGAAATAAACATAGGTATAGGAGTAAGATGATTGGACAGGCCTGGATTTCTTGGCTGTGGTTAGTATGGATCTCTGCATACACTGACACTCGTAATTTATCTTTAGTTTTAGTTTGTATCTCAAAGGAAGAGTTGTGATTTTCACTAGTACATTGTCAAAGAGGGAACAACTTGTCCAAAGACAAGAGCAAACAGCTTTCTCTAAGAGATTTAAAAATAGTTTAGTAAGGCTGAGACTTTGACCTTGAGGTGGAAAATGACAAGAGATAAGGCTAAGAAAGTCATAAAGGGCCTTGTAAAATCATGTTGAGACATCTGAACTTTATCCAGAGGGCAACAGGAATCCAAATAAATGTTTTACACAGGGGAGTAGCACAATCATATATGTGTTACAGGGATCACTCTGGCTGCAGGATGGAGAACAGATCAAGGGGGTTGGGGAGGGTAGGGGGAGAAGGTCAGTCTGGAGGGAGAGAGACCAGGTAGAAGGCTGTGAAGGTAATTTAGGGAAAGATTCTGGTAGCCTGAATGGATGTGGCAGTAGGAATAGCTCAAAGCAGTGAGCTTCAGAAGATATTTAGGGGGCTAGAACTGACAGCCTCAGAGACTAGTTGGATGTGAAGGGTAACCTATGGCAATGAGACAAGATTAACTCCTATCTCCAAGTGAAGACGATGGAGGCTACCATTGTTATCTGTGATACCCAAATTTCTGAAAACCAAAGTTGTTTCATAAATTTGATGGCAAAGGCTAACCTAATCTTATGTATAATTTTTCTACAACCCACTTAGTGTGATCGTTCACACTGCTGTAGAAGTATTAATGTATTAGATTATGTATGGAAAACTCCCCAGACTCCTGGTACAATATAAAATATATATACCATATACATTCAATGACTTTTATATAATATGGAGGATGCATACCTTATTACTATTCCAAGTTTCAAAATATCTGTCACCAGGAGTTTGAATAAAGGATAGTGGAGAAGGTTTGAAACAGCCATGGAGAAAGAGCTGATCACAAATAAAGATTTCTGGGTGATATTTAGGATTCAACTGATTTGAGATCCTATGTGTATCATGAATTTATTGTTTTTCTGAGGTACAGTTGGAATGAACAGGGATGAGGCTTTTGCAGATGGGTGCATGAGGCAAGAGCATTGAGGATGTTAGCGAGAGTGGTTGAAGTTATAAATAAGGGAAGATGTGATGGGAGAAGGTGCTAGAATAAAAGGAGAAAATCAAAAGGGACTGAAAGCCTTCTGAGGCTTACGGACACGGGTCCTGGAACAAATGAAGGCAGGAGCTGTGGTCAGAGTAGACTCGTCTAAATTTAAAATTTCAGAGGAGGAGCTTCTCATGGCGATGGTAAGGTTCAGGATGTGGCCATGGAAGAGGTGACCAGCATGGAATTGAAGTCACCAGAGATGTGGAGCCTTCAGTGATTAGTGAAATTAAAGTCCCCTGGGATCATGGCTGGGAGGCAGAGTCGAGAGGAAAACAGTGATCCAAAGCCTAAAGTTTTCAGCAAAGTAGAGACAGTGAACCTGAGGTGTGACAGCAGCAAGGAGAAGAGAGCATCTGGCCAGATGGCAGAGCTCAGAGTCCAGGTCCTACATGAGGGAGGAAGGAGAGCACTATTTCTACAATCCTGGCCAGAGAAACTTCACCCATGGCTCCAAAGAAGGGATGCCTTCAGGGATATCCGGGTTTCATTTAAGGCTGGGAGGCCTGGTGAAGAAGTTCAGGTTTCAAGGGAGTTTACTTTGAGACTGAGGGGCTGGAGGGAGCAAGGACAGTGAGTGACTGGTGGAGGGAAGAGGAACTCCAGAGCCATGGAAGAGTAACGAGATGGGGGAAAATAGGTGACCAGAATGGCCTCCATCTTGGTGGATGGGGTGTTACAAGTTACTAGTTGTTTTTCTGCCCCATAGTTAAGGGTTTGAATGTAGGCAGTCGGGGCCTACAACCTCAGGAACCCAGGCTCCACCTTCTTGTTCCTCACAGACATTCTTAGCTTGTTGCCTTGTGGTCCCCCCCGCGTGGTTGTTGGAGCTGCATTTATTACTTCTGTGATCCAGGCATGAAGAAGGAGAAGAGCAAGGGGCAAAAGGTGAAAAATACCAGCTCAGTCAGCATCCTCTTCTCTGCCCACTTAAAGGAGATTTTCCAGGAGCCCCACCCAGCAAATTCCGCTTATGATTTGCTTGCTAGAATTTAGTCCAATGGCCACCCCGTTCTTCAAGAGGAGCTGGTTAATATAGAGAGCAATGAGAACATTGCTACCTCCAACAAAATCAAGTTTCTGTTGGAAGGAAGAAAGGGAGAGTGAGCACTGGGGAGGGGAAGAGCAGCATCTGCCACAAATGGTCAATAAGAATAACAGGACTTTAGTTAGGACCAGCTTTCCACTAGAATTGGCCCCTGCTGTTCCCCAGTATGGTGGTTCTCAAGAGTCCTCCCCCCATCAGCAGCATCTGCATCACCTGAGACTTGGAAAATGAAACTCTCTGGCCCCACCCTAGACTGCTGACTCATAAACGCTGTGAGTCCGGCCCAGGAAATCTGCTTTATGCAGCTTTCCAGGTGATTCCGATGCCCCTAAGGTAGTGGGTTCTCTGCCAATAGCATGCATCAACATCACCTATGGAGTTTTATTTTTTTTAATTTTTATTTTTATTCCAGTATAGTTGACACACAGTGTTATATTAGTTTTAGATGTACAATATGGAGTTTTTAAAACTACATAAGCCTGGAGCTCTCTCACAGAAGATTCTGGTTAAGTAGGTTTGGGATGAGCTTTTTGGATCTGTGGAGGTTTTTTTTTGGGGGGGGTGCTTTATGTTGCAGGTAATTCTGATATAGATAATAATTAAACTAGCATTTGGAAACTACTGACATTTGTACCTTTTGGGGAAAAGTTGGCTGTGGTTCTGCTTTTGAGGAAAACCTAGACCCTGTCAGCAGGCCAGCAAAGAGATTATTTTACTTCCGGGACCTAGAATTGGAAACAGCAGCAACCTTTGGAATTTGAAGGGATCTGTAGCCTCTGTCAATGGATTTAGCTGCAGCCAAGGGTTATTACACTTCCAGGGAGGGCCAGCCTCTGAATGGGGGAGTTGGTGGCCTCTCGGGAAGGAGCCAGTCATGACCTGGTTGATTATCTGGATTTCTTGGTGGACATCTAAGTGTCAAGGCTGCCATATGCCCTTTCAGGGAATGACTAGAGGCCTGGTTGTGTGTGTGTGTGTGTGTGTGTGTGTGTGTGTGTACGCACGCACATTTGCATGTGTGTATGTATGCACTAATGCATTCTAAGGCTGACAAGGACAGAGGCCTTGGGTCTCACAGCTGAAAACAGTTTTCCTCAGGTTCTTCAAATCTGCACTCACCACTTAACATGGGCATGTGATGCACAGGTGAGCAGGGGACCGAGCCATATCTTTTTCCCCTGCTAATTGTGTAAGTGCCTTGAGGGTCTGGACCTCTCAGACTTTTGAATCTCTAGCCCCTGCCTAGCATACCATAGGCTTTTAGTCAATGTCCATTAAGTAAATACATGGGGAGCGTCTCATGAATGAGGACAGTGTGCCTCCGCCCCCATTCTCTTTCCATATGGCTGAAATGTCACACCCTGATGAGGTGAGCACCACTTTCAAGTGCCACATCCCACTACTTCCTCCATTTACCAGTTGCCAGAAAAGGCTACTGCTTCTTTCACTGCTGACTGTATGCAGCTAAAACCTGAGCTATGTGTAGGTGGAAAGCTGATGGTTTGCAAAGATTTTTTGTCCTCTCAAATGTAGTATCTCAAAAGTCTCTATGTTGACCTTAAAAATATCCTGAAAATATAATAAGCATTAGGCTATCAAATTCTAATTCTTTATGGCCCAATTAGTAGTAAAGAATTGATATTTTGTCAGATAAAGGGATCTTGGACTAAGGAGCAATTTTGTGTTCCCTCCTGTATCCTGTCATGTGTAGAGCTCATTTCCTTGTTAGAGTACTTTGATTACTTCTACCCCAGATAGTCCACACACTATCTCAGTAAGAAAGGGATCCTAATATTTCCCTCATTTAGCATAGGTAGGAATTTAGTATTTTATTCACGGCAATAATGGATCTCTATAAAATGCTAGAATAACTTATTCCCAATAGTCATAATAACTGTTACTTCATGGAAATTTCTTTTTTTTTTTTTTTTTAAATATTTGGTCTTTTTTTTTTTTTTTTTTAAGATTTTATTTATTTATTTGACAGAGAGAGACACAGCGAGAGAGGGAAGGAACACAAGCAGGGGGAGTGGGAGAGGGAGAAGCAGGCTTCCCGCTGAGCAGGGAGCCCGATGTGGGACTCGATCCCAGGACCCTGGGATCATGACCTGAGCCGAAGGCAGTCGCTTAACCGACTGAGCCACCCAGGCGCCCACTTCATGGAAATTTCTATATCCATTAATACCATTATATCCAGGCAATCATTATAACGACTGAAATCACATTCCACACAGGGAATTTTCAGGTCCATAGGTCCCTCCCTTTCTCAAATATAGCCCCACCTCCAGCTTTCTTTGCATTGGTTATCTTTTCAATCTGAAAAGTAACAAACCTTATGGATTTAAGGATTTAAGGATTATATTTAGTATGATTCCACTTTATTTTTTTATTGAAGTACAATTACCATATAATGTAAGATTCAGATGTACACATATTGACTCAACAATTCTATACATTACTTAGTGCTCACCACACTAAGAGCAGTTACCATCTGTCACCATATGACCTTATTACAATATTATTGACTATATTCCCTATGCTGTACATTTCATCTCCATGACTTATTTTATAACTGGAAGTTTATACCACTTAATCCCCCCTTTTTTTGTCCTTCCTCAAACCCACAACCCTCTGGCAACCACCAGTCTATTCTCTGATTTAAGAGTGTGTTTATTTTTTGTTTGTGTTTTTGCTTTTCAGATTCCACATACAAGTGAAATCATATGGTATTTGTCTTTCTCTAACTTATTTCACTTAGCATTATGCCCTCTAGATCCATGCATGTTGTCGCAAATGGCAAGATCTCATTCCTTCTTATGACACAGTAATATTTCACTGTTTAAAGATATCACCTCTTCTTTATCATTTATCTATCGATGGACACTTGAATTGCTTCTGTACCTCCACTATTGTAAATAATGCTGCAATAAACACAGGGGTGCATCTATCTTTTCGATTTAGTGTTTTTGTTTCCTTTGGGTAAATGCACAGTAGTGGAATTACTGGATCATATGGTAGTTCTATTTTTAATTTTTTGAGGAACCTCCATACTGTTTTCCAGAGGCTGTGCCAATTTGTATTCCCAACAATAGTGTGGGAGGGTTCCCTGTTTTCCACATCCTCACCAACACCTGTTATGTCTTGTCTAAATGATACTAGCCATTCTGACAGGTGTGAGGTGATACCTCATTGTGGTTTTGATATGTATTTCCCTGATGATTAGTGATGTCAAGCACCTTTTCATGTGTCTGTTGACCATCTGGATGTCTTCTTTGGAAAAATGTCTATTCAGGTCCTCTGCCCATTTAATTGGATTATTTGTGGTTTTTTGGTGTTGAGTTGTAGAAGTTGTTTGTATATTTTGGGTATGAACCCCTTTATTGGATATATAATTGCAAATATCTTCTTCCATTCAGATTACCTTTTTGTTTTGTTGATGGTTTCCTTTGCTGTGCAAAAGCTTTTTACCTTGATATAATTCCAATAGTTTATTTTTGTATTTGTTTCCCTTGCCTGAGGAGACATAGCTATTAAAAAAAAAAAAAAGTTGCTATGTCCGATGTCAGAAAAATTATTTCCAGTGTTCTGCTTTAGGATTTTTATGGTTTCAGATCTCAGATGTAGTCTAAGCCATTTTGAGTTTATTTTTCTGTATGTTGTAAGAAGGTGGTCCAGTTTTACATATAACTGTCCTGTTTTCTAAACACCATTTATTGAAAATACTGTCTTTTCCCCATTGTTTATTCTTGCCTCATTTGTGTTAGAGTAATTGAGCATATGAACATGGGTTTATTTCTAGGCTCCCTACCTGTTCTATTGATCTATCTGTCTACTTTGTGCCTGCTTTGATTGCTATGGCTTTGTAGTATGTCTTGAAATCTGGGATTGTGATAACTCCAGCTTTCTCCCTCATCTCAAAATTGCTTCGGCTATTCGAAGTATTTTGTGTTTCTGTACAGATTTTTAGGATTACTTGTTCTAATTCTGTGAAGAATGTTGTGGGTATTTTGATGGGGATTTTATTGTATCTGTAGCTTGTGATATTAATTCTTCCTGTCCATGAGCATGGTATATCTTTCCAATTTTTTGTGTCATCTTCAGTTTATTTCATCAATATTTTATAGTTTTCAGGGTACTGGTCTTTCTCCTCCTTGATTAAATTTATTCCTAGGTATTTTATTATTTTTGGTACCAATTTAAATGGCACTGTATTCTTAATTTCTCTTACTCCTATTTTGTTACTAGTGGATAGAAACAACAGATTTCTGTATATTAACTTTCTATCATGTAACTTTACTGAATTTGTTTAGCAGTCCTAATAGTGTTCTTGTGGAGTCTTTAGGATTTTCTATGTATAGTAACATGTTATCTGCAAACAGTGAGTTTTACTTCTTCCTTACCAATTTGTATACTTTTTATTTTTATTGTCTTGATCACTGCATCTAGGATTTCCAGTACTATGTTGAATAAAAGTGGTGAGAATGGACCTTCTTGAAAGGAAAAGTTTTCAGTTTTTCACCATTGAGTATGATGTTAGCTGTGGGTTTGTCATATATGGCTTTTATTATGTTGAGGTATGTTCCCTTTAAACACACTTTGTTGAGTTTTTATCATGAATGGATGTTGTATTTTGTGAAATGTTTTTTCTGCACTTATTAAGATGATCACATGCTTTTTATCATTTCTCTTAATAATGTGATGTATCACGTTGATTGATTTATGAATATTGATCCATCCTTGCATCCTGGGAATAAATCCCTCTTGACTGTGGTAAATGATTTTTTTTAATGTATTGCTGGATTCAGTTTGCTCGTATTTTGTTGAGGATTCTTACACCTATGTTCATCAGAGATCTTGGCCTGTAATTTTTTTTTTTTTTTTATGATGTCTTTATCTGGTTTTGGTGTCAGAGTAATTAATGCTGGCCTCATAGAATAAATTTGGAATCTTTCCTTCCCCTATTTTTTAGAATAGTTTGAGAATGGGTATTAACTCTGCTTTAAATGTTTGCAAGAATTCATCTGTAAGGCTCTGTGGTCCTGAATTTTGTTGGAAGTTTTTTTATTACTGATTTAATTTAATTGCTAATAATTGGTCTGTTCAAAGTTTCGATTTCTTCCTGATTCAGTTTTGGAAGGTTGTATGTTTCTAAGAATGTATCCATTTCTTCTCGGTTGTCCAATTTGTTGGCATATAATTTTTCATACTATTCTCTTAGAAACTTTTGCATATCTTTGGTGCCAGTTGTTATTTCTCCTCCTTCGTTTCTAATTTTATTTATTTGTGTTTCTTTTTTTCTTGATAGTCTGGCTAAAGGTTTATCAATTTTATTTATCTTTTTGAAGAGCAGCTCTTAGTTTCATTGATCCTTTCCATTGTCTTATAGTCTCTATTTCATTTATTTCTGCTCTAATCTTTATTATTTCCTTCTTTCAACTAGCTTTGGGCTTGTTTTCCCTAGCTCCTTTGGTGTACAGTTAGGCTGTTTATGTGAGATTTTTATTTTTTCTTGAGATAGGCCTGGATCATTATAAATTTCCCTCCTAGAATTGCTTTTGCTTCATCGAAGGTTTTTGAACCATTGTGTTTATGTTTTCATTTGTCTCCATGTATTATTTTAATTCCTCTTTGATTTCTTGGTTGACCCATTAATTTTTTAATAACATGTTTTTAGCCTCCATGTGTCTGTTTTTTCGAGATTTTTTTCTTGTAATTGATTACTAGTTTCATACTGTTGTGGTTGGAAAAGATGCTTGATATTATTTCAGTCTTCTTGTATTTGTTGAGACTTATTCTGTGGCCTAACATGTGATCTATCCTGGGGAATGTGCCATGTGCACTTGAAAAAATGTGTATTCTGTTCTTGGACGGAATGCTCTGTATATATCTATTAGGTCCATGTGGTCTAATGTGTTGCTCAAAGCCACTGTTTCCTTGTTGATTTTCTGTCTGGATGATATATCCATTGATGTAAGTGGGATGTTAAAGTTCCCTACTATTATTGTATTACTGTCAATTTCTCCCTTTATGTCTGTTAATATTTGCTTCATGTATTTAGATGCTCCTATGTTGGTTACATAGATATTTACAATTGTTATATCCTGTTGTTGGATTGATCCCTTTATAATTATGTACTGTAGTTCTTTGTCTCTTGCTACAGTTTTTGTTTTAAAGTCTACTTTGTCTGATATAAGTTTTGCTACCCTGGCTTTTTTTGTTTCCATTTACATGGTATGTTTTTCCATCCTTTCACTTTTAGTCCATATGTGTCTTTAGGTCTGAAATGAGTCTCTTGTAGGCATCACATTGATGGGTCTTTTTTTTTTTTTAATCCCTTCAGTCATTCTGTCTTTTGATTGGAACATTTAGTCCATTTCTATTTAAAGCAATTATTGATAGTTATGTACTTACTGCCATTATGTTGTGTTATGGGATTTGGTTGTTTATTTGTTTTGTTGTTGTTGTTGTTTTGTAGTTCTGCTCTTTTCATTTCTCCTTCTTTTGCTCTCTTCCCTTGTGGCTTGATGGCTTTCTTTAGTGTTATGCTTGGATTCCTTTCTCTTTATATTAAATTCAAACACATTCTAAAAGCACTAAATTGTTACTCCCCTCTCCCCATTTTATGTATATAATGTTATATTTTACATCTTTTTGTTTTGTGTATTCCTTTCCTAATTCCCTTCCCTAATTTTTGTAGATACAATTGATTTTACTGCTTTTTTGTTTTAACCTTCATATTGGCTTTATAAGTGGTTAATCTATACCTTTATTATATGTTTGCTTTTACCTGTGAAATTTTTTTTCATAATTTTCTTACTTCTAGTTATGGCCTTTTCTTTCCACTTAAAGAATTCCCTTTAACATTTGTGTGAGGCTGGTTTAGTGAAGATAAACTTTTAAAACTTTTGTTCATCTGGGAAATTATCTCTCCTATTCTTTTTTAAAAATTCTTTTAAAGATTTATTTATTTATTATTTCAGAGAGAGTGAGAGAGAGCACGCACATGTTGTGGGGGGCAGAGGGAGAGAGAGAATCTCAAGCAGACTCCCCACTGAGCATGGAGCCTGACTCAGGGCTCAGTCTCATGACCCTGAGATCATGACCTGAGCCGAAATCAAGAATCAGATTCTTAACTGACTGAGCGACCCAGGAACCCCTCTCTCCTTCTATTCTTAATGATAATCTTGCTAGGTAGAGTATTCTTGGTTGCAGGTTTTCTCCTTTCAGCATTTTGAATATATCACTCCACTCTCTGCTGACATGCAGAGTTTCTGCTTAAAAATCAGCTGACAGCCTTATGGGGTTTCCCTTGTATGTAACTGTTTATTTTTCTCTTGCTGCTTTAAAAATTCTCTATCATTACTTTTTAGCATTTTAATTATTACATGTCTTAGGACGGTCCTCCTTGGGTTCATCTTGCTAGGGCTATTTGTGCCTTTTGGACTGGGATGTCTGTTTTCTTCCCCAGATAAGAGGAGTTTTCAGCTATTACTTCTTCAAATAAGTTTTCTGCCCCCTTCTCTCTCTCTCTCTTCTCCTTCTGGGATCTCTATAATGTGAATTTTATTACATTTAATGATGTCACTGAGTTCCCTTAACCTGTCCTCATTTTTTATTATTCTTTTTTTTCTTTTTGCTGTTCAACTCAGTTGCTTCCCATTTTCCTGTCTTCCAGATCACTGATCTGGTCTGCATTCTCTAATCTGCTGTTGATTCCCTCTAGTTTATTTTTACTTTGAGTTATTCAATTCTTCAGCTCTGACTGGTTCTTTTTTATACTTTCCATGTCTTTGTTGAAGTTTTCACTGAGTTCATCCACTGCTTTCTCAAGTCCAGTGAGTATCTTTATGACCATCACTTTGAATTCTTTATCAGACATGTTGCTTATCTCCATTTCATTTAGCTCTTTTACTGTGATTATGTCATGTTCTTTCCTTTGGGACAATTCCTCTGTCTTCTCATTTTGTCTTTCATTGTTTCTATATATTAGATAGGTCAGCTACATCTCCTGGTCTTGAAACGAGTGTCCTAGTGTAAAATAGGTCCTGTGGTGCCCTCCAGCACAGTGCACCCTGGTGTCTAGAACTAGGTGCTCCAGGGGTGTCTCCTGTGTGGGCTGCATGTGCCCTACTGTTGTGGCTGAACTGTGACTGCCTTCAGCCCAGCCAGCTACAATGACCTACTTTGTCTGCTGTGGGCATACCGGGCAGGGTCTGATCCCTGGGCTATTGATGGGCCTGATGCTGCTGTGGTCATTGGTGAACAAGGCTGCTGTGGACTGATTGGTGGACATGGTCTCATTGGTGGACTCTCTATCTCCAGTTACCCTCTCTGCCACAATTGTGGGCACACCAGAGGGCAGGGCTTCTCCCTGTGCGGCCAACTAAGTCTCTAGTTGGTAGATAAGGCCAGTAGACAGCTCAGCTATCTGCAGTTAGCCTCTCTGCCACATTTTCATGAGTGCCAAAGGGCAGGGCCTGCTCCCTATATAGCCAGCTAAGAGGCCAGGCTGCTGGAACTGTGGGCACACTGGTGAATGGAGTTATCTCTCTCCCTCCCCAGGGCAGGAGTTACTTTTGAGTGGCTCTGATCCCTGCCAGGGCTGCCTTTAGGGTATGGTGGGGCAGTTGCTGCTTTGGAGGGATGCCTGTTGAGGTGGGCAGGTTGGATGGGGTGGATCCACAGAGGAACATGGAAGCAGGAACATTGTGCTAACAGGGTAGATGGAGAGTGTTAGTGCTGGCTCCCACAAGTGTCCAACTATCTAGACTGGGGAGCGGAAGAGAAATGGTGCCCACCAGCACTTTTTTCCCTGGATAAATCTGAAGGTCCCTGCCCCTCTGACACATGTTCTAAGATTAGTCAGTAACTTCATACATACCCCAAGTGCTTTTCAAACTGCTGCTTCTGTGTTGTGTGTTGTGTCTTGAGCTCGATTATTTATCATTCAGGTTCTTTAAGAGTAGGGACTCCTACCCCAGATTCTCATTGCCCTTCAACTCTCCCAGAATTAAGCCTACTGATTTTTAAAATTCTGAATTAAGCCCTGATAATTTTCAAAGTTCCCAAAGTTAAGCCCCACTGGTTTTGAAAGCCAGGTGTTACAGAGACTCATCTTCCCAATACCAGTACTTTGTCCCTGGTGTGCCTGGGGAGGGGTCTGCTCCTCTGCTTCTCCATGCTTGTGATGTCCTTCCTGTCTGTGGTTAGTCTTGTTAGGGATTTGGTTCCCAACTGTGTGTCCACCCCTCCTTTTGTTTTCAGTGTGGCTTCCCTTCTACAAGGGGGGTCTGTTCTGCCAGTTTTCAGGTCATTTTCAGAGTTACTTGCATAGATGTACCTGTTACCTTGGTGTGTAGGTGGGATGAGGTAAGCCCAGGATCTTCCTTTTTCTGATTGATCCCACCTTATATAGGCATGTATAAAGTCATTCACTATAGATATTAGGAAATATATCAATTTAATTTTGGAAAGATTGGTTAATTAATAAGTATGTAAAATCCATATAAAATAAATAGATGCAATTATTGGACTAAAAATAACCTTAAAGGGACATTTAAGAATCTCTAAGCATTTTGTCTCAGCACTTTCTCATCCTCCCTGCCTATTCCCTAGTAGTGGTTCTCAAACTTCAGCAGTGGCGGAATCCCTTAGAGGCCTTTCCAAGCCCACAGCTCGCTCTACCCCAGAGTTTCTGATTCAGTAGATCTAATTTGCATTTCTAACAAGTTCCCAGTTAACACTGATACTATTGGTCCAGAGTACCACACTTTGAGAACCACTGCCTTAAGCCAAAAGCCACTGCCCACTCTTATACTATTAGTTGAATTGTTTGTTCTCTTGGCTAATTGTTCTCAGATTTGGGATTTCATAGACTAGGAACCTTTCCAAAAACAAATCAAGCAATGAACAACTGTAACTCCACACACTGGGGATACATATAAAAATCAACTTTTAAAAATTTGCCAAATGAGGACATTAAAAAAAAATTGTTTCTCATCATCACCATCATTTTGTTTTGAAAGGACATTTAATTGCCTGTGTCATTTCATATAGAATAATGGACTGTCTCTTCAATTGGATAAATTCATCTTTACACAAAGCTCACTTTATTGCTATGCCATGCTAAGGACATGATAGTGGAAGCAATTTGCTATAGGTACAGGCAAAAACATGGTTGCATTTTGTAGGTAATTTTAAAGCAATAATAGAATCTACTAAAAGTTTGTCTGCTTTTTATTTTCACCATGTTCAGGCAGTTCCAAACAACGTCAGTGAGAATATATTGCCTTCTCCCCAAGGTGGACCACTACTGCCTAGTCCATGGTTCACCACTGCTTTATTGTCCTGATTTTTCCCATTTTGCCAGAGAGTAGTAAAATGTCATCCTGGACCAGCATCACCTGGGGAATCGTGGGCAGAAGCCTTTAGGCTAAGTTACATGTGATTATGGAGTCTTTGGATTCTTAATTATACTGGAATTTGATATGGAAAACACAATTACGTTTCTTGGGTCAAAGAGAAATATAAACTATCTGAGATTTCTTTAGTTTTGAGAGGTGATTTTTTGCATATTAAAGAAAATTGTTAAATTTTATAAAACATGCTCGTAATACAGAGAACAAAATTCTTTTCTAATTGTTTGGAGAGGGTAGAGTCTTCTACTACTTGTACCACCAAAGCTCGATATTTAACTATGACTAACTGACAAATGAAGGTAGAATATTCTAATTCCAAGTAGAAAGCCAGAGATTTTTCTGTAACATTCAGTTCAACATAATATGAAGAATTAAAAATTACTTTTGTCTCTTTAATCTATGACTGATTTTTAAGTTATTGAAATGTGTGTGTATACATTTTATTTCAGTTTCATTCATTTGCTGATAAGAATGTGCAGTCATTTGGTAGGTGTTGTTTTGAGGACACAAGTATTACATAGTCCCAGCCTTTGAGGAATTGAATGTTTAGCTAGGAAAACAAGATAAATACATGTATAATGTCAAATTGTAATATGAAATCAAATACTAGCATAAGAGAATGTAGCCGGACAGTGAGTGTATGATGAAGTGTCAGAAACACACAGGTGTGAGGAGAGTTTAGTGGAGAACAGTATGGCTGACTGAAGGGATGAGAGGAATCTCATTAATGAAGTGGCATTTCTTGAAAAGGGCCTTGAAGAATAAGGTAGATTTTTATATACAGAGAGGAACAGAAAATGGCAGGCTAGTTGTGGGAGAATCTCCCAAATCTAGTTAAAGTGGAGAGTTCCTTTAGTACTCTATGGGAGATAAATTTGGAAATGTAAATTAGGCCTAGATTATGAAGACATCCGAAGCTGCCTTTCTGATGACAATATTGAACATTAGGATAATGATGATAAAAATAGTAACTGCAGTTTACTGAGCGGTATATACCAGGCACTATACTAAATGGTTTACTGCATTATCAACAAACCCTAAGGGGTAGCTCCTATTATCCCCATTTTACACTTAAGGCAGCACTTAAGTTTCCTGAAATAGTTTCCTGAAGTGGCTTGGCCAGCATCATACCACAAATAAGTGGCAGGGAGCTGAAATTCAAACCTAAGTGTAAGTCCCAAATCCTACTTCTATCAAGCAAACTGGGCTAGGGATGGCAAAAAGGTTTCAAGTGACAATTCTTGATTTGCTGATAAGATTCCAAGACCACAACTAAATAGACAAAAATATGCCGTGATGGGATACTAATGTCTGCCGTAAATGAGGAGGGGAGTTTGTTGGTATGTGTGGCACACAGTGGCTACGTAAGCTCTGGTTTCTGAATAGGGCAATGATCCAATAAAGTGGAGTTTCCAAAACGTTAACTAGGCAGCAGAGTTTAAGTGAACAGATAATAGGAGTAATGGAAGCACCTAGTGACCTAAAATATTTAGAAACATTCTTCTACTTCAAGAAATCCATTTCTGCTAGAAAAAGTACAATTCTTGAAATGAGATCCATCTCCTCCACTAATCTACGCTCAGCGAGAATGGTGACCTTGCATGTTTTATTCATTGCTTAATTCCCCAGTGCCCAGGTGCTCAGTACATTTTCCTTAAATAAATAGAGTATTATTAAAAGTAATGATTAAAATAATAATAAGCACTTATTTTGTGCCAGACACTGGGCTAAGTGTTTTCAGTAGAGCAAGTACATCTGGAGCCAGACAATCTGGGTTTGAATTCCAGTTTTGCTGTGTACTAGCTATTTAAGCAAGTGGCTTAAACTCTTGTGCCTCAATTCTCTCATCTTTAAGATGGGAATAATAATAGTACTTATTTCAGAGGGTAGTTCCACGAAATAAATTAGTCAATACAGGCATACATTGGAGATACTGTGGGTTTGGTTCTTGACCACCACTATAAAGCAAGTCAAATGAATATTTTGGTTTTCCAGTGCATATAAAAGTTACGTTTACATTATATTGTAGTCTATTAAGTGTGCAATAGCGTTATGTTTAAGAAATGTACATACCTGACTTTTAAAATATTTAATTGCTAACCATCATCTGATCTTTCTGCAAGTCATAATCTTTTTGCTGGTGGAGGGTCTAGCCTCCGTGTTGATGGCTGCTGACTGATCAGGGTGGTGGTTACTGAAGATTGAGGTGGATTTGGCAACTTCTTAAAATAAGGCAGCAATAAAGTTTGCCACATTGATGGACTCTTCTTTTCATGAATGATTTCTCTGTAGCATGCGATGCTGTTTGATAGCATTTTACCCACAGTAGAAATTCTTTCAAAATTGGAGTCTATCCTCTCAAACCCTGCAACTGCTTTATCAGCTCAGTTTAGATAATACTCTAAATCCTTTATTGTCATTTCAACAATCTTCTCAGCATCTTCACCAGGAATAGATTCCGTCTCAAGGAACACTTTCTTTGCTCATCCATAAGAAGCAACTCCTCATCTGTTCAAGTTTGATCCTGAGATTGTGGCAATTCAGTCCCATCTTCAGGTTCCACTTCTCATGCTACTTCTCTTACTGTTTCCACTTGCAGTCTTGAACCCCTCAAAGTCATCCATGAGGGTTGAGATCAACTTCTTCCAAACTCCTGTTAATGTTGCTATTTTGACCTCTTCCCACAAATCACAAATGTTCTTTTTCTTTTTTTTTAAGATTTTATTTATTTATTTGACAGAGAAAGAGATCACAAGTAGGCAGACCGGCAGGCAGGCAGGCAGAGGGAGAGGGAGAGGCAGGCTCCCCACTGAGCACATAGCCCGATGTGGGGCTCGATCTCAGGACCCTCAGATCATGACCTGAGCCGAAGACAGATGCTTAACCTACTGAGCCACCTAGGCGCCCCAATCACAAATGTTCTTAATGGCATCTAGAATGGAGAATCCTTTCCGGAAGTTTTTCAGCTTACTTTCCCCAGATCCATCCCCATCTGTGGTAGCTATAGCCTTGTGCAATGTATTTCTTAATTAATAAGAGTTGAACGTTGAAATGACTCCTTTATCCATGGGCTGCAGAATGGGTGTTGTGTTAGCAGGCATGAAAACAACACTAATCTTACTGTCCATCTCCATCAGAGCTCTTGGCTGACCAGGTGCATTGTCAATGAGCAGTAACATTTTGAAAATAATCTTTTTTTTTCTGAACAGTAGATCTTAACAATGGGCTTAAAATATTTAGTAAACCATGCTGTAAACAGATGTGCTGCCATGTAGGCTTTGTTGTTCCATTTTGAGAGCCCAGGATGAGTAAATTTAGCATAATTCTTAAGGGCCCTAGGATTTTTGGGTAGTAAATGAGCATTGGCACCAACTTCAAATCACCAGCATCATTAGCCCCTAATAAGAGAGTCAGTGTGTCCTTTGAAGCTTTGAAGCCAGATTATTGACTTCTCCTCTCTATGAAAGTCCTAGATGGCATCTTCCAAAAAAAGGCTATTTCATTTACACTGAAAATCTGTTGTTTAGTGTAACTACCTTCATTAATTATCTTAGCTAGATCTTCTGGATAACATGCTGCAGTTTCTATATCAACACTCGCTGCTTCACCTAACACTTGTATGTTATGGAGATGGCTTTTCCTTGAACCACATGAACCAAGCTCTGCTGACTTCAGACTTTTTTTGTTGTTTGTTTGTTTGTTTGTTTTTTACAGCTTCCTCACCTCTCGGAGCCTTCATAGAGTTGCAGAGAGTTAGGGTCATGCTCTGGATTAGCCTTTGTCTTAAGGTAATATTGTAGCTAGTTTGATCTTCTGTCCAGATCACTAAAACTTTCTTCATACCAGCCGTAAGGCTGTTTCATTTTCTTATCATTCATTCATGTGTTCACTAAAGTAGCACTTTTAATTTCTTTCAAGAGCTTTTCCTTTGTGTTCACAACTGGGCTACCTGTTTGGCACAAGAGGCTTAGTTTTTGGCCTGTCTCAGCTTTGGACATGCCTTCCTGACTGAGTTTAATCATTTCTGCCTTTTGATTTAAAGTAAGAGGTGTGACTCTTCTATTTACTTGAATACCTAGAGACCCACTATAGGGTTATTAATTGGCCTTAATTCAGTATTGTTGTGTCTCATGGAATAGGAAGCTCCAAGGAGAGGGAGAGAGAGAGGGGAACAGCCGGTTGGATGGGGCAGGCAGAACATACAACATTTATTAAGTTTCCTGTCTTATACAGGCATGATTTATGGGACCCCAAAACAATTACAGTAGTAACATCAAAGATCACTTATGGCAGATCACCATAATAAATATTATAATAATGAAAAAGTTGAAATATTGAGAGAATTTATCAAAATGTTGACACAGAGGCATAAAGTGAGCAAATGCTGTTGGAAAAATGGCTTCGATAGACTTGCTTGATGCACGGGTGCTGGAAGCCTTCAATTTGTAAAAATACCCCGTATCTATGAAGCACAATAAAGTGAGGTATGCCTGTATATGCAAATCATTAAGAATAGGAAATGTTCAACAGATATTATTGGTTATTATATTTATCATTATTATCGTAATATTTACCATTACTTCATTTGGCCACGGGAAAATAAATACATCAGAGTCAGAGGGGAGGCTAACCTCTATGGTATACCCATTAAGTGTCAGGCCTGTTACCCTCTTTCACAAACAGTATCTCAGTTAAGGTAAAACTCTAAGTATAATTTCACTGTCAGAAACCACTTAATTCTGTTTTTACCAAATGCAAAATTCCTACAGACTGGGTTTCAAATAATATGATTTTAAAAATAAAGGAAGCTTTTCCTCTTTTTGTGTAGCTCTTTATGACTGAACATCAGATTATATTCCTTTGCAAGAAATCCAGAGGCCCAGTTGCTAGCCTCAGTGCTGTAGTGGTTGAACCTGTGTTTTCATTGGCCTGCCCTCATTTCATTATATAAACTCTAGTGTCTGTCACTGGCAGTAATATGAAACTCATGGGTGATTCCTTTTTCAGCTAAAGTTTGGGAAGCAAAAGCTAGATGAGCCCATTGGAAGGGGGTCACATATGTGTCTTGTCTAGACAAGCAAGACTTCCCTTTGACGAATATTAAAAACAAAACCAAAACTTTCTTCTAGCTGCACTGAATTGTAGCCCTTCACTATGATGATCTTCAGTAATGCTGACATATTAATTTAAATGAGTATGGTCAGTTCTTGATTGTTTACCATAATGGAGAAATGAAGAGGTTAACAAGTGCCCTTGAAATCCAGAGCGATACCAGCAACCATTTCTCCATTAGATTGCAACCTCTTCACCAAGTGACATGTTACTTTTTTGGTGATGAGTATCCAAGTAGATTGCTCTTTTGCTCTTAAATTTCTTTTTCTTAGCCGTCTCCTTACAGACCACAAAATATTTGTTGTGGGCTTAAAATAAATATTTTATGATTGAATGAAGGTGATTCAGAACCATGAAGGAGGGACCCAAAGTCACAAACTAGAAAGAAGTTAAAAGGGGTGACTCATCCCACAACTATATAATCTGATTTGATAAGATTATATTTTAACCCAAATCTAATCCTCTAGCAATAGACAGAAATGTGTAACCTAGGGGCCCCTTGGTGGCTCAGTCAGTTAAGCGTCTGCCTTCGGCTCAGGTCGTGATCTCAGAGTCCTGGGATGGAGCCTCAAGTCAGGCTCCTGCTCAGCAGGAATTCTGCTTCTCTCTCTCTCCTTCTGCCCCTCCCCCCTGCTTGTTTTCTCTCTCTCTCATAAATAAATAAATAACATCTTAAAAAAAAGAAACATGTAACCTAAACAGTAACCTCTCTGGGTTAAATGTTATTTAAAACTAATAAATATGCTCACCAGCACTCTTATTTCTAATAATCCTAGAGTTGAAAGAACTTCCAGAATATCATTGGTATAGTATCTGTTGCAGAGACATCCTGTAAAAGGAAAAAGGTACCAAGTCCAGCACACATTGGGGGCACACAGCTTTGATCCTGATGTCAAGTAAGGGAGACAAACTGCCCTGTTGAATCTAAGAGATCTGTGTCCCTTCACCTAGCGAACCTGATAACACTCACATTACTACCTACAGAGGCTCCCTGCTCACTTCAGTTCCCTGATGCTGAAAGAGTGAGGAGGAAGGTATAACCACCCACTCATTGTCCTTTGCTCTCTGCAGTTTGACCCTGAACTCTTGTCTTTGGTCTGCGCACTGCTCCATTTTTTTAGCAAGTGACTAAGCTTGATCTGGGTTAATAAGTAACTTTCAGGTGACTATTTAAAAGCCCTTAGAGAGGACATAGAAAGGAATGTAAAACATCAAATTCATCCTCTTTTTCATTCATAAAATATTACTGCTACTCTCACTTTTGTTTCAGAGTAAAAGTTGCTAAACCAGATGTTTTTTGCCCGTTAGACAGTTATAGACATTTCCAGGGCTTTGGGGGGTGGGCAGGGGGGTTGGGTTTTAGTGGTTTTTTGCAAGATACAATTTTATTCCTGCCCCATCCTCCAAATCTTCATCTGACCCACAAGAGTGATTCATATTCCTTGTATTTAAATATTTTTATCCTTACTATGTGCTATTATTCCTAACTTCAGTTTATTGAGTGCATTCACACCCTCCCTTCTGTGTGGTGCAATCTTTTAAAAATTTGTATTTGAGTACAGTTGACACACAGTGTTACCTTAGTTTTAGGTGTACAACATAGTGATTCAGTTTCTCTAAATGTTATGCTGTGCTCACCACAAGTGTAGCTCCCGTCTGTCACCGCACATCACTATTACAACACCGCTGACTACATTCCCTATGCTGTGCCTTTTCTTCCAATGACTTACTCATCCTATAACTGGAAGCCTGTGCCTCCCATTCCCTTTGACCCATTTTGCCTATTTCCCCCACCTCCTCCCCTCTGGCAACCATCACTTTGTTCCCTGTGTTCATAGGTCTGATTCTGCTTTTTATTTGTTTGTTTATTCATTGTTTTTTCAGATTCCACATATGAATGAAATCATATGGTATTTGTCTTTCTCAGTCTGACTTATTTCATTTAACATCATACCTTCTAGGTCCATCCATGTTGTCGTAAATGGCATGATCTCATCCTTTTTTATCACCATGTAATATTCCATCACTGTGTGTGTGTGTGTGTGTGTGTGTGTGTGTGTGTGTGTGTGTGTGTGTATCACAACTTCCTTATCCATTCATCTATTGGTGGACATTTGGGTTGCTTCCATATCTTCTCGACTATTGTGAATAATGCTGCAATAAACATAGAGATGCATATATCTTTTCGAATTAGTGTTTTTGTTTCATTTGGGTAAATGCCCAGTAGTGGAATTACTAGATCATATGGTAGTTCTATTTTTAATTTTTTGAGGAACTTCCATACTGTTTTCCACAGTGGCTGCACCAATTTACATTCCCAACAATAGTGTGGGAGGGCTCCCTTTTTTCCACATCCTCGCCAACACCTGGAAAAATGTCTATTCAGGTCCTCTGCCTGTTTAATCAGATTATTTGTGGTTTTTTTGGTGTTGAGCTGTAAAGTTGTTTATATATTTTGGGTATGAACCCCTTTATTAGATATATAATTGCAAATATCTTCTTCCATTTAGATTACCTTTTTGTTTTGTTGATGGTTTCCTTTGCTGTACAAAAGCTTTTTATTTTGATATAATCCCAATAGTTTATTTTTGCTTTTGTTTCCCTTGCCTGAGGAGGCGTATTTAGAAAAACTGTTGCTACAGCTGATGATGTCAGAGAAATTACTGCCTGTGTTCTTTTCTAGGATTTTTATGGTTTCAGGTTTCACATGTAGGTCATTAATCCATTTTGAGTGTATTTTTGTGTAAGATGTAAGAAAGTGGTTCAGTTTCATTCTTTTGCATGTAGCTGTCCAGTTTTCTAAACTTCAGTTATTGAAAAGACTGTCTTCCCCTATTGTATATTCTTGTCTTGTTTGTCATAGATTAATTGACCATATAAATGTGGGTTTCGTTCTGGGCTTTCTATTCTGTTCTATTGATCTATGTGTCTTAGTACCAGTCATGTTTGTGGCTAAGTTTAAAAGATAGCTATGCTATGAAATTTATTTGCATTAACTTCTTCATGTCATCTGCTTATTAATTTTGTATTTTCATGTATTTGTATGGTAGCCACATTAACTAGCTTTAGAGGGTACTTGCTCTGTGCCAAGCTTTGTTCTAAGTGTGTGTTCCATGCAGGAACTTATGTAAATCTCTGTGAAGTAAATATTGTCACCCCATTTACAGATGGGAACTAAAGAACAGAAAGGTTAAGCAACTTTCCCGAAGTCATACAGCTGGAACATGGCAAAATGGAGATCAAACCCAGGCAGCCTAGATCCAGAATTTACACATTCTAACCTTGTCACCTTTATGTTATCATCTTAAACATAATGAGCATTACTTTTCTAGAGTTGGTGATAGAGTGGTGAGTGAAAGCAGAAAATTAAGCTTGGGGAAAGACACACCAGAGTACTGAGCTGGAATATTTGGCCTCCCTTGGAAATAATTAGTACGATCGGATATTTAGTTATATTTTATCCTTATTAACTTCTATTTTTAATCATGAACTTTTCCCCCTCAGTTTTACATGAGAAATATAAAATTATTTATTTCTCAAAAATCTCTCAATTAGCAGGCTACTATATTGCCTGCAGAGCTTTGGCTGTTTTCTTGGTGAGTCCATGTGTAATTATTGATAAACACATTCATTTTTGTTTAAATTTTACAGAATACCCCGGTAGCCCCAAATCATGGCAGCATCCAAATTTTGGTCTCCTAGTATAGATAGAGGCTAGGAAGGCTGCGTTGGAAAATCATGGCTGATTCTTTGAAAAACCACAGATTCTTTTGTTATTTGAGACAAATGGACAGTCTTGGGGTTTTTTTCTCCCAATAATATTTCTCCCAGTCTTGACCATACTCTCACATTTCACGTTGTAGCTCATATCACTTATATTGTGCACTGTATGCCAACAACTGTCTTTTTGTTTTTAAAGTCAGATCAACAAAAATTATGGCTTCCATGTTTGTTGTAAGCACACTCTTGCAACAGTGTTTTTACTTACAGTGGTTTTCAATCCTTTTACTGCCCCTATCATTGTATATACAGAACACAGTCTACTCTGTCAGCGTATCTCTCTTTGACTGGGAACCAGGACTGGAATGAGGCCAAGCGGAAGTCAGCATATCGATTCTACACAGGGGGTGGGGAGGGGTTAAAAATGGTTCTTCCCTGGAAGCTTCTGTCCCTTGCCTCCACCCCGCCCTCACCGCACCCCACACTGTGCTCCTATAACTGGCCATATGACAGCAAATAAATCTGTCATAAGAGAGAAGAGTTCCAGAGTTTGTGAAACAGAAATGTGTAAATTGGCCATCTCATTGGATCTTTCCCAATCACATTTTAAGAGTCCAATACGCATCATACTTAAAGTCTGTTGTGTAATGAATGGTAATCCTTCCAGTGATAGCTACTGGTGGCCGTTGGCATTGGCTGTAGAATTACGAATAGCTTAATCTGCTGGGTAAATGAATGACAGCTGCAGGTTTAAGACAGAAAAAATAATTTCTTTGCTTGAAATATCAGTGTACATAACTTTCTGTGCAAAGTTCTTCCCTTCACTTGTTACACATTAACTTTTTGGTTACTGTACAGTCACCACCTGAGAACTATGATCTGCTGCTTACTGTTCCTGATGCAATGAGAATTGTAAAACATGGCACAGTGGTAGCACACAGCGGGGTATGAACCTTTATCCAAGGACACCCTAACGGCACGTTTTCTGACTATTGCCTTTGAACTATTTTAATAAAGAACCCATTATTCTATTGGCTACATGATGATTTTCTGTAATAGATACCCATAATGGCATTGATATTTTAGGCTGGATTTTTTTTTTTTTTTTAGGGTAAAATAACTTTGTTTTGTGTTTTCTGTGTTAATAGCCTTTATTGATGATTCTACATTGCAGATATTCAATTTATTTACAGGTATTCCAGTTTGTCTTCCCACTTGAAGGGTATTATCTATGAATTCTCGTAGCTCTTCTACCATTAAGTTTGGTCCTTCAACAGTTTAGGTTAACATACATTTATTAAAGGCCTGTTTGTGTTATTCACTGTTCTACACAGTGGGGGGAGGGGTGTCTAAGAAGTGGTGCTTACACTCAAAAAATTTAATATTCTCTAGGAAAGACTATAATCTAACTAGATAATTTTGACACCATGAAGTAAATGTGAGGAGGCTGATCCTCACTGGATGTCATGGGAGCCCCTACCAGGTACCCATTTCCCAGGACCAAAGTCAGGTGAGGCTACTGGAAGATATGAGCTCTGCTCCAAGTACTGGAGGATAGATTTTTCAAAAAGGTAGAAATGACATTTCATGAAGAGGAAATGGTATGTGTGCTGGGAAACTACATGGAGTTTCATCTATTAGAGCGTAAAATATTAGAAAATGGTAGATAAACTCAGAAAGGTAGCTAAGGATCAAGTCAGTTGATTGTGTTATGCCATATTCAGGAGCTTGAAATTTGTTCATAGAGTTAGTCCATGGACTCACTGCCTGAGATTGTTCATAAAATGTGAATATATTCATTTTGTTGGAAAAAGCATCCAAAGCTTGTATTAGATCTCAAAGTGTTCCATGATCCAGAAATTGTTCAGAATATTTGCACTGAAAGGGTTTAAGTACTGCTCATTAATTAGAGGAATTAAAGCATTACCATCTTCACATTTCACATCATAAGAAATTCTCTGTACAGAACTGTGTTAGTTCAAAGATGACAGTTGCCGGGAAATCCCTATATATAGCCAAAACAAAACCATAAATTCATTCACTGAACAAATGTTTAACTGAACCCAAATCTTCTTGAATCATTTGTCCTTGGAATCATGGAAGTTTTTCTAGCCTTCTCCAACAAGAGTGTCAGATCGTGGTACCAGTTATTCATAAATGGCCTGAGCCACTGTGGAAAACCAGCTGAGGAGACACTGGTGACCAAAAGAGATCCCATCCCTGTTCAGAGCTTAGAGTCTACTGAGGAAAGCAGACATGAATCAGATCATCACAAAAGGAAATGAGCAAGTTCAAACTCATCATTTCCAGGAGTAAAAGATAGGATGAGATGTAATAGGCAAACCTGATGTGGAGGGGTATCAGGGAAGGTTTTCTTGAGCAAATGATGGTGCACTGAGACCTGAAGAAATCGGTGTCAGCTGGGAAAGAAGTAGGAGAGACCTCGAGCTCCCAAGCCCAGATGCAGAGGAGTACTGTGTGTGTTCCAGGAAAGAAGGGACATAAAGTGCAGTGGAGAGACTAGCATGAGATGGCCCTGGAGAAATGGAGGTTGGGCCATTTTCAGAGGATGGGTCTTTGTTCTAAGAACAACTATGAGCAGCACGAAGATAGGGGAAACAGGCCCTGACATGATGGGGTCTGTTCTTTTTAAGAGATCTCCCTGGTTGTCATGTAAGAAATGGACCGAAGAGGGACAAGTTAGCAAAGAGTTATCAAATAATATATGAGTGTAACAACTGAAAATACATCGATAGCATGTACTTTAATGGATGGGTTATTATAAATCTGCTTTAGTTTCTCCATGTGCAAACTGATGAGCTCGCCATTCTCTGAGCTCAGACTTTCCACAAAGGCACTGAGACATTGATCCTCTGTGACCCAGGGGCAGTTCCTGCCGTCCTGATGGCTCCCCGGGTGGCCTCAGCATGCCACACGAGATCTTGCACTTCTGGGTGCACCGTGAGGTGATAACACTTGAGACATTCTGCTCGAACCCCCTTATTCTGCACTAACGTTTCATGGCTCTACATTCTGAGGAAATCAGATTCATATCTAAGGCCTTTGTTTTTGCCACCGAGGAAGGCGGCTCACCTAAGATTGCATGGCTTGGTCTGAAGATCACTGGCTTCCTAGCAGTAATACATGCCACACTCTCTTTATCTCCTCGGAGTCAGATCATTGGTTTTTATAATTACCAGAATTGCAGGTGCTTCTTTTCCTTTCCTTTACTGATGACCAGAAGTGCATCTTATCCTTTTTCAATGACCAGTAAAAATGTATTGCTCTAAGATATCAGACATCTTTTTACTAAAGCTTGAAGCTTAAAGACTTCTGAGAAGTGACTTCCCAGGAGAGCAACACTTCTTATTTCTTCCTGACTTAGCTAAAAATATTGCAAGACCAGCATTTCTGTTTCTAAGTCAGTCCGAAGTCTGTAAGCATACGGAAGTGATGAGTGGAAGGAGAAATTAGCTGAGCTTTCAATAACTTTTACTTGATTTGAGCGTGAGTTCAAAGGTAAATCAAAGTTTAAAGTTGAATTTGAACCATACCATGCCAAATGGGCTTCCTTTAGCCTTAATTAAAGTATTGAGTATGAGGCAGGCCCATGGGAAATATAGCAGTTCTGAGGACAGGCTTTGGAGTCAGGTGATCAGAATTCAAATTCCCAACTTCTCCACCTACCGACTTTGTGACTTAGGAAAAATTACCGTTTTCAGGCTTATTTTCTCTGTTGCAGAATAGAAATAATGACATTTCCCAGAAGGCATTAAATGAGACGATATATATAAAGGACCATATCACCAAAGTTCAGTATAGAAACAGAAACCAAGAAGAAAGGGGTTGAATACAGGGAAGATCAGTGAGGGGTGGGGGTGGGGGTAGGATGCCACAAGGCCACTGACTTCATCCCACATTACTGTACTTGTGCTCCTGGTGGCCCCCTCAGCCACGGCTGCTAACATGACTGCCTCTCACAGCCACGACCCTGGTGACAGGACACCGGAAGGCTGAGTCCAGGCACTGCACATGCTTCTGTCTCTGCCTGCCAGCATTTGTAGCAGCACGAAGATGGCCTTTGTCTTGCCTCTCTCCTTCAATGCCACGTGAACACAGCGAAATGGGTGGAGCCCACTTTGTAGCAAAAGCCGTAGCTGCAAGGGAGTTTGGGAAATGTAGTTTGTAGCTTTCCAGCTACCAAATAGAAGGAGGCTGAAATGGAACTTGAGAGACCCGACCTGAGTATCTGCCACGAGGATAGAGCCAGGGCATGGCATCCAGAAAACACCCAGTAAATGATAGTTATTGTTGGCTTTGCTGCAGTTGGTATATTAGTAGTAGGAGTACGGGTATCGTGTATATACATATATTTGATACAGATATCACCCGTAATGTGCTATGTAAACTTCTCTTAACCTTAAGAAGTTGATTTGTTTCTATTCCTAGGGTATGTACTAAGGATGCAATTAAATATAAATCTTCACCCATGTTGTGAAAATCTATGATGTTATTTATAAGATCCCTTTTTCTTCCCATCAAGATGGTAGTAAATAATGAAGCAAATTTCTGGGTATTGTTGATTCAGTTAACACAGTAACTGACTTGAAATAATAGGATGTGATATGATAGGGCTTGCAGCATTCACATGTAAACAGCTAGCTTACGCTTACTAAGTGTCTAGACACAGGCTAAATCTTCTTTCCCAAAATAAATTGTAAATGTTCCAATCATTTTGAAATTAACTATTTTCTAAAATAATTCAAATTATTAAATAATTTGTATCAATAATGCCATGCTCTCACCGCCATTAATTTCATTTTTCTCTTCTCACTTATCTTTTCCCTATTCATTTCTTTCTATTTTGACATGCCATTGGCACCCAGAAACCCTAATATAACATAATGTCTGTGTATTTTTTCCTATTACCATTTTAGGAGAAGAATAAAACCATAAAATAGTAGGTCAATTACACAGTTCGCTGGGTTTTTTTTGACTCAACAACACCTGTTTTCCAAGTGCCCTTTTCCACCTCGGGGTTCTTAGATTATACTCTAATTTTGCTCAAGGAATGGGAAATCTAATCAAAGTGTCTTATAAGAATATACCAGCACTTTTGCAATGGACTGAACATACCTAAGAGAGTAATTAGTTGAGGCATTTGACTTATCTTTTGAAGGTCAAGCAGTTGGTAGTATAATGTGCTTTTCTCCTACATGTTGCTTATGGCATAAATTTCCCTCTTAAGCTACTTTTATTTAATTCTCTTTTTTTTTTATGTTTTCCAACCAATCACATTTAAAATGAAGGATGCTTATCTTCAGAGTCAGTATGAGAAACTGAAATGTAAATGTTTAGGATTAACAAAATTTAAAACATCTTTTATTCATGTATTTATTCAAAAAATATTTCTTGGATATCTACTTAACTACATTTAAAAGAAAAGAAAACTTTCTTCATTGTATTACTTCTCTGCATCACATTTTATTTAAGTACATAAAATTCTTTGCCAAAAGCTTGAGATCTATCACTGGGGAAAGACTATAGAAGGTTCAGTTTCTGATCTCACGGAGCTGTTTCTGATCTCATGGAGCTAATATTCTAAGAAGGTGAAACAATCAGACATAAAATGGCAATGGACAAAATCGGACTGTATATAATTTAATAGATCACATGGTACTAAATAATGAGCTCATGATCAGGTATTACGGACATGCTTTTTGTGTTGGTTGTGCTGTTGTTTAATAGACTGTTTCTTAGAGCGGGTTTAGATTCACAGCAAAATTGAGTGGAAGGTATATTGATTTCTTATGACCCTCTGCCCCCACACATGCATAGCCTTCCCATTATCAACATCCCCTACCAGAGTGGTACATTTGTTATAGTTAATGAACCTAGTTTACATTAGAGTTCACCTTTGGTGTTGTGCATTCTTTGGGTTTGGACAAATGTATAATGAATGACATGTAGCCACAATTATGACATCATACAGAGTAGTTTCACTGCCTAAAAAATCTTCTGTGCTCTGTTTATCCCTCCTTCTCCCCAACGCCTGGCAACCACTGTTTTTTTTTTGTTTTGTTTTGTTTTTTTACTGTCTCCATAGTTTTGCCTTTTTCAGAATGTTACATGTTTGGAATCATACAGTATGTAGCCTTTTCAGATTGGCTTCTTTCACTTAGTAATACGCATTTAAGTTTCCTTTTCCTGTCTTTTCCTGGCTTGATAGATCACTTCTTTTTAGTGCTGAATAATATTCATTGTCTGGTTGTACCACAGTTTACCTATTCACCTAGTGAATGAAGTTCATCTTGGTTTCTTCCAAGTTAGGAAATTATGAGTAAAATGCTACAGGTATCTACATACAGGCTTTTGTAAGGACATAATTTTTCAAATCCCTTAGGTCAGTACCAAAGAGAGTGATTGCTGGATCATGTGATAAGAGCATGTTTACTTGTGTAAGAAACTCTCTGTCTTCTGAAGTGTCTGTGCCATTTTGCATTCCCATCAGCACTGTATAAGAGCTCCCATGCTCTGTGGTCTCGCCAGCATTTAGTGTTGTCAGTGTTCTGGATTTTGACCCTTCTAATAGGGAGTAGTAGCATCTAGTTGTTTTAATTTGCAATCCCCTGATGACACATAACATGAGGCATCTTTTCATATGCTTATTTGCCATCTGCATATCTTTTTTGGTGAGACTTCTAAGGTCTTTGGCCCATTTTTTAATTAGGTTGTTTTTATTGAGTTTTAAAAGTTATTTGTATATTTTGGGTAACAGTCCTCTGTCGCATGTCTTTCACAAATATTTTCTCCCAGTCTGTGGCTTGTCTTCTCATTCTTTTGGCAATGTCATCACAGACCAAAAGAAGTCCAGAAGTCCAGCTGATATTAGGCAGCCATCAAAAGGAATGAGATCTTGCCATTTGCAACGATGTGGATGGAACTGGAGGGTATTATGCTGAACGAAATAAGTCAAACACAGAAAGACATGTATCATATGACCTCACTGATATGAGGAATTCTTAATCTCAGGAAACAAACTGAGGGTTGCTGGAGTGGGGGGTGGGGTGGGAGGGATGGGGTGACTGGGTGATAGACACTGGGGAGGGTATGTGTTCTGGTAAGCGCTGTGAATTGTGCAAGACTGTTGAATCTCAGATCTGTACCTCTGAAACAAATAATGCAATATATGTTAAGAAAGAAAAAAAGAAGAAGAAGAATATAGCAGGAGGGGAAGAATGAAGGGGGGGAAATTGGAGGGGGAGAAGAACCATGAGAGACGATGGACTCTGAAAAACAAACTGAGGGTTCTAGAGGGGAGGGGGTTGGGAGGATGGGTTAGCCTGGTGATGGGTATTGAGGAGGGCACGTTCTGCATGGAGCACTGGGTGTTATGCACAAACAATGAATCATGGAACACTATATCTAAAACTAATGATGTAATGTAGGGGATTAACATAACAATAAAAAAAATTAAAAAAAAAAAAAAAAGAAAAAAGAAAAAAAAAAGAAGAAGAAGAATGTAGCAGGAGGGGAAGAATGAAGGGGGGGAAATCGGAGGGGTAGACGAACTATGAGAGATGATGGACTCTGAAAAACAAACTGAGGGTTCTAGAGGGGAGGGGGGTGGGAGGATGGGTTAGCCTGGTGATGGGTATTGAGGAGGGCACGTTCTGCATAGAGCACTGGGTGTTATGCACAAACAATGAATCATGGAACACTACATCTAAAACTAATGATGTAATGTATGGGGATTAACAATAAAAAAAAAAGAGAATATGTAAAAAAAAAAAAAAAAGTCCAGCTTAACAATTATTTATTTCATGGATCATGCCTTTGGTATTGTATCTAAAAAGTCATTACCATACCCAAGGTCATCTAGGCTTTCTCCTATATGATCTTCTAGGGTTTTTATAGTTTTGTGTTTTGCATTTAGGTCTGCACTCCGTTTTGAGTTAATTTTTGTGAAGGGTGTAATATCTGTGTCTAGATTCATTTTTCTTTTGCATGTGGATATCCAGTTCCAGCACCATTTGTTGAAAAGCCTGTCTTTGCATTGCCTCTGTTTCCTTGTCAAAGAACAGTTGACTGTATTTATGGAGGTCTAAGTCTGGGCTCATATTTTGTTCCATTGATCTGTTTGTCTATTCTGTCATCAATACCACACTGTCTCGGTTACTGTAGCTTTATAGTAGACCTTGAAGTCAGGTAGTGTCAGTTCTCCAACTTTGTTCTTCTCCTTCGATGTTGTGTTGGCTATTCTGGGTCTTTTGCCTCTCAATATAAACTTTAGAATCAGTTTTTAGATTATTGATATCCACACAATATGATGTGGAGCATCTCTTCATATGCTTAGATGCCTTCTCTAACATATCTTCTTGGATGATATATACCACCAGTTAAAAAGACTAATTGCACCATTGTGTTTCCTTTGCTCCCTTGTCAAAGATCAGTTGACTATATTTATGTGGATCTCTTTCTGGGCTCTATTGTGTTCCATTGATCTGTCTGTTCTTTTATCAATACCACACTGTGTTGGTTAGTGTAGTTCACAGATGGTGTGTGCCTTCTGTATATTCTTCTTTCAAGAAATTAGTTCTTCTTTGATTTCTTCTGTCAGAGTTTTGTAGATGTCCTCATATGATGGTTAACATATTTTGTGAGGTTTACACCTAAGTATTTCATTTTTTGGATATAGTATAAATGTATTGTGTTTTTAATTTCAAATTCACCTTGTTTATTGCTGGTATGGGAAAATGAGTGACTTTTGTAGCTTAACTATAACCTGCAACCTTGCTATAATCTCTTATTAGCACCAGAAATTTTTTGATCAGTTCTTTCAGGCTTTCTACATAGAAGATTATGTCATTTGCAAACAGAGCCAGTTTTATTTTTCTTCCCTAATCTGTATGCCTTTTATTTCCTTTTCTTGTCCATCACATTAACTGGGAATTCCAGCATGATGTTGAAAAGCAGTGGTGAGAGAAGATATCCTTGCCTTTTTCCTGATCTTAGTGGAGTTTCTCACACTTAACTATGATGTTAAATGTAGGGGTTTTTTTTGTAGATACATATATATTTTTAAGTAAACCCTACACCCAAGTGGGGCTTGAACTCATGACCACTAAGATCAAGAGTTGCATGCTCTACTGACTGAGCCAGCCAGGCATCCCTAGATATTCTTTATTAAGTTGAGGAAGTTCCCTTCTAGTTCCTACTTTGCTAGGAGTTTTTATCACGAATGTGTGTGAGATTTTATCAAATGCTTTTTTTTGCATCTATTGATATAAACATGTGATTTTTCTTTTTAACCTGTTGATGTAAGGATTTCATTAATTGGTTTGCAAATGTTGAGCAAGTTTTATATACCTGAGATAAATACCACTTGATTGTGCTGTATAAATCTTTTTACTTACTGTTGGATTCCTTTTGCTAATATTTTGAGGGTATTTGATCTATGTTCATGAGAGATATTACTATGTAGTCTTGTTGTCATTCTCTCTGGTTTTGGTATAAGAGTAAAGTGACTTCATAGAATGATGAGTCGAGAAGTACTCCCTCTGCTTCTATCTTCTGAAAGAGACTATAGAAAAGTGGTATAATTTCTTAAATATTTGGTAAAATTCATCAGTGTTTAGTAGAATTCACAAATCTGGGCCTAGTGCTTTCTGTTTTAGAAGGTTATTCATTATTGATTCAATGTTGTTAATATAGACCTATTCAAATCATCTATTTTTTTCTTCTGTGAGTTTTGGCAGATTGTGTCTTTCACGGAATTGGTCTGTGTCATCTACATTGTCAGATTTGTGGGCATAGAGTTTTTCATAATATTCCTCTATCATCCTTTTAATTTACGTGGACTCTCCAGTGATGTGTCCCCTCTGTCATTTCTGATGTTAGTAATTTTTGTTCTTTTTTTCTTGCCTTGCCTGCCTAGAGGCTTACTGATTTTGTTGATCTTTTCAAAGAACCGGCTTTTGGGTTTGTTGATTTTTTTTTTTTCCTATTGATTTCCTGTTTTAAATTAATTTCTGCTCTCATTTTTATTATTTTTCTTCCATTTAATTGGGATTTAATTTGCTCTTCTTTTTCTAGATTTCTAAGGTAAAAGTTTAGATTAACATTATGTTCTGTTTAAGCCTTCTTGACAAACGCAGGCCTGAGTATTCACATCCTGAAATTCCTTCTGTTGTTATTACTGACAAATGCACGCTGAGCTAGAGGTCCAACAGTGTAAGAGACAAGCACAAAACAATACATGAAACAGTATTTTATAATACTAGTTATATCATGTTCTCAATTCTTAAAATATATTCTCATACATTTCTGTATAAATACAAAAGGAGATCAGGATAGAAAAGTCGTTGAGGAACATATGGAATAGCATGGAGGACATTAGGAGAAGGAAGGGAAAATGAAGGGGGGAAATCAGAGGGGGAGACGAACCATGAGAGACTATGGACTCTGAGAAACAAACTGAGGGTTTTAGAGGGGAGGGAGGTGGGGGGATGGGTTAGCCCAGTGATGGGTATTAAGGAGGGCGTGTACTGAATGGAGCACTGGGTGTTATATGCAAACAATGAATCATGGAACACCACATCAAAAACTAATGATGTACTGTATGGCGACTAACATAATAAAAAAAAAAAAGAAAAAGAAAAGTAGTTGAGGGACCACAGCATTTAGGAAAAGTCTTATATGGAGGTGAGACTTGGCTAGACATTAAAGAAAGTAAGAAAAGGTGAGTGTGTTTACAAAGAAGGAGTATTTTGTATAAAGACACAGAAAAAGAGATGTACATGTTAAAGAAACATGGCTGGAGTGAAAGGATACACGTCATAGGGAACAGGTGGGGAAGATAAGTTTAGGTAAGAAAGCGCTAGAAGAGAGAGACCCTTTAATTTAGAAGCTTGGAGTTTGGAATTTCACACACAGAATGGTTTGTTTCATATAGCACACCTCAGTGCAGGTTTATATTATCTGTTTCAAAGTCTTTTTAGGTGGATAGTTTTCTTTGTTCAGTGACACAGTAAGTACAAAACTGGCCTCTCTAGATAGCAAAAGATTATGAAAAATTTGGAACCTTTGTGGAAGGAACATTCCTCATCCAATATCTCATTTATTAAAAAAAAAAAAAAGTGCCATCTGGTTGCTGACAACTATGGAAAGCACAGTAGAAATTACGAATATACTTTTAACAAGAAAAGTGAAAAGTTTTCACAGAATGGATTTGTTTAGCATTTTCCTGAGAGTAAATCAAGCCCTCTCTAACCTGGTCACTTTCAGCAGAACCGCCTTTATTCCAATAATTCTGTCTTTGTTTTGATTTAATCTTAGAAGCACCACCAAGAATTCTGTGAGTCAATTTCTGGACTAATGAAGCATATCTACTGATTAGGAATTAAATGAAAACAAAGATTTTCTTTATAAGCCAAACTTCTCTACACACCACATCTGAATAAGTTCCTGGAATGTCTCAGTACCAAAACCCTAGAGGTATTTAGTGGCACAATAATGGGAATCAGGTAATAGGTTACAGAAATTAGCTTCCTTACTTAATGGCTATACCATAAAATGTCACTGGACATTGATACCAACATTATAATTCCAGGTCAACAATATTTTAAATGAAACACTAGGTTAAGAAATTTTCATTTTTAGCCCACTCCTTTCCACTCTCATCCAAACAAGGATACAGTTTTTTGTTTTTTTTTATTTTTTAAGGATGCAATTTTTAAAAGAAAGCTAGAAATAATAGTTATAAGTTAAAAGGAAATGAAGCAAAGATTTTTTTTTTCCATTTCAAAGTGACATATAGGGATTCTCACTAGTCTCTGGGGAATGAGAGCAAATCAAATGATAAGCATTTTACAGCTAGAGATTTTTATGGCTTTTTTACATTCCACTGAGGTGAATACATATTAGTTTTCTTCATTCAAGTAGATGATATTTTAGCCATGCAGGAACTGTCATGCTGGCCTCTGGGACATTTCCCCCCCTAATATATTCAAAGATTAGATTCACATTGCCCCAACTTAAAAATGTCACTTCACATTTAAATCAATAAGTCTAGACAAATATAATAGGGAGTAATTGCAGAAGAAGAGATCAATATTTTTTATCTATTATTTTGAGTATTAATTTCCAAAGTAGAGTCCCACGGTGTCACTGAAGGCCTCAAAAGATTCCCTCCACCTCTAACTACAAACCCACAAATAAGAGAAACTTCAGATGAGTTAAAAGTATAAAATGACATGTATTACTAGCTCTTCCTCCAAGATTTTATGAATGTAATAGCCATCAAGGCTAATTTGAAAAGCTGCGTATTTTTTTAAAAAGTATATGTTTAATCTTAGTTTCAGAGTCCTTAAGTCTTTGGCTCGTATTTAGCACTAAATTTTAAACCAGAGATTAAGTTTCTATGTGATCTGAAGGACTTCCATTTTAAAAGGAAGTAAAAGAGGTTACATTAAAACCCTAGATTTTTTTATGGCTTGGTTTTGTTAGTTAAAAGTGTTGTTCTCATAATCTCCCATAATTTAAGGTTTCAATATAATGTCCCTGTTTACTGCAAGAGATTATTTTAGGATTCCCAGGGTCAGAGATTCAGTAGGATCTTTCCTTGGTGCCCAGACCATTCGTTCAAGAGGAAAAGCTCTATTTTTGAATATAATCACTGTGGCTGCCTATTTTACTAAACTTCCTTTTGTAGGTTTTGAAGACTTGGGGTACCCGTTCAGTACCCCATAAATCCTGTCTACTCAGTGTATTGTGTGTGTCAACGACATGGGGGCATCCTGAAAGGATGCAAAGCGGTAAACTAACTTTTTGAAAGATGTCACCAACACAGATAATTCAACAAACTGGAGTTTTGACCCAACAATATAAATAAGTGAAACATTTATCCAGAGTATTTTAGTCACTGACTCATTGTGGAATCAGGCCATTTATGAATTACTGTTCCCAAGATCTGACACTCTTGTTGGAGAAGGCTGAAAAATTTTCCATGATGCCAAGACAAGTGATTCAAAAAGGTGGTATTTAATTTTTACATATAATTGACATTTTCATCCTGAACCCACTTCATTGCAATATTTGCACTTTATGTTAAATATGACTCTAATAACTCCTTTACTCAGTGGAATTGGCATTCTCACATGAATTAACAGTGCCAAATTCCGGATAGCTCTCATTAAATGTTGACATCACAGATGTCATTTACAAGAGTGAAAGAAGCTCGAAATAGCAAAGCATTTTCCCTTTTGTACTATAAGATGTTTTAAAATTTTTCAAAAGAAAGAGGGTCCCAAGCGACAGAGTTTTATCTTTCTGCCTTTGGTATAGAAGTGATCTTAGTCCTTTTTGGTGTTATATGTCCTTAGTTGAACCTTTTACCTACCAAGCCCAGACCCCTGATTTAGATGGTTAGTCTGGCCACCCACCAGTTTCTTAAGTTCCACAAGAATTTTTCTGTTGGTTGGTTAGTGGCTTAAAATAGAGATTCTAAGGTCACAAAGTACAAAAGTGGGGATAGGAGGAAGAGGGTCCAGGAAGAGCATTGTGGGCAGAAGGAATTGAATGTCTACAGACCCAGAAACAGGACAGAAGATGAAGCTTTCAGTTAATGATTTGAAATTTGAATGGTGAGAGTTTAAAATCTGAAGGGACTGGGGGTTATGCTGGATCTTGGAATCGTTGGCCAGGTCCAGGTTGTGAAGGGTTGTTTTGTTTTCTGAGTCAGGAGCGATGTTAAGAAAACGCCAGTGGCAGGATATAGAGGAAGCTGGAGGGAGTTGGAGAGTGGAATTGGTAGATAACCGGTGTGTCCTGCTTCTGGCTGGATTTGTCATGTGCATGTCTGGTTTTCCATGTCTAAGCTGGATCTCTGCGACAGAAGTGTTAAACATCAGCATTTTTCTGTTGTTTTTCATCTTTAAGAAACAGAGAGTGCGTAACAAGGAGAAAGTAGTATCATTGAGGGGATCGCACAGAATGTTCTCAGGTCTTTCAAGTTCTTAATTTCTGTGATTCTGATTTTCCAAACCATTCAATTAGTTTTCAGTTGACCTAACTATATAATAGCCAGTATTTCGAAATTTCCCTCAAATTTATTGTTGTATTATGTATGATGGATTCAAAGCATAGCTTTGATCAGAAAGGTCATTCCATGCTTGGAAAGGGCCTCTGAAAAATCACAGGCAGCTTCAGAGTCATTTGTTTTGCTTTGTTTTTTCAAAATCAACCCAAGTGTGTCCCAGTGAAGGTAGATCATTTCCATCCACGTTAGGGGAGTCATTGGTCCCAGGCGGGTGGGGTAGGGAGGCAGGGGAGGGTGGAAGAAAACACCAAGGATGCTGCCACTAATTAGCTCCCTTGGTAGTGATTTCATCGAAAAGGGTAAGGATTGAGTAAATCCGTGAACGTAGGTCCCCTCCCCGATGCTTACAGACTGAGGATGAGGTCCAGCTGAAATGCTCTGGCTGATGAAGCGTAAGGAGTGGGACAGGAACAGGACAGGTGGTTCGGAATCCTCATGGAGGGAAGATTTTCTTTCTGCAATTATTGGATCGGACTTCACTCTTTCTAAACATTAGGTTTGTATGTTTTAGGAATCTTTATTGGAGATGCCTACACTGGAAATGTGTGTTTAGCATAAAGGAGAATAGCCTTGGAAAACAGCACACATGACCCCAGAACCTCAACTGAGCTCCTCGCTGACTCCCATCACTTAGCTGGGTAGGAGGAAGCACAGCACATGGGGTTAAAATTAGATTGCCCAACTCACACCCTAATTCTGCTTCTTAGCTAGCTGTGGGACCCACACTTCAGTTCCCTGTACAATCACAGGGCTGTGAGAATCATGAGTATTAAACATGATGATGAATGCAAAGCATTCAGACCAGTGCTGCTGTTGTCGCCATTACCGTCATGGTTATTACTGTTATTTATATCTGTGAAGAATTTGGCTGCTAGGAACAGAAATGCCGAAAATAGCACAAATTAGAAGTTTTCTTATGGGGAAACAAGAAGTGAGGAGGTCTCAGGTTTAACAGAGTGACTCTTCCTGCTGAAAAGGAAACTATGAAGAGACCTGTCTTGGTTCATTCGGGCTGCTGTAACAACACCATCGACTGGGTGGCTTATAACCACCAGAAATCTATTTCTCGTAGCTCTGGAGACTAGACAGGCCAAGGTCAAGGCACCGGCAGATTTAGCGACAGGCTTTGGTTCAGCAGCTCAAGACTTCAGGCCTGAGATCATTGCAGTAATCTTGGCCCTTCCCTGTGATTGCCTCTTAGGTCCAAGGTGGCTGCTGTGCTCTAGCATCCTGCTTGTTCCAGGCAGAAGGAACTAAAGGGCAAAGGGCAAAAAGACACTACAGCTGAGTATGCCTGCTTTTAGTGAGCTTCCCAGGAAGCCCTACCCAACAACTTTGCTTACGTGATATTGGTCTAAAATTAGTCACAGGCCTCCCCTCCACCCATGTGTAATGAAGGCTACGCACTTTGCTTCCCCCAATGAAATCAAAATTCTCTTTATGAAGGGGAAAGAAAGACTGAGTATCATTCTCTACCACATTATTTTCAGTGTTGTTGTCATTTCTGTTATTATAGGTATTATCCTGAAACAACGCCATCTTTCTCTCCTGTAAATTTTCCAAAGACAGAATCCATAAGTCTTGAATATGTCTACATGAATCTTTAAAACAGCACCAGAGGGGTATGCCAACAGCTGAGGCACCAGTATTTTAATTGGTTGAGTTCTGCCTTAGCCTTTGGCATTACTGTTCTGTTTTGAGTCGTTTAAGAGAATATGAAACGTGAATTAAATGACCTAGACTTTTGAGGGGGCCACGGCAGAGGTACACCACTCAACAGAAGGCGATCAACGAAAAGCCAAACTATTCTAAATGAAACCTTTAAACTGATAAGGCTTTATTTAGATAACTCATTGTTTTATGTTATTCCGAAAACTCAAAGAACTTTTGTAGTATTTATGGGCCAAAGCTCCTCTTGTTAATAAGTTAAGATTAAGTTTTGATAGGAAAAGCATTTGTCTGAAGCATGTCTCTGTCATACCTGCCTCTTTCTGGAAGCCCTATTCACTTTCCCTTTTTAATAGGAATACAGCCTCTCACTTCTTGCCTCCTTAATTCCTCTCCAGTACTTTACTGCCCTAAATTGTCCCCTGCAAATCAGCCATGGTCTTGGCTGGCCTAGGAGCAGGGCCCTTTGCATTCTGTTCCTGAATGTCAGCATTTGTTTTGTTATATCAGCATGATTGGCAGAAGGCAATGATGGAGACTACGTGAGAAGCCTCTTTGTAAAGAGTGGGTAAAGAGTAACCAGCTTGGATAGAGTGGGTGAGAAGGGTGTGAAAAAGAAGAGAAACAGAAACCGCAGGAGGTCAGCACTTATTCAGCAAGTGTTGATGGCCTGCTGTATGTGAACAACTCGGGAGTGTAGGAAGAAGGAAGAGGGACATCCCTTGCCCTGCAGGAGTTACGGGTGTAAAGGAAAGCCTATTTCAAGTGGTAAAGCCCTTTTTCTGCTTTTGAGTGGTGGAAACAAAGAGTGACTGCAGCCAAAAACTTGCTTTTAGTGGATGTATTGTTGGGCTTTATGAAAGCCAAGCCAACGCTGAGATTGGATGTCATACCATGGGAAATAGAGAGCCCACCAAGGTTTTGACTGGGGAATAATTGGTACTCAGGGAAGCCACGTGACAGTGGTGGTGCTTGGAGCCCAGGATGGGCCGGAGCCTCCCTTTCTTCCTAGAGTTGGCTGGCGACTCATCTCGTCTTCCTTCCGCTCCTGTCTCCCCAGCAGGAGCACTGGCCGCCTACACTCGGCCATTGTCCCAACTCACTTTCCCCGGGGACTGTGCAACAGACTCTTTACGTAATAAGAAGTTTAAAATTTCACTCAAATGTATTTAGCCGAGGATACTTTTTTGCTAGTAACAGTCAAGAATGTTTATAGAAAAATATGGCAATTGCCTTTTATAACATTGCTATCAAAGTTTAAGAATATTTCTTCAACCTGTCCTTCAGCTTGTCCTTCAAAGATAATTCTGAACATTTTGAACCTTCAAATCTTTGGATATAAGGAAGTCATTTTTTCCCTTAAATCTTAAATTACCTTAACATTTGCTGTCAATTTCTTTCCAGATTTAAGTGAAAAGGTCCACTCCTACTATTCCCCTCATTATCTAAAAAATTCTGATTATACATTCTGTCAGCTTTTATCTGATCTGAGAGCCTTTTTTACTTTTCTTATATGTCTTTATCAAAGCAGTGTCCTATCTTCTAAATAATTTTAGTTGCTAGTTTCTAATTACGTTATTTTCATCTTGGAGCTTTTCTAACGGAAATGTGTATGAAGTATAGCAACAAGAACTTCCCAAGAAACAAATACCCTGTGGTTTTTTTGAAAAGGGTCCCGTAATTCCTTGGGTTTCGTTTCCAGTATCCTTTATGAGGTCAATCAGCAGTGATGGCATCCCAGACAGCAATTGCCCCGTAGGCCCAAGTCCTTAGGGAACCAAGAGAACATACTTGACGATCCCTTTCCTGAGTCACTGTGTATTGTTTATAGAACTCATTCAGTGAGCCTGCTTTGATTTCTTTCTTGTGAGCACCCAAGATGACCCTGTTGAAGTTTACTGCCTCCATTTTGCCCACATTCCTCATTTCGCTGTGTGAGGCCAATTACCCATCGCCGTGGCATACCTCATGTCGAGGGCCTAAGTGTACTGCAAATACCAGCAAAAGCCAAGGTAACTGGGAGGTTTCATTCTATCCTTCAGATCTCTTCTGACAACATCAGATGGGCATGGTTCCGGCCCTGATTTCTGGGGTACCTACTTTCATTAACTGTGTCTAGGGCAGTAGTTTGCAACCCTAGTGAACATGAGAAGTATCTGCGGAGCCATTTGAAAATGTGAATGTTCAGGATCTTCCAAAGACCAAATGAATCAGACTCTCCTAAGATAGGGTCCAAGCATGTCGTTATTTTTAAAGCTCCAATGGGTGATTCTGATGTACAGGCAGAATGAAAATCACTAATCTCAAGAATGCATCATCATATTTACATTTTCTTTGCTTATTTGAAGGCCTTTTAAAAAAAAAAAATTAAGAATAGGATATGTTCCCTGTCAAAAACCTTTCTTCTGTGGGGAATTGGCAAAAATGAATTTCGAATGTGAAGTGTCAAGTTCATCTGAGTGTTCTCCCCTGCTTGCCTGATATTACGGCTGAGATGACCCACCTCTTAGCTTCACTCTGACTTCCAGCAGAGCCCAGCCTGAGCTGCTTCGTGAAAATTTATGACTTGTACAGTGTGCTGCAACTTTATAAATCCACCCATAAACTTACATATACATTCATCCCAATGAGGTAGGTGTTGTTATCGCCAATTTTTAGATTAAGAAACAGGCTCAGGGAGTTCAACATACTTGCCTAAGCACTATGACATAGTGGCTAGAATCAAACTCCGTTCTTTTCCAAGTCCAGATTCAGCACTCTCACCCTTTACCCACTTTCCCCAAATGTTAGCATTTTCCTGTGTCACGATGTACCAATCATCCCCCTCTTCTCTCTCTCACCTTGGGTGCGTGTGGGCCGATTAATATCATGATATATATGTTTGACTGTAAGTGACAGACATAAATCCCTTTTATTTCTCAATACTTCAGTGTCTATCTCCTACAAATCCAGAACAGTGATCCGTACTGCATCACCACAGAACAATGATTAGACCCCGGGAAATTAAGACAGTACTACTGTCTGTGTACAGACATTACAATCTCACCAGTTTCACCCATCAACGTCTTTTGCAGCAAAAGAAAAAATGTTTCCAGTCTGGATCCAATTAAGGATGGCATGTCGCATTTGGTTCTCATGTGTCTTTACTGTCTTTGTCTGCAAAAGTCTTCTTTGTCATTCATGACCTGATTACTTATGTAGGTTCTCCTCTGGTGGGCAGGAGTGGCCTGAGCAGTTTTGGCTCTCACAGAATGGTGAGGTTGCTCAGAAGCCCACGGCTTCATTGACATACAGCAGGATAGGCCACAGCATTGTGAGCATATTGGAGAAACAGTAATAATGATATTTATTATGGAGTATTTACTACATGCTAGCACTGTAAGGCTTTCCTTACTTTAATTTTCAAAACAACCCTATGTAATAAGTACTATTAGATTATAGATAAGGAATCTGAGAAACAGGTGATGTGACTTCTTCAAGGTCATCCAGCCCGGAAGTGGCAAGGCCAGGGGTAAAACTCTAAACAACCAGGCTCTACCCCTTATGGGATCCCTAACCAGCCCAGGCAGAACCCAAGGCACTAGACAGAGTTATGTGCCCTCAGGCAAAAAGTTAGCTCTAAATTCAGACACTCTGGCTCATCGACTGGAAAGGGGGACTAATTTCTACTTTGTAAAGTCAGTTGTAAGTATTACACATGATAATCTGTTAAAACATGTCACAAGGACTCCATTTTTAAAGAAAAAGTGAAATTTACAATGTAAATATTGAACAGCTATCCATAGCTCACACTGACTTATGGTAACTCTCAGAGTGTACTTTTTTTAATCATTGGGAATAGGGAGGAAAAGAGAACAGAAGTGACAAACATCTATTCATATTTTTAGAGTTTTTGAGGGGTTGGGGAGGGACTTGGTACAACCAAAACCACCTTCAAGGCAGAAGAGACCAGATAATGAGTCATGAAGCCCAATTTTAGAATGAACTTCTAGAAAGGACTCTTGCATCTTCAGTTATATTAGAAAAAAAAAAAAGGTATATATTTCCAGTCAAGAGAAAGGTCAGTGCCACTCTATTCTGGGTTGAGGAAGAATTACCTTCCAGCTTTAAAAAGAGAGTTGTTCTCATTAGTGGATGGCAGGCAGTAAGAAAATCAAGTGGGCTTTAAAAGAGAACTCTGAGCACACTAGGTTTACAGAATTCCTGAAATATACAGTCATCTTAATGTGAAATTTTCATTTTGTCTTAAAATGTTTCAAGTATGGCCTCTGAACCTATGGAGAAGGTAAAGCTATATGAAGGGGAGACTCTGATGACTAAATTCTGTGTTATTGCTCGTAGCCTATAAATAGAGTTGAGCATCCGAGCCCGAGGACTTCCTGGAGGCTAGGGTAGGTTGCTCCTGAAGGCTGGATCTTTCCTCTGAGCCCCTCCTTTAGCTACCACCTCTTTCCTCACAATGGCCCACTTCCCAGGGCTCTTTCTGGGGAGTGGGAAATAGGTGGTAACTTGGAGAGAAAGACAGAGAGGGAGGGAGCCCAGCCCCAGTTCAGGAAGGGTTCGGGTCTTGTGTGTGTGGCCTCTGTAGTGTCTGCTCCTCTTTACCCCTGCCCCAGGCTTCCCTGCAGTCGTGGCCTCGCTTCCTCTCCAGGCGAGCCTTCCAGCTCCTGCCTCCCCTGCGCCTCCCCTGCGCCTCCCCGACCCACCGGCTCTCACCAGGGATCTGTTGACTGCTTGTTTTAAAAGCAGCCCTTTCTGCCACAGCTTCCACTCAGCCAATAGGAAAACCATGCAGAAGTAGCCCTAGCATAGAGGCCCAGGGCGACGACAGAACTGGTTCAGAATGGAATGTAGGGCCCCTTGTTCAAAAACTATTAAGAGGGGTGCCTGGTTGGCTCAGTCGTTAAGCATCTGCCTTTGGAGTCACGGGATCAAGCCCTTCATCCGGCCCCCTGCTCAGCGGGAGGCTGCTTCTCCCACTGCCCCTCGCCTCACTTGTGCTCTCTCTCTCTCACTCTGTCTCTCTCTCAAATAAATAAATAAAATCTAAAAAAAAATTAAAGTTAAAAAAAAAACTATTAAGCATCTCAAGAGGGAGGCAGTGGAAAGAACACGAAACCAGGCATGGCCCTTCCAGCACGTGGCCCTGTGTGATGACCCAGGTCACACGCCTGCAAAACCGTCTCTGGCGAGAAGGGTCCCAAGTGAGTTGAGAGTGGTTTTTCTACCGAATTGGCTGGTGTATTTGAAAATCACTATCGTATTGTTGGAACACTAGCAAACTTGTACCTCAGTCAAATTCAGCTTGACTAGATTTTATCTGAAAACTTGTCTAGTATAAATATCTTTTTTTTTTTTTTTAAAGATTTATTTATTTGACAGAGAGAGACACAGCGAGAGAGGGAACATAAGCAGGGGGAATGAGAGAGGGAGAAGCAGGCTTCCCGCAGAGCAGGGAGCCCGACGCGGGGCTCGATCCCAGGACCCTGGGATCATGACCTGAGCCGAAGGCAGACGCCTAACGACTGAGCCACCCAGGCGCCCCAAACTTGTCTAGTATAGTGGCCTCGGTGCAAGTATTGATTTGGTGCCCGAACTCCATGACAGTGGGAGAGATGGATTCTATAAATGTTCAAACACATCTGTGCCCTTACTTAAAAGGAAACAAAGTAACTCCACAGGTATTTTTGATGCCCAGCCAGCTTTAAAAACCATTGGAAAATAGGTGGCTGCCCTTACCCCCCAAAGTGCCTGACTCAGTCATCTGTGGAAGAGCCTGGGCATCTGTAGCATGGGCTTCTCTAGAGACTCCAATAGAAAGCCAGGCGTAATAACTGTGCAAAGGGATTTCACGCTGGCTCCATGTTCTAGAAGTTCCTCCACTCCCATGGGGGGAGTGCTGGACAGGACTAGAATCACTAGCCTTGAGACCCGCTTTTGCTATACACTATACTCAGGGCAAAAATAGTTCCCTGGAAGCTTTTGCTGTGTCTACACTTGAAGCAATTACAGAAGATTTATATTTATTTGAATTCCATTGTTAGAGAATTTTTGATAATGTAGATACGCAGTCATGGGCAAATGCAGAGTCCACTCCATAGGAGATGAAGAGCCAAGAGGCTTAGAGTTGTAGGTAAAGATTCAGATTCCGGTCCTGCTGACTTAGCAAGGGCTCCAACTCACTGCCTATGGAAGTCGTGGACCCTGGGCCCCAGGATCCTGATCTGTGGAGATGAGGGGAACAACTTCATAGAGCTGTTGCGAGACGTGAGACTTGTGTATGAATTAGACTGTACGCTGTGAAGGAAGAAATAAGTGTGAGCTGTTGTTCTTACTTAACTCTAGCGGTGAGAGAGGAAGAACCAAGCTTCAGGTTAGTAAAGTAGCAGTGACCCATTAGCCCAATAGTCCTATACCAGCTAAACTTCGCCGTTCCCTTCATCTACGTTAAATGAAGCTCATCCTCAACACTCAAGTTGAATGTTAACCCCCGTGTGAAATGTTTCGTGTCCTACTGGCAGTTTATTCTCTCCACTTGCACCTTAGCACACGCTAGCGATTTGATCTGAGTGCGTGGGTTTTCCTCTTCCCGGGATTTGAGATTTCTGAGGACCAGGGCTCACGCATCACTGCATTACCCTAGATGGGTGTGCTTGGTGTGTTAGTGACAGGGATGACTGGCAGGAGAAGGAGGGAAAGGAAATTAGGTATGGATAAGAGAATAGGGCAGGCCATTTAAGATATTTGGAGATGTGAAGACCAAAATTACAGAACAGGGACCTTGTCTGTGTGGATGCCCCCTCCCCGAGGTCACGGTCAGCGTCATGGTCAGTGCTGGGCACAGGGGAAAGTGGCCCTGGGGAAATTAATGAATGAAAGAAAAGAAGAGGCCAGCTCTAGGCAAAGGTTTCTGTAGGCACGGGCTTCTCAGGTCACGTTCCCTTTTCTTTGGTAGAACCCCGAAGTGCCTGTTAGCCTTATACCATCCCCTTGCTGCGGGGGCTCCAGTGCAGAATCACCAGAACCTCCCCCAAGGCCCGATCCTCCCCCACTGGTCATTTTAGAACCCTTGTTCCTTATCAAAGGAACGGTTCCTCTTCCCATTCCTGCAGGCCTGCCCCACGCGTCTCCATTACTTCCTAATTTAATAACCGCAAATCCCTATGAGAAGTTATGGGTACTGAGGGGCCACCTTTCATGGGAGTAAAGTATTTGATCCCGAAACACTTAAACGGAAGGACCGACCCAGCGACTCTGTCAGGCCCTGTGGGCGGCTGAGTAGATGGGTTTGCAGTCATGCTGTGCCGGCCCCTTCCCGGTCTGTGAAAGGCTGGTACTAGAGGGAGGTGTGCATTTCCTTGGAAAAGGCGGCCCTTGACAGACTGGCTGGGGGAGTCCTGATGTTATGAAAGCCCAGTCTCTTAAAGGCTCTGTGGACAAGTCAGCTGGAGATGCGGTGTCGCGGTTTTATTACAATACGGACCCCTTCTTGGGGTGTGGAATTCATTTGTGCCTCAATCAAATAGCAGGATTCTGTAGTCAAGTAAGAGTCAGCACCTCTTCATGAGATACTTAATTTCTCAGAACAGACCGATGCTGACAATCTCTGAGAGAAAAATACAAAATTCAGACGCGAGCCAAGATACCTGCCTTGGTCTAACCCCCTTTGTCTTACACTGGGTGGGATGGGAGTGCTGACTGCGGCCGGGCATCGGGGAGACTGACAGACTCTTTCCTAGTCGGCTTTCCCGGGGCAGAGCCTAGGGGATGGGAGGTAACATGCCACTTAGTGCGCTGGCTCCCTCATAAAGGAGCTACGGGAGAGGCACATTTCCCGTTGCATTTGAAACCCAGATCACTATACTCACTCGATTAAAACTGCTCTTGAATGTTCCTTGGATAATTTCCCTCTGTATTCATAAGGTCCTCAGCCCTGAAGTTTCAAAGGAAGCTCACTTGGTTCTCCTCCATGGGCCAGACAGACACTGATCTCTAGAGAAGTGGCATGAATCCTTTAAGAAGCCAGGAGTTGGAGCGATCATTGGCCTTTCAGAGTCTGATAACTGGATTTTCATCTCTGATTACTGATAATGTTTTTAATTTGGAGCCGGAGCTGTTCCCTCTGGTAATAAGTGAAGTTTGAGCAGGCAGGGCATGCTGTTATTCTAAAATGGAGTTCAAATTAGATTTTGCCCAAACAGGTAGAGAACCAGGAAAACTTGGCTTCTGTTAATGCTATACTTTTGGCCAAATATTCCTAAATTCTTGTGGGCTTTCACTTTCATGAGTTTTACCATATGTGAGTACCACCTGAAGGTTTATTTACTATTTTGCTTGAAATCCATTCACTGTTACACTTGAATAAATTTTACTGCCGTAAATGTAAGCGCACTAACCAGCACTAGTACCACTAGTAATACTAGTACTTGTTAGTAGTATTACTTGTCCTTAATTGAAGGTAATAAAATAAATACAATAAAGACAAAAGTTATTAAATTCTAGCTAGATAATATAGCTTACCACAGGTTCTGAGCCCAAGGCCTGTATCCCTTTAATTGAAAGGCAGATTAACCTGGGCTGAAGACGTGCTAGCAACGCACCAAAACTCGCCTTCTGGAAATGTGATGAATTGGGGGGAAAAAAAAAAAACAAAAAAACAGAGACTCCTTTTTCCTCGGCTCAGTGATTGTTCCAATGCTTTTGATTCCAAGTGGTACTCGGCCTACCTTTGAAAAACACTGCCTTTAAAAAAACTCATTCCTTTATATTCAGTGTGAGGAATTAAGTATTCGGACTTGTGTGAAAACCTCTCTGTAGGATGTGATCAGAACACCACAGAGGAAGTAGATGGCACCGTCCCTACACCCAAAAAAATGGGTCATCTAATAAGGGATGGAATAAACTGATGAGAAGATAAATGTATAGAAGCACGAGTTCCAAAAACATGCAGTAGTTCATACTAGAATGCGAGCTGCGAGGAAAGAAAACAGGTCTGTGTGTTTTGTTCCCTCGTGGATCTATCCCCCAGCTGTTAGAAGAGTGCTTGGCACCCAGTAGACAGTCAACAAATACCTATTGAGTCGAAGAATACAACCCCCATTCCAGTCTCCCAGTGGTGATGTAACCCTACAGTTCACGGGTGGGGACTGGATTGGTGCAGTGTGGACAGGATATGGGGAGGCAAGATTTGGACGGAATCTTGAGGTGATAGAGAGCACGCACACACAGGTACTCACACACACTATGCCGCACACACAGTGGCTCGGATCGTACATATGAAAGCCGTGGCTTGTTTGACTAAGGTTGTGACCTTAGAACAGCCTCAAAAAGGCAAACTACCTCCCATCCCCCAATCTGTGTACTCCTTTCCCCAGACCTAAAGCCATCCCCCTTCTTGTTTTATAAACCTCACATTTCAGACTGATCTACACGGTGGAAAATGAGTTGTTTCAGCAAGATAAACCATCTTGTTATAGGAACGACACGTTCTATTTCTAGAAGTGTGGGTGTGACATTCAGAGAAACCCAGCTTTGTTTAGGTAGGTTGTTAGTTTACAGGTGCTACAGTATTTCCTCACTTGTTAAGGAGGGCTCCTTAAACCTTTGCAGCTAAGCTGTGGTGCCGTTTTCCACAGTTCCCTTTGCTGGGTTTGTTGTTGTTGTTGTTGTCAAATGGAATCATTGCTCCTCTGGTATTAATCTGCCATCACACAATTTGCTGGTCCAGAAATAGCAAAGTCTCCGGTAGTATTTTTCAAGAATAAACAAGACAAGCAGATCAGCAGGATTATAAACGTGAGGCAGTAACGTGGGAGGAGAAAGTGCTCCTGCCGTCGCACACGTGGCCGCGGGCCTCTGCATCGGTCTCTCCGGGAGCGGGGACGCATCTCGGCTTCACACCGAAGGGATCTCTGGGGGCCGGACTGAAGGCAGGAAGGCTCTGCTCGAGCTCCAGCTGCACAGGCTTCGTGACAGGCTTCCATTTCCAGAAACATGATGCCAGCATTTTGGTTTGGGTATTTCCCACGTTGGTTATGTGATACTAAACCTTCAGCTCCGTTATACCCGGAGAATGTTTCTCAGAAAGCTCATTTTTTGTCTTCTTTCACACGAAGGCTGATTTTTAAATATGGCTAAACACGAACGTAGGCCGAACCACGAACCAAAAAGCAAGGTATGAACCTTAATGTACTGAACCTCAAACCTAACCTCATTTTTTAACAACTACAGCCCTTTTTTTTTTTTTTAAACAACGTAGTAAAGCACTAGCAGGAACCAAAAATTCACATTTTCTAAACTAAGCGAAATCGATACCACAAAATACTTTTAAACTTCAGCTTTGAACTAAAACCTCATTGAGTCTCTACCTCCGATGAACCTAGTTGTTGTCTCTTTTGGGAAGGGGTGTGCTCTGGGGCTCAGCTCCTGCCTCTGTTCAGTGGAAAAGGCTGCATTTCCATGTAAACTAATGAACTCATTCATGTGTTTGTCTTTCAGGTTCAGTATTTCTTCAAGATCTTGGATAACTAGCAGCAGAGAAAGCAAAGAAGTCACAGGCTGGAGCATTTAGACAAGAGTGAATCACGCACATGAGGAATGTGTTCATTCTTTTATTGTCCATTGTTTTAACCTGACTGAATACAAGATCAACAAGAGCACTGTACTCCTGGCAATTATTATACATGTTAGAACATGGATTTTGCACTGTAGACAACATTTAACACCAGTCTATGGGGTACTGCATTGCTTTTTATAAAGTCCAAAATAAAGATTTATTTTCAAACAAGTGACTTTGGTTTATTTCATACATTACACTTTTTCTTGCAGAAAAAAATAAAATTGTACAACTGCATAAATATAAAATTCTTCCACCATGAAAATGGTTAAAACATTCATAAAGACACAGCACCAGCATGTGATGCCTCCAGAGAAAGGAAAAAAGGAAAAGTAAAGGAAAATGTACAAAGCAAATGAATTAGGCCTGTCACCAGCCCAAGTGACAGGCGATCCAGATCTCATACACAGCTTCAGAACGTACTGGAGGACAAGGGAAGAGATGTCGAGACGGCATTCAATACAAAGCACAACACAACCCCTCACCTTTTTGTATTTTTCTGTAGTGTCACTTAAAATTTAAAGGGCAGTTCCCCCATGACAGCCCACCCCCACCCCCAGCCCCAGGAAAAAAAAAAACAAAAAACAAAAAGTAAAGACCTAACACCACAGGAAAAGACTATGGAGTGTGTTAAAAATGCTCATTGATGGGCCATTATTTTTGAAAGAGCCAAACCAAAAAAAAAAATAAAAAAAAAAAAGTACCATGCCAGTTTTATTCCCATTGACTATTTACATCTTGGACAGCAAACCTTGCTCACATAAAGTAGAAAACAGATACGATAAAACATGGCTTGAGAAACGACCAGAGTGTGCACCTACAGTACTGTACACTAAACCGAATACACAAGGCAGCGGTACTCAGGGGCCAGAAACACTGCTTACTACGAGTCAGTTATGGAATCATAATTTACAGTAAAAATGGGCACGTCCCAAGGCTCAATTTTTATTTTCTGTTTTGTCATTTACAGTAGAATAAATATTTTGTTGCTATTGCTACACTTTAAATTTACATTCTAACCTATTAAATGCAGAAAGCTAGTGTAAAGCATATAGATTAAGTGTAGGTCCCATACGTATGACAGTTTATTCAAGACTAGTAGGTTTTTGTTTTTGTATCTTTTTTAACTTTTTAAATGGCTAGTGGGAAAGATTTGTGCTTGTGATCAGCTCTTAACTTCAATTTTTACATCGAAGCGTCCCTGAAAACGGTCCTTCTCACTGTACCCAATGTTCTCACCGTATGCCTTACACTCGATGCGGATCTCAGTGTCCACGGTGAGGTTGGTGAACTGCACGGCCAGCAGCGGCTGCAGGTACTTGGGCTGCAGGAGCCTGCCGTAGTAGGGGTAATACTGCAGAGGGAAACCGGGGTAGCCGCCCAGTCCAAAGTACTCCACGTTTCCAACTCTATCCTTATCTTCGTCTCGCTGAAAACCAGAGGGAAATGAGATGTTAACGGCTTGCAGCCTGGATCACTACTTGCCGTGACAAACGACGCTCTCGGTCCCACAGAGCAGCTTGCAAACCGCTGCTGCTGGGAGACCAGTGAGCCCCTGATGCGCCCGCTCAAAGCCCCCCCAGGAGCAGCTGAACGCTAACCACGGGAGGGTCCCCCTATGGTTCCTCACACGAGAGCAACCGGCACACACTCAGTCTAACCCCTGGCAGCCGTGGCAAGTGCACATAAACGCAAACTGTTCTCTTTGTACAAAGTGAAGGCAAAGGCCAACCAAACACTTCTCCAAAGCCAACACACCTAGAAAGGCACCTGCCACTGAAAGTCAGAAATCCACTGGTGGTGGTCCAGTGGAACCAAGCATTTCTCCAAAGCCAACACACCTAGAAAGGCACCTGCAAATCCACTGGTGGTGGCCCAGTGGATGGTACTTCAGCATATTCCCTCCAAAAGTCTAATTGCCTTTCACTTTCTTGCATCCATTTCATTTCTTGGTGCCCACATAAAACAGCACTGAGTAGAGATTCCCTTTCTTTATTCTGCCCTCTCTGTGAACAGTCCACTAGGAACCTATTTTTAGATCTAAAGGGAACACATACTATTACCTTATCTTTCATTATTTTTTATTTTTATTTTTTCATTATTTTTTAAAGAAAAGCCAAAACCACATTTTTGTCAAAAAAAAAAAACAAAAAAAACCACACACACACAAAAAAAAAAAACAAAAAAGTTGGCCTTCAATTTTGAACACACCATGTGGGCCAGAGAAGCACTGTGTGGGCTAGATAGAGTTCACCTCTCAGTTCTATAAACCAATATTCCCGCTAATTAAATTCAGATAACTCAGTTTCTTGTTCTGGTAGAGAAACTGACATGTGGTTTTAGCCTTGTTACATCTTTCTCTTAAGACGTTCTAACCCCACACAGCTACAGCTCAACTGCAACTAATGCCCGGAAGCCACGTTTCTACCATAGTCAAGTTTTACCTCGAACTGAAAACAGTCTCGCCCGTACCCCCCCTCCCTCCCCACCACCCTCAGTAAGAAGCTTCTCCTTACCTTGCCAGTGCACTGGACCGGCAGGACGTAGGGACTATACTTCATCACAGGGTAAGCCTCCAAGGACTCATTCTTGGGAGGCTAAAAATAAGAGCCCACACTGGTCAATAAATGTGCAAGTAATTTTCTATATTCCTGAAAAATGAAGCTAGTTTGTAACATAAACAAGTACACGCTGGTCACGAAAAGTCAACTGAAATAACAGAACAGGGTAACAGAACGAATGACTCCCCTAACCAATCCATGCTGGGACTTTGGTTGAAATAAAAATAAGTGCCCAAGTTCTGTGAGGCCGCAAGTAAGCTGTGAAGCAGCCCAGCACTACAGGGCACTTCTAACGAGCTCTCCTCCAGGACACTGAAAAATACTCCACGTTTCCAGCAGAAAGCCAACCCAGCACAACATTCCTCGTTTGCTACGATTGTAACAATTAGATGGAAAAGTTGGTTGACATTTCTATTTTTATAAAACCTGGGCTTTCCTCCATGAAAAAATAATGCCATCCTTTTCCCTCCAGCAGGCCTTCTTCAAGTAGGCTTTTTTTTTTTTCTTCTTTGAATCTCTGAATTTCCAGCAGAGGCTCTACCATTTAAGGAGCATCTCCAATTCAGTTAAGGAAGTCTAATACGTAAAACGGCTCAAGACAGCAAGTGCCCTCAAGGCAGCAGCCCCCTTCCACGGAAGGGACCCGAGTACACTCTCAAAGTTATCGTTGTGGTGAAACATCTAGAGGGTTCCCTTCTGCAGCGCTGGCTCAAATCCATCCCACAAGAGGTGTGATGAACACCTTTCCCTGGAAAGACAGCCACTTGCTTGCTTACTCAGATCAGCGTAGCATGTGGGTCTTGACATGAGACCATCTAACCAAAGTCAGAGAAAAAGGGCAATTCTCTGTATCAGTAAGGAGCTAGTATGTTTGACCCTCTTAAAATACAAGAAAATGATCAAGATCTGACTCTCTTAGAATGTTCTACCAGCAACAGATTTATCTTTAAAGATATGGAGAGAAAATGCCAGAATCTATCCTCAGAGGGTGAGGAGGAAACAGGCATATCAAGATGCTGGAGTACCACAACCTCAGACAGAAAGAATTCTCACAACAAAACGGGGGGCGGGGGAGCGTGGTTTGGGGTGAGGTGGATTAGACTGTGGTGATGGATAACCAAGTGGAGACCAAAGACAAAAGGAAAAAAGGACGGAAAAGAAAGAGTAGCTGAAGTCATCACTCGGCAGGCACCTCTACAGATGTGGGTAGAGATGAGAATCACAACAGGACCACCTCTTGGCGGGGGGTGACGGACAAATATCATTCAGTCCCTATGAAGAGCTATCACCACAAGTGAGGGCCTCAGAGAGCAGAGACCGGGCCTCGTCTTCCTTCTGACCACCACACCGATCCCTTCCACGGCCAAACAGCTGCTTTTGTCTGGGTGAAGAGCTCCCAGGCAATCCGAGTTATCAACTCTTAAGTGTGACATAATGGTTCTCACCATCTCTCTTCCATTCTATCCTAACTTCCGTGGAAAGAAGATTACAGTTCCGTGGAGAGAGGGGTACGTTCATTTCTGCAGGAGGGCCGTCCACGTCTGCCGGCCAGGCCTCCATCCATCCTGCACACCCACCCAGTTTCGCCTCGGGTGGCCGGAAGGGAGTTCTGAGGCCTCCTCCAGTTAAGTTAAAACTTTTCGTCGCTACATCAATTACCTGTTTTAAAGAGACTCCTGGGTAACAAGCATTGTGGAAACAAGTCAAGAGCACGCGGCAGAAAAATAATGAACAAAAGAGCCAGATTCCAGAAAGGAGGTTAAGTTTGTTCCTGTAACTCAAGAGACTGTGTGGTCAATCCCTGTCAGAATGGAAAACCCGACTCGGAAGCGCTGTGTCCGAGGGCGACCGGGGGCCCTGCGGCAGCAGCAGCCTCGCTTCAGGGAAAAGGACGGCTCTCTTTCCCACGACCTGAGGGAGAACACGGAATAGCCGGTTTTATGAAAGCAGAGGTAACACCAATACGCGTTTCCTTCTCTTAAACGATTACTCTCGTCTCACCCGACGGCCAAGGACGGCAAGCTGCCACCGCTCGGTGATCGCAAGGAACGTTCATCCACTTGGCTGCGAGAATGCCCAGAGCCAACACCGCGGTTATCAAAGCTCAACCTGAATGGCGTTCAGCTTCTACTTTTGCAATGAAATCGTCATCCGGTAAAAACAAACAAACAAACAAAAACCTGTGTTTTCAGATTACCGGACAATTTTTTAAAAGTACTCTTGGGCTCCAAGAGTACCAAAACCTGAGTGAGACTGTACATGCAGATAGTTTTAAATTTGAAAATACCTTCTTCTATTTTTATTTTCGAAGACTTCACGTTGTAGAAGGACATCACAGAAGTATTAAGAACAGAGCCGCCATGGCTCTGCCCCTCAGAATTTCTCTCACTCTAGGAAATGAGATAAACGACCTAACTTTCAAGGATCTCAAGGCGGATACAGAAGTTTTTGAACTTTTCGACTTTCGACCGGGTTCGAAGTCGCCACTGAGTATACTTTAAATCTTCTTTACAGACAGACTCTCCTCACACCAATTAGCCGTTTCATCCAAATGAGAAAAGCTCTTCTACATTCTAGGGTTTAAAACAGGACTTGCCTTAGGTTTGAAGCCCAGAACTCGGTTGAGCTTTATTATGATACATGGTTTGCCCTCTTTGTAGCCATAAGATTCATCGTTCATTCCGGAGCAATTTCCCAACCACTCAAGCTTGAACCTGCAGACTTTTCGCTCTCCTCGCTCGTTGTTAAATTCTCCTCGTTCTTTGATTTCACTGGGCACATCTGAAAACAGAAAACACCGTTTTCACTTTGTACCCACGATTCCCTGAGCGCCCCTGAGAGAGGAAAGGGAGCGTTCTTCCTTCTCACAGTGACCCATTCTAAGCCTGTGCTGTTCTGCATTTAGTGCTCGGTCTGAATTAAGCAAGGATTTCCAGCAAACCATCTCTGGTCCCCTCACGGACATTAAAAAGGTATTTTACCGCCAGCAATAGCTATTTATGATCCCACACCACGGCTTCCTAGTACTTGATGATCCACACGTGATGTTTGGTCTGTGGCAATATTTCTCTTCCCTTAAATAATGGATGACTCAGCTATTTAGGAGACTGAGCGGAAACCCGATCGCCTGTCACGAGCAGCTTCATCGACACAGGTCATCACCAGCTGAGCTCATTAACAGGGACACTGTGATTAGAAGGCAAATTAAAAGGACTGCCAATAGTTTTCAGAACTGGAAGGTTTTTGGTCAGAATTGCCTGGCCACTGCTAGGCCACTGTCTTTGCCACTAATTAGCATGTTAAAGAGTAAAGAAAGAATTATTTTCTTCCTTTTCAGCCACCGTTCAAGGTTTTAAAAAAAATTTTTTTTGAATTTTTGCCTTTGCAAGCTATGACTTCTTATAAGCATTTGTTCAACTGAAAAAATTGTATTGCAGTATTCTTGATTCATACCTCGTAACAAAGCCAGAGAAAGAATACAAGAAATAGAAAATTCAAAGTTAATTCAAAGCATCCTGCAGGAAACTGAAGCAAATACCATAATTTACATATATTTCTAAGGTCACAAAATAACTATTTTCCCTTTAAATGGTAAAGGGCCTCCATTCAGTCCCTCTCCAGGGAAGTGATTCACCCTAATGACCTTTCATACAGGCCTTTTAATTACCGCAAAGATGAAAACCTATTGAAATCCTAATGAGAGAAATCTAGTGAAAATGTTTCTTCTAAATTACTCCTTTCAGAATGACTTAAAATGGCCATTCATCCCATATTATGATCAAGCAAACAGGGCCACATGAAGAGCTGGTGTTGGTAAATGCTTGAACTGAGTCAGAAGGACTGATGTCACCTGGTAACTCAGATAGAGATCTTGTCTAAGGAGGTCTGAAAACATGGCTGGATAATGCATACTCCAGGAAGCAAGGAGGAGGATGTGTGTTCCTGTCAGCGGTCAATAAATCCAAGAGCCGCCCTTCCTTTACCATTCCTTATTGACATGCTGAGCTGCCTGAGAAATTTCACTATCCATCCCAACCAGGGGCTAGGAAGGTCTCTACCCAACCAGAAATCATCTTTTATCCGTATCAGTGTAGCTAATTATGCCAAGGAGCCATTCTAATGAGAGAAAGGTCCTGTAGACTCTTCCGAAGGGGGTGGGGGGGGGGCACAGAAATCTGGAAATATAAACAGTTGTGTTTCTCAAAATCAATGGATGTAAGAGAACCATAACTGTAACTGTGGTCTTCGAGTGTGAGCGGTAAAAAGCAAACGTGTCCAGGAGTGTTTTAAATTAAGCAAGTCAGGGCGCCTGGGTGGCTCAGTTGTTAAGCGTCTGCCTTCGGCTCAGGTCATGATCTCAGGGTCCTGGGATCGAGCCCCGCATCAGGCTCCCTGCTCGGTGGGAAGCCTGCTTCTCCCTCTCCCTCTCCCACTCCCCTTGCTTGTGTTCCCTCTCTCGCTGTGTCTCTCTCTGTCAAATGAGTAAATGAAATCTTTAAAAAAATAAAAATAAAATAAATAAATTAAGCAAGACACTTTCCAAATGCAGATAATCATAATACTTGAGGCTACTTTGTTTCTTCCATCACATTTCCAAGCCTAAACCATAAAGTCTCCTTGCTTTAAAAAAACAAAGACAAAAAAAACCTGTCCTCTCCATATGGCCAGACTTCAATTATTTAATTATTTGAAGAGTATCTTTCAATCATTAAATAACAGATAGAAATGGGAAATAAGAATTAACCAACCACAAACATCCAAAATGAGTCTACTTACTGCCACAATCTTCAAAAATCATTTCATCCTTCTGGGCGGAATCTTTGTACTTTTCCAGGAATCTAACTATGTTGAGCACATAGGCCTCATAGCTCTTGGGATCATTAGGGCGAAAGGAAATTTCGGTCTTTTGGATCTGAGGAATCTGTGTTAATCCTAGACAGGAAGAACAACATGGCCAATCGTTAGCGGGAAGGTAGTCAAGCAAGATCATTCAAAGCAGGTTCTCCACGTGCAAACATGCTTCGCCAATCCCACCTACTAAAAAGAATGGGTTAAATTCTTGCTCTCTCGTGAAATCACTTCTCTGGCATTTAGTAAGTACCAATGATGGTGTCTTACTATCATATATCATTTCATTTACCCAGCACCACTTCACGATAGGCATCATCTCCATTTTATGAATGAAACTTCTTGCACAGAAAGGTTAAGTGCTTGGCCCAAGGTCACAGAGGAAGTGGTAGAACCAGAATTTCAACCCATGTCCGCTGTACTCCAAAGCCGGTTATCTTTCCAGTACTTCCATATGCTCATATTAAAAACAAACCGCATAGTTAGCTAGCATTTTTTGCAGGTGGCTTTCCTTTCCCTAACTGCATGTAAGCCTTGGAGCACAGAGGGCTTTTATACTTTTTGTAATGAGGTGATGACCATTCCAAACTCTACAAGACTCAAGGCTACTCAACAGGTATTTCTTTGGGTCTTTAACCCAAACTGGATGAACTGGGATTTATGTACAGTTACCATTCCTGCTTTCCATTCCAAAAGCAAGTCAAGTGCCTGCCAGTATAAAATTCCAAGTAGGACTACCTCGAATTTTCATTCTTTAACCAACGTTTTAGATTCTTTAATTTTCCAAAGCCTCTGCCATCGCAAGGTTTCCTAGATAGATATTTGACCACCACCACACAGCCCTATACACAGAGGCGATGGGTGGAGACTTGATCAACTGCCTTCTAGTCTTAGATGGCCACGTAAGACCCAAGTTGCCTGGTTAAATTTAAATTGCAGATAAACCATGAATCAATTTTTATAGAAGTATGTCTCGTGTAGTATTAGGACATACTTCTATAAAAATCAATCCAAGGTTTATCTGATGGTCAAATTTAATTAGGCGTCCTGTATTTTATTTGCTAAATCTCACAACCCTATTCTAATCCCCACTCCAGACTTCGTGTTGGGCACAGAAGGCGATTCATCACCGCGGCCCCTCAGAGCACCACCTTCACCGAGGGGCGCGTTAAACCTGCCGCCGCACGGGCTCCACCCCAGAGCTGCCAAGCCAGAACCGCTACTGATGGGACTCGAGAATCTCTACCGAGCCTGAAGGGTTCCCTAAGCACTCTTGGGTTAAGAACCACTGCTCTGGGGAGTCAGAAGCCGAGAGTGGCGATGCAGTGATGCAGATATGATGAAGACGAGGACATAATTAAAGTGATGACAAGAGAACGGTGACTATCTAGCAGCACCCTCTGTGAGGCTGGAGGACAGGCTTCGGTAGGGGCTGGGCTCAATGGCTGCTCTTTTTTCTAGTGATTAAGGATGGCTTTGAGCTTCAAAAGTGGTTAAATAATGAGGGAGGCCCAGCTTAGGGGGCTTGACGAGCAAGTTCTTCCATGCTTGCAGTTCTCTAGAAGAATGGAAAAAACAGGGATGAAGACAGACTGTGAGGGTCTGGAACCAGGCAGAGGGGCTGCCCTAGACAAGTGACTTTACAAATGACATGAAGAATCATCTCAGAAAGGGTCATGTAGGACCTGAGGAATCCAAGAGAAAAAAGCTGTCAACAATGATGGAGAGGAGTCAAATGGAAAGTAGTGGGATTTGCTCTTACGAAAATCATCACTGTTAAAAATAAACAAGGGTTACTACAATTAAAAATATTTTTTAGATGCTCACAAACCCTAGAAAATTGTTTGTAGGACTTACGCAATTTAAGTATACCTTGAACAATCTTTCTAAACATTAAGTTAGAAAATTGGCATTGTGACCATTTATAGCACAAGGAGACAATAAAATAAAAATGACAGATACCTGCAAAAATAAAATAAAAGTGAGTAGAACTTTCCATTGGGATTTCATGCTTGAGAAAGTATGGAAAACAGGACTTCCCATTGAAATGGGGAAGGCCGGGGGGGGGGGGCGCATTCCTGGTTTGACTTATAAACTAGACATTTAAGTCAAGGTGACATGCCTGGACCTGCGGAAGGGCAGAGGCAGGCACAAGGCCAGAGGGTTACAGAACTTAGGAGGATGGGGTGTTTTCCTAGAATAATCCTGGAGTCAGCAGAGAATGGAGCCTGATGGGCATTCATACCGGAGGCCCACCGGGGAGCCCGTGCAGGGCAGAGAGAAATGTCAGAGGCAAATGCCTTCAAAATCGGTTATGCAGGTTTGCTGAAATCTATCTCAGGTACTTTGTGTGACCGGGGTGGGAGTGGGAGCAGAAATGGACTAATAACATCTATCATGTTAGAGTAACATGGTAGGACCTCAACCACAAGGTGAGTGTCCGGCTTCAGCTGTCCGGGCAGCCCCTTCCGATCCAGCCCCTTCTGAATTCTCTCTTCCAGGGGCCAGTCGAAGACCAAGCTTCCATCTCCCGGACTGGGTGATGTACTTCTCAGACTCTCCCAGGGCAAAAAGGACAGCAGGGAGAGGAGGTGGCATATGCAGAGTGCTTTTCACTCCCTTGAGCTACCAAGTCCAAGTTCTCCACTATTAAAAGTGACCAGGTGACACGTGTGGGACCCCCAAGCATCAGCACCCTGAGTCAGGGCTCTGGGCTCTCACTAGCAGAAGGGCACTGCTAGTGAGTGCATCTTTCAAGAGCCTGAGAACTGTGGCCAAAACTAAGTTCACGCCCACCCAGAGACAAACACATGATTCCCATTAGCAAGCGCCTCTATGGTTAAGAATCTAATCTATGGAAATAGTAGGCATTATTACTGCACTCACAATGGTTACCACTGGCCCAGGAAAGCTCTATAGAGTTGGCCTCGCTTCTCTCTAGATCGGGCGAAGAAGAAATAATGAAAACCAAGTAACTGAATCAATTTTCGCCAATTTCCATCCAGGAGCCCAAATCCTTCAGTAAGTATGGCTCACAATCTAAGCGCCACGGAGCCTGTATGGTTCCATGTGAGAGAAATGCAGTTTGAAGATGCTTGAAGAATTGTGACTGTGTTCAACACAGAGAAGCATCAGAAACTGTGGGACTGAGAAACCAAGAGTAAAAGAGACAGTTAAGCACAGGGTCTTAGAATCCTATGACTTGCTGAGGTGGATTAGACCTTGAGCCAAAGCCACTGCCCTGTCCTTTCCATTTGAAGTGACACAGAACCTCGGGAGAGGGAGCCCAGGAATGGCAGACCAACCCCCGGAAAGTCAGCCATGCTTTCCTGCCTGCTGAAGTTTACCTCTGGGGTCTCTGAAGGATCCTGAAGGTGTAACTACCATAAGCCTTAGTGACCATCCTTTTAAGATACCCAACTTATGATCTAAAGATTGCTTCCAGAAAAAGAAGCATCCATGGTTTGGGTTCCGGTCATGCTGTCAGGTCCTCTCCCTAAACCCTCAGCTACTGGAGCATGTACATACATACATAAATACCCAGGAGCCACCCTGTAGTCAAGTCTGGACATAGCCTCCTCGGTGAGCATGTCTGCTCTCCTTCCCCCATGTCTGGGCAAGCTCTCACTCCATCCCCCAGCAGCTCTGCCTCCCCTTTTCTTCATCCAGAGCCTTCTGGCCTGAGAAGTTCTCTTCCTGGAAACTCTCAGAGATCAATCCCCTCGCCTATTCTGCTCTGGATCATCTTAATTAGGAGAGTTCTCTGATGAGATCTTCTCCAAACCATTAGGAAAATTCCTCTCTTCAAAAGTAATTTCCCTTAAGCAATTATATACACACAAGAGGCTGATGAAGGACCCTTGACCGGATATCTAAATCATTTACTTTACATTTTCAGACTAACAGGAAGAGACAGAAAGGAACGGGATCAGACTTGGCAATTTATTATTTTGAGTCCACACAGATTTCTGCAACTGTGACACTCTCCCCGGGCTACACAAATCCCATCTTCCTGGCCGGCATCCTCATTAGTCGTGTTCACATGAGACTGGATACTTTCAGCTAGTCCCTCTCTACATTGCCCACTCCTTAAAGTTGTTAGTCGTAACTTTAGACAAGGATGAGCTTTGTTTCCAGTGGTAACTCCCAGAGGCCAAAGATAACAGAACACCCAATCACTGGCTTGTGGTCTCAAATCATATTCCAGGAAACAGATACAACCTTTTGCCTCGCCAGTGTTCTGAACTTGAATTGACATTCACCATGCTGAGTTCTATACAGCTTTGCCCTGGTAGAGCCATTTCCCTTAAATTACATTTCGCTTATTATTTAATAAAGCCACCTAAGTGGACTGAAATCATAAATGGGATGTGAAATTTTAGTACTGGGTTTTTAATGAGGATGGCATCTTTACAAAGGATTTGGAGTTTAAAAAAACAAAAAAACACCTCTTTGGCTTTGCAGTTGCCTTTTATAGTTACATTTACCTTTCCTTGGTCCCCCATCTCTTGAGAAACAAATGAGAAAAACACTCAGGTTTTGGCTTTAGTAGCAGGTGGGGGAACTAGCAAGTAAACAAGGAAAGGAAAGGAAAGACAAAAAAAGGCTTTTCACTAGGAAGTATATTGTGTCCAATTAGGTTTATAATGTAGCGAGTTTACAATGCCTCAATTTACTTGTGAGTTTTAAGTATTTAAACCAGAACATGGCCATTGTAACCTTGTAACAGTTACTCAAGTGAATCCCAAAGCACAGCTGCTCGTATGGTCATTTAATACACCCCTTAAGTCACCAGACCAAATACTCTAAATAGGCATCATTTTCCATAGAAACCTCCAGGAGGGTACCCCTGATGACTAATAAGGGCACCCAAGGCAAAGAAACACAATGTAGCCGTGCACACAGTACACACATACCATGGATGTCCTGTCCAGTCCAAGTTGAAAAGTAATTTGCAACTTAAAAAATTGGGGGTATGATTTTTATAGACACTCCTACACATCTATGTGTACAGATACATACAGATACATACACACACATACACACACACATCTCCCCCCTTCAAAGAGCCAAACCCTACCATTTTACAGTAAGCTTTTCTGTTCAAGGCCAAACTGAACAAACATATACAGATCTGACTTGTCTAGATACAGAACATAACATCTGCTAAGTGACCAATAACCTGAAACAAGACGCCGTATCATACATATTGGGTAATGTCTATTCATGCATGTATGTGGGAAAAGCTGTATTTTTCTGGTTGGAAGCCACTAGATAATAGACATGCCTATTCTCCTTCATCTCCCCAACTCTGCCGTAGTCCCAGCTGCGTCAGATGGGCCCTCAGGTCATGTGAACGCTCCAATAAACACACTGAGCAGCCCCATCCTGCGTAACTGCAGCACATGGAGGCCACAAGGCCGTCGCTCCTTCTACGACATCCTCCAGAACAGAGTGTGCACAGCAAAATCCTCTAAAAGAAATCACACAGATTCAGCACTTTCTCCCCATTATCCCTCCATGGATGGAATTCGTTACCCAGTCCTAGGTGTCAGAGGTCTCTGCTCTGCTCATTTACCTCAAAGGACTCATTTTTCTGGGGCTCCAAGAACATTTTTAAGTTAATCATTAGGCTCCCTGTGTACCCAAGAGCTAACTTACTAGCTTTATCTTGGTCTTTACAAATGAAGAAATAGCAACATGGGTTGGTGAGCTGCTGGCGCCACGCAGCGGGGCTGGGGCCCCCTGGAGAGTAAGAATCTGTGGAGCTTGCTGCCCTAAACCCTTCACCAAACTACGGGTCTGGACAGTAGCTTCTGGAAATCCCAATAGCCACCAATCCTAGCTCATCAAGAGCCACCAACTCTGGGAGTGAGCTGGCAGGATCCATGAAAGGGTGGGAAGAGAGGAGGAGGGAGAATGTGAGGGGCAGCCAGGCCTGGGGAGCACTGTGTGTTTAGCATGTCAGCTCACAGAGTACAAATCAATGGAATCTAATGGAAATGGCAAAGGAAAAAAACAAAAACAAAAAACAAAAAACACCCTATTGGCACTTTGAAATAACAATTCTTCCAACCTAGAAGGAAGCCAAATGTTTCCAATTCTCCCTTTGAAATTTAAGTGAGAGTAATACAAGTGTGATAGTTTGAGAAAATAAGCAACTGAGACAGACGTACTGATTTCTCAAGAATTTGGCTTAATTACACTGAGATTTGAACTATAATGCCTTGTACCCTAATGGAAGACAAGCTATTTCCCTCTTACAGTCAAGATGAAGTTGACACTTCCAGTGGTTCCAGTGTGGTCTGCTGGTCTGCGCCCCCCACCTGCCCTCCTCAAGTCTGGTTACCATGGCACCAAGAATATGACTTTTTTTTTTTTTTAATTTATTTTAGAGAGAGTGCGCGAGCAGGGGAGGTGCAGGGCAGAGAGAGAGAGGAAGAGAGAATCTCAAGCAGGCTCCCTGCTGAGCGTGGAGCAGGACACGGGGCCCGATCTCATGACCCTGAGCGGAGACCAAGAGTCAGACGCTCAACCGACTGAGCCACCCCAGCGCCCCAAGAGCACGAACCTTTTATTAGTTCTTCCAACACTGCGCCATCTTTACTTCAAAAGTAAAAGCAACCCGCAACCTGCTCAGCAGGAAGCAAGGCGGCTGGGAATCTCCCCTGTGTGCCAACTGACATGCAGGGACATTCACGTCACTCCACTGTGGCTCAGTGAGCGGGGGCTGAGGGAGGGCGGCCCGGGCGGAGGACGCTCTTGCACGACAGTGCTGGGCAGGCAGCGAGGCCTGCGAGGTCCCATGCCCCCGGGCTCTCCCAGCATGGCGACGGCAGAGTCCCCCTCCAGGTCCAACAGTGAACAGCATGAGCAGAGCTGCTGCCAGCCACCGCAGGGGCCTTCCCGAATAGGGACTCCCAGGGAGAAAGAGTGGCAGGGCTCACCTGGCCAGGGTGGGTATGTTAAAGGGACAGACTACGTGACAATTCCAGCGTCACTTACATTTACCTAAAAATATCTTAAAGCGTGTTTCCTAACCCAATTTCTCCCAAACGCTTTCTGTGGTAAAGCCAAGATGCTATTCACCCCGTGAAAATCGCTAAGTGTACAATGCGTCCCTGCTCCATCATCCAAAGCTCACAGTCTAGAAATACTGAATTCAGTCCCGGAGAAGAAACTGCTCCTTCCAGTAGAAGAACAGAAGTGGCTGCTAACAGCTACCCTCTGCTTGATGCCGTTAGCTTTGCCACTAGTCACTTCACACCCTCACAGGGTATTATTCCCATTCTGCACATGAGGACGGAGGCATCATGAGGTCAAGTAGTGCACGGAATGGTGGGGAGTGTGTCCAACTCCAAGGTTCCTGCTTTTCCTTCGCGGGTCAGCTTCGCAGTGGACAGGTGTACAATGGCTTAGGAACTTGGGGCTGCTTTCATATTTACATTAAGCCATGTCACAGGGCCAATAATCAGCCATTCCTGACCCACAGACGCAACAATTTGTATGTTTCACCTTCTATCGCAGCGGAAGCGCTGGCCCCGTGCCCTCCGAGCTGAGGGGGCGATCTGTGCACCACTGTCCCAGAGTAACAGGACACTGTGAGGAGGATCGGGGGCACTGACGCCACCATGGCTCAAGCCCAGAAACTGCACGCGATGCCTTTTTTTTTTTTCCCTTAAATTTCACTTCCATTTTTGTAACTTAGTCCTTTCTCGGAGACTTTCCTGTTCAGCCTATCCGCTTATCCAGTATTCCAGACAAACAGACCCAAATGTACCGCACCATTGCCACTGTTTAATTTGGCCACCTTTGCACGTGTTATTCAGAAGAGATCTAGTTATAAGGTGTGCCCAGAGTGCAAAACGCAGTCAAACCCCAGTCAGGCCGGGTCTGTACTCATGCCCCCAATTCCGTTAATAATAGCATTACTAAGTCTTCCAATCTTTAAATGACATATCAAGTCTTTCACACTCAGTAGCTTCATCTGACTGAAACATACAAGCTTCCCTCCTTCGCTTTCACAAATATGGAAGCTTGGAGATACGACGTGGAATTGCCAAGGTGTTCTTCCACAATGTGTTCAGTACACAGACTGAAGGAATAGCCTACCCAAAACACGAATTCTTGAGATCTGCTCTGACAGATCCCAAGAGGAGGGTCCAGTGAGGATCCCTCCGAGCACCCAGGGACAGTCCCAGGCTGCACTTCATGGCTCTGCTCACCTGGCTTCCCTGCTCCAAGGCCACCATCATTTTCAAATCAAAGTCATGTCCCTTGGGAGGGCAAGAGCAAAGGGTCCTCTGCCCAGACTCTCCTGGCAAGGTGGTGGATGAGGAAAGGAGGAAAAAGAGACATTCGAAGACAAAGAACCCAGGCAGCAGGACAGGGAAGAGGGAGAGCTGAGAAAGCACTTTTCCTGTGACTCGGGCCAAAGAACAGGAACGCATATTTCCACGATGAGCCATCAGCATTCCTCTGGAGAAGCGACGGTTTGTCAGGTCAGTCTAACGGCTGAGGACACTAAATATAGGTACTGAGAATGTGTCTTTTAAGAAGGGGCTGGAAGGAACGGGGGGGGGGAGGCTGGGAGAGGGGGCGGGAAGGGCTGAGCACCTCCACAGATTTTCTAGGCAAGGTCACTGGCCAAGTCCCCACTTAAAAGGTCTGGCACTTCAGCCTTTTCTTTTCTTAGGCTTTTCTCTTTGAAAGTGGAATTGCCCTTTCTGCAAAGAACACGAAGAAATTTTTTACTTTTATTGGCTAACTCCCCACAGTTTATATAGACAAGCAGCACAGTTTTATATCAAGGAAGTTAAATGCCTGACTCTTCAGCTTTGAGGATAAGAATTATTATGAAGCGGCATCATGATTAAAGAACAGCCTTTCAGTGGCTAAAAAAATAGAAAGATCTACACAAATGTGAATGACGACTACTCACACTACCATAAAAATCTAACAGAAGAGGACACAGTGGACTTCGCTGTCACAAAAGCCAGCGTACGACCTGTTTACTTAAGGTTTACCAGAATTTCTGCTTCAGCCTTTCCAGAGACCCACCTCTTCAGGAAAGTACTTGCTGGAAACTGCGGATTATTAACCAGGTTAAAGTTGTTTTATATACTTACATGTTTGCTTTTTTCCTACTTCCAAAATCCCCTAGATCTAAATTCATTGGGCACTATCCAGGGTTTCCTTACAGTGGAGGACCATGGGACTTGAGGCTAGGGAGCAATGTTCGTTCGCCACCTCCATATTCTGAAGATTTTCTTCCGAGCCTTTCACAGCTGCGTGAGGAGGCAGACACAACAAGTTTGGGACAAGCAGCCACACTTGGGCGAGGCCGCCCGGTGCCGTGATCCAAGCTGCTCGGTGCCATGAAGACGGCCTCAAGACTGTCACCTAAATACAGCTGTTACGAAGCCGTTGCCAGGGAAAGTGGAGAGGAGACACGTCACTGCCACCCCAGTGGCAGCCTCAAGGTCATTTATAATGCAAGAAGCCAGAATTCATGCAACATTTCCTGTCTCTAGGTCCTCCTGACAATGAAGTTTAGAAGAGCCAGCGAGCACGATCAGGTTTACAGCTGCCCTGCTGTCCCATCCTTCCATCAGCGTCAGGCGTTAAGGGCACGGGCTTTCCCCAGGGTTCAGTGACTGCAATGGACATGCACAAGGCGCACGGGGTGCACGTCACTCAACAGTGACAGCACCCAGATAGCAGCGGGGCACGCGTGCGGCATTTTTTTCTTCTGTGATGACCTCTCCTTGTTCATCCCAAGTTTTCAGAGCTAAAGGAGACAGTGAAACTGCAAAATGGGTCTACAAAGCCGATATACTAAGCCAGCGGGTACAAACACTGAGACGTGAGAAGAGAGTGCGCCGCTGTTCAAGGTCAAACTAAGTCAAGCTCAGTCAACAGCAGGTGGGAGAACGGACTCCTGAAGCCATGGCTTCTCTCCGTTGAGTAATCGGCCACGTCGGAGCTTCTCATCATCCCTAAAAATAACTTAATCGTTCAAAACAGGAGCTGAAGTGGGTTTTTTTTTTTTTTAAAGGATTTATCTGAGTCACAGCCCCCTCGAGAAAGTGAAAGACGGGCCTGAGCTGGAAAGGCCCTGTAATGACCCCACTAACCAACCCACTGGGCAGTGAGGATGCCTCATCGGGAGTCACAAGCTGGTGGGGTGCAGGCTCGGGGGCCAGGGGCGACCAGGGCTCTTCACCCTCATTGCAGAGCCGTAAAGATAAGACATCTGCAACTCCCGGAGCTCTGTCTGCAACCGTGAGCGGCTCCCATTTTTCCTATTAAACCAGGCTCGGTTTACGACTGCATTACAGACAATTCTCAGAAAAGTGTTTTTCTGAGTGAAAAAGTGACACCCATTTTACCTCCCGAAGAACTGAACTTATTCACATTCATGTTACCTGGTGGGGCCACTCGGTCCTGGTATGTGGGCTTGAATTCGCTGATGGTGAGCAGCATCACCTGGATGGTCCCAATGAAGATGCCAGCCAAGCAGCCATAAAATATCACGTAGAACAGAAGGATCTTAACTGCAAGGAGCACAGACAGAAAGACAAGGCTGTGATGTAGTCACACACTCAGAATGAAAGGGTAATCTTCTCAGAGACTAAGGGACTTCCTTACTGGCTTCCCCTCCAGTGGGTCTTCAGAACTTCCTTTTCTGACACTGATCCAGAGCATGAACCATATTCCCACACAATGGGGTAAAAACAAGAGACGGGCAGTCCTCCATTACAATGTGTGTGTGTGTTGGGGGGAGGTAAGGGTAAGAGGAATGTTCAGCTAGAACTAAGATTATTTACAGGAAATAATTGTACTGCCTAAATAAAAAAATTTTCATGAAGATCACCAATAAAATCTAGGGACATGTTTGTGTGCTTATGCAACACATCGCAAATATGACAATATACTCCCTCAGAGACAGACGCAGGTTTTCTTGCCCTGTTTGCCCCTGACATCTCAATCCTACAATCCAAGCCCTGCTGCTTCTTCAAATATTCGAATGCCTGCAAGTTTTTATGCTAGGCCAGAGCAATGAATGCTGAGAAACCTTGGGAAGCTCTTCTGCTCCTTTCTGTCACCCCACTTCTGACATGTATTAGGCACTGAGCACACTGTGTTTTCCTTCAGGGGCACCAAACGAGGAGGAAACAAAAGGAAATCTTATAGTCAAAATGACAGGCATATTTTTATTTCATCTTCTGCCTGGACCCAGAACACTGACTGGCTTGACAAGCGGCATTTTCTTTCTCCCACAGCTAGCAGGAAAGCAGGACTTAGGCTGAGCTGGCTGCAAAAGCAGAAAACACAAGAAGCTAAGCACCACGAAGCGCACAGACGGGAACGAGGCTATCAGTTACTGGTCTACGAGGATTATCTCCCCGATTAGCCGCATAGTAACAGGCTGTACTAGGCATCGCCCGGCAGCCCCGTGCCAGTCAACATCTCCCTGCGAACGTAAGAACAGGAGCAAGTGAACCGTAAGGTTATCAAGTCTGAAACAGGACTGCACGAAGGAGCCTTAGGTTACTTCTAAAAAGCTCCAGATCTCATGCGGTAAATGCTGGGATCCTGGGGGTACAAAGTACAGAACAAAAGAGCGCTGAAAGGAAGTGTCTTGGTGCATGGTGGAGGGATGGAGGGACAGAGTGGGCGCCCTGTCCCAGGTACTAGCCGGGTTGCCTTTGGCATGCATTTAAAAGCCCAGCTTTCCAATCAGCAAATACACGGTTCAGGGAAATCATGCTCTAAGTGCCAGTAAAACAAGCCAAATGCACATAAGACCAAGATGCTTAATCATAGTTCTTTTCCTCCCCTATCCAAAAAAAGAAGGAAAAAAGTAGGAAAAAGGCCAGGACATGAGCCAAAGATAGGGAAAAATGAAAGACTGTAGAATCCAGAACCACAGCTGCCCAGCTCAATCACTGCCTCCCAGCAGGACAAGGGTTAACGGCTGCATTCTGTATCCAAGTAGCAGTAGGCAAATGGTAAGGCTCTGACGTCAAGAGATCTGGAAAATTTTTCCAGTGAATGCTCCTAAGAGGTGCAAGAGTTGGTATAATACGGTCAGAAAGGAACTGGTGTAACCTCCCTTTTTGTGTCCCCCCCCCCCCCCCCGTCTTGGTGCTCTTAGCTTGACCACACTTGGCTCCTCCAACAACTGGAGCATTTTTACACTCGTTCCTTGGACTCCTGATACCGAATTCTAACAACTTAAGAAGGTACATAATTGAGGTGACAATTGAAAATACAAATAGAGCAATGGAAAAATCAGTCCTTTTGCAAGCACACTGATTAAGGCCGAAGAAGATACAGCCTTTCCATTCTGCCTGACACTGTACCCTAAGAGAAGTGAGGGATTTTTCTCTTTTGCTCCAAGATGTTACTTAGCAAAATCTCCCCAGTGACAGCTGTGAGGTCAACTGGTTAGAGGAACATGAACATCTGGCAGGACCTATGCAGTGGACTCACCAACACAGGTTACCAGGGGCTGCTCAAAAAGAAAAGCTAGACAAATTGTACCAACCGGCCAGGGTGGCACGGAGGGTAAATTTTAGAGGCTTTTTTTTTTTTTTTTTTTACCCTTCAGCAATTTTTCTTCCTTTTAAAAAAATGCAAGTAATATAGAGGTTTTCCAGTTAGGAAAAAAAAAAAAAAAATGAGTACCCTTCAAAGGGTCACAGGCAAAAGGAAAGATTGGCATCCTGGCCCAGCAGTAAACCTAATAAAAACCTACCAATGCCTGTATTAACTTAACAAAAAGGTGGAAACTTAATAAAAAGGTGGAAACCACAGGTGATTTGCATGCTGCCATTTCTCCAGCAGGTGACAGGCAAGGTTCCTGCGTCCATCTTGGTGAAAATCTACCTATAAGCAAAACCGAGCCAAGGGCAACCTGCCCTCGTCCCAAGGGCATTCATGTTGGGCCCAGTGCTGCAAAGGTAGCATTTCGTCCGTAGGAGACAGCAACTGCTATCACTTTCTCTGATAAGAGAGGGTCTGTCGTTTCTTACATTGCCAGAGAAGAGGAGACAAATTAGCGCAAAGCAAAACCTGAATTTTTAGCCCAGCACCTGTACCTTGGAAAAGAGAAGCAAAGATGAGACAAGCACACCAATCCTGATGTCTGCATTCATAAATCAGTGTCTTGGCACCTTGCAGGATGTGCTATCAAGACACCAATATTAAGACACACAGGCGCGCGCGCGCTTTCTCTCACAAATGGAGGCTGCCCCATTAAATGTCAGCTTAAGGAACAAATCTTCCTATACTGCCTTACCTTCTAAAGCAAATATTATTCTGGAATTAGAATGAGGAAAGAAATCTATTTTATGAGAGGGGAAAACAGTAGCGGGCAAATTTCACAATATGTCTGGCGTCCAGGCAGCCCCTGGCCCGTGACAAGGCTGGGACCAGACCACCAGGGTTGGAGCCCCCTGTGCATCCGGGAGAAGGGGACCCGTTCCGTTCCGCAGCGCACCCCCCACCCCCAGGACTCACTCAAGTTACGAGGAGTTGCTAGGAGATCGCCCTGGCCAGGGGCCGTTCACCCTACACACACCCTGAGTTCTTCAGGTTTTCGCTTCCATGTTGAGAAAACCAAGAGCTATCTTTATGCATGAGAAACTATGTCAATAATCCCACTGAAGAACACAGGCTCCCCAAAATAAAACAAAACATAAAATACGAGCCAAAAGCCATCACTTGAAAGACCTACATTTAAAATGGTTCAGGAATACCTATGCTTCCCTGTAATATCTTGGAATGCCGTTTCACCTTGACTAACCTTGAAGTGTGATGCATAATTAACCCTTTATTTTTCAATCAAGAGAGCCCCACTAAAGGCTGCAATTTTTTTTTCTTTGCAAAAATCATATACTCTAGCTTCTTCCAATTCAAAATGTCAGCCAAGCACTATTTCCCTGACTCATTCTCCTGTGATGGCCACAGATCCTCCCAATCAGGAACACTGCATCAGCCCCTAGCCAGGACTCCCTCAGTGGTTGCAGTGGTGGTGCTAGTGGTATTGATGAGGATGATGGTGATGATATTAGAGAAGGAGGGGGCAGTGATGCAGGAGGGGGGAGTTCCCTTCTCCTCTCTCTTCCGCAGTCACGACTCTATTATAGATTTGCCTACAACTCTGCCCTTCAAAATGACCTTTAAAAAAAAAAAAATGTCACCCTTCCGGTGAAGGGAGGCAGAAAACAAGGTATCTAATTTTCAATGAGGGAAAAAAAAAATTCCATCCAGCCAAGCAACAGGCTGCCCCAAATCCTGTAAGGTGAGCTCCATCTACCTTTAAGCCATTTATTTCTTAGACTAACCCTTCACTGTAATCAACCCAAGCTACTTATTCCGCATCTGTGTGTGTAGACACTGAAAACACCCAGACTTTACCATGTTCCACGGGCCTCCTGGGCCCCTTCTGGGTTATAATGGCTCTAGGGGAGGTCACTGGGGAAACTCTGGGCATAGCTAAGAAATACTGCAGTGTGGACGGATTCTGCTCGCCCGCCCACCACCCGCGCCTTTTGAGGTATTTAGACTAGAAAGGTGCTGTAACACACAACCTCGCCTGCATCCGATCCGATTACCCCCATGAGGTTCTCTCATTGCCTCAAATCTCATTTTTTAGGGCTTGGGACATGACTACACGGAGAGACAAATCTAGTCTCCCGGACCCGGCCCGTTCCCGGGAGGGGAGGGCTCCAGCGATGCTCGGACAGATTGCAAATTACCAAGACAAGACCTTGGCAATCTACGTAATTCTCTGCCCGGCAAGCTCCCGCGCCCAACCTGCGGGCTCCGCATTCCACACCGGATGACCAGCCCAGGCCGGCGCGACTCGAGCAGCGCCCGCTGCCGACCCCGCTCCACCCCGGGCGGCGGGAGGCTTGCCGAGCGGTCCGCAGAGCCTGCGCAGGGATGCGTCGCCCCGGACAGACAAGGCGCTGTGGGGTGTGGGGAGCTGCGGACCCCTTACTTACACCAACTGCCACCGGTCCTGCCCAAAAACTCCTTTTTCTCCGAGTTCCAGATGAATTTCTTCCAGCTGCCCTCCTCCTTGGCTTTTCCGCGGGCCATGGTGGCGGGTCAGCGGCTGCCGCGGGGGCTGAGGGTGGGTGAGTGCGGCGCGCGCCCTCGCGTCCTCCCGGGCTGCTGGTTGGCGGCCCCGGCCCGGCTCTCCGCAGGCTGCACCCGCCGCTGCCGCTGCGGCTCTCCGAGTGCCAGACGCGCGCTGGAGGGGCAGAGGCAGGAGCTGGAGGAGGGGGAGGCGGCGGCGGGGGCGGAGGGCGGAGGGAGGGGCCGCGCAGGCTGGGCGGCTCCGAGCCCCGCACCTATTGGTGGGCGCACGGCCGCTCGCGGGCTCTCTTTGGTCCGCCACGCGCTCCTCTTGCCCTTAGGGGTTTGGGGGTCGGCGAAGCAGCTGCCGCTCCGGCTGCCACTGGGGCCGCGTGCTCGGCCCCCGCCTCCTGTGACCTCTGCAGAGGTAGGCAGGGGAAGGAGAAAGTCAGAGAGAAGGACGGACAAACGGACAGCGAACGGACCCCCGCGCACCCGCCTCAAGCGGAGAAATTGGCAGATTGCACGCCCTACCTTTACTATATACCGCGCCGGGGCGGCCCGGGGCCCCGCCCACTAGCGGCCCGGCTGGCCAATCGCAGGCGCGGAGGGGGCGGGGCCTAGGGCCCGAAGGGGCGGGCGCGGGGCAGGCACAAAGGAGCCGCGGCGGCGAGTGGGGCGGGCTGGAGAGCGGGGGCGCGAGGGGCGGAGGGAACGGCGACGCGCGCGCAGGCGGCACTGCGCAGCCCCCTCCTCGCTCGCGGCTGGATGCAAGCCCTCCTCCTCCGTAGTGAGGTGCACCGCACCTGCGTCGCCCGGCACCCCGCAGACGCCCGGGGACCCCAGTCCAGCTGGCCTGATCCAGTCCCTCCCGCCGGCTTGCTCTCAGCCGCACGTTCCCGGTCTCCCTCCGCTGCAGGTCCACCCCTCGTAGGCCCTGGAGGGGTGGGGGAAGGTCACTCGGGGACGCCTGAGAGTCGGGGACTCTGCCTAGCTCCGCCCTGCCTCTCCGCTCCTGCACCTGCCGCCCCCTGCGCGCTCCCCGCCTCTGCGGTTGCAGTTCCGGCCTGTCCGTCTCCTTCCAGCCCAGCCCAGCCCGCCAGCCCTGGCTCCTGACTGCCTGACGCGCTTCTAGTGGGCAGCCTGAGCCACCTCAAGCAGGACAGTCACCAAACCCACCCTGGGCGGATCCCGGGTTGGAAGGAGTAGGAGGCCGACCACTAGCCCGCCGGTGTGTCTTCCCTGGGAGACTAGTCGCACTTCATGGCGGGCTCACACCAGTCTACGCCCGGACGACAGTATTTGCACATGACCCAACCACTGCGGACTCTCCTCGGTGCCCAGTAGGTGGCCAGTGTTCTCACTGACATGCTTTTTTATGCCGCCTTGGGAGTACCGACCACTTTGTTCTGCTGTAAAATCCCTGAGGCCAAAAGAATTTAGGAAGACCCAGATCAAATGGCAGGACGTTGAGGGGCAGTCCCCCTTCCCATCCCTTATTCCCTGTTGCTGAAAAGCCGAACTCCTTGGTTTCATCTCTCTCCTCTGAACACCTGAGCAGCTTCACACATCCCTCCCAGGGCAGTGGTGACACAGCAGAAATCGGCAGGGGTGTCTCTGCAGTCACTGCAGGGAAGCCCCATCCCTAGAGAGCAACCTAGCCTACCCTGGAAAAGACTTCCAGCACCATGTTACCCAGTACAGGGATGCTTGTCATGGCCACCTTTCTATCTCCAAGGTCAACCTTGCAGGTCTAAGGACAAGCTCCAACTGCTATAGAATGAGCTCTTTCCCACTAATCCTTCGCAAGGCCCATCCACAAGACTTGCGAAAACCTGAAAATCCCTGAAATTCAGAGGAGAGGCAGTGACCTAACCCCCCACCCTCAGCCCCAGAGGGACTGCTCCATGCAGGGCTCTGTCAAGGGCAACCCTGAGAACGGTGTGTTGAGAAAGGAAGCCAGCCCCTGCTTTGCCCCTGCAGTGTTTATGTTGCAAAAGCCCCAAGTTGGTGGGAGAACTTCAGGAAGAGGTGCACCTGCAGAGAGGATGCCCCTGGTCCCTGTCCCAGGAGAAGTAACCTGTGGAGGAGTTTGCAGCAGGACAGATCACTGGGAAGGGCATGTGTTTATGGCGTGCTCACTACAAGTAAGAGGGAGAAAAGCCTGTGGGCAGAATCAGCAAAAAGGGTTGAATGAGGGGATGGGATGAGGGGCTTAAGGGAAATAGACATACCCCCCCCACTCACCCTTCCATCCCCCACTCCTGGATTCCCTTGCCCCCTCCCTATGTCTTCCTCTTTCTTCTCCAGTAGAAGCATGTAAAACAATGTGGAGAAAGGCTCACGGTGCCAGATTTTTAATTAGAACCCCCATTTTCTCTTTAAAGAGAGGTGCCCTACCTTAGCTTTCTAGGGCTGTGGCAAATGCCAAGTAGACTGATTCTGTGTCTGGCAAGGATGAGCTTCCTCTCTTGTCCTTGACCTACTGTGTTCCTCTGGAGGACACTCCCTCTTCAAATCTTAGCTCCCCAGCTTTACTCATTCTCCCTCCCCTGTATGTAGACTCCCCAGGTTTTGACAGGTCCAGAGGGTCGCTCCTTCACAGCCAATGTAGCCTCTCAGCCTCTCATTCTAAACCAGCCTCTCCCAGGCTTCCCAGGAACCTCCATGTTGCCGCCCCAACCTGGTAGTGCCGCTACAGAACGTGATCTCAGCCCTGTGAGAACCAGAACGAGACTGCAGCTGCCCAGCCTTGAAGACCATCTGACCACATCACCACAAAGAGCAACAGAGCAGGACAGACCCGGCGTTCACACTCGCAGCTTCAGTCCTGGCTAGCTCTACGACCCTGGGGGAGTCACTTGTTCTCTCCAGGGCTGTACCTTCTTCAGTAGTAAAATTGGAGTGACAACATTGTTGCAAGGATTAAATGGGAGATGTGGGAAAATGCTAAGCACAGTGCCTGGTGCTTAGCAAAAGCTATGAAATAGCTTGCTTCAGTATAATTAGCTCTTTCCATTCGACCTTGTCTAACCTTGGAGCTGTTGCTATGACTTTGCCACCTTCCCATCCTGATACCCACCCCCTGCCAGGACTCCCGAGTTCTCTTAGAAGGTCACCTTGACAAATTCCCTACCCTCTGTGCCACCTTTCCCCTTGCTTTCCAGTGTGCTTCCTGCTCGGTGACCTCCTCTAACTCAAGTAATGAATAACTTGAGCACAGGATGTCCCTTTGGGCTGTGCTGGGCTGGGCTTTTGTTCTGAGGCCCTTCTGTGAAGGGTGCTGTAGCAGCAGGTTGAAAGCTGAAAGCATGCAGTTCCCTGGGGGGGGGTGGGGGAGGGGCCTCTGGCAGGTGGAGTGTGTGGATGGGCAGGGGGTGGGGGGAGGGAGGTGTGGGCAGAGGGAACTAGGAAAGCTGTTCAGTGCATGCCTACGGAGGCCTGACGTCTCTCTGCAGAAAGAAAGAAGGAGGAAGGAATTCTTCAGCTCCTTTGAAAGACTTGGGGCAAAGAGAACAATTTTTAAATCTCCTTTTCTGGGGAAGAGGAATGGTTCTAGAGTAATGTGGTTAGTTCTGCCCAGTGTGGGTGCTGGGCGTTGGGGTGGGTAGATGGGACGCGGAGAGAAGCATGGCGGCAGAGAGTAGAGGAGGTTAGGGACCTCTGTCCAAGTGAGGATGACAGGTTCTAACTCGGGAAACAACCAGAGGCGGTTGTGATTGAAGCAGAACCTCCCCTGGAGCTGAGACAGGGGCCCAAGGGTGAATGCAGGACAGGGCAGTCCTGTTTGTAGCGAGACCGCCAGGTAGAAGCAGGACAAATCAGCCCCTGGCAGTCAGCTACTTCTGCTCAAGATCAGAGAGGCTAAAATGGAGCTTCACCTGCCTGCAACCCAGGGGGTACAGTTTGGCAGGCTGCATGAGGGAGATCCAGATCTGAGAAACAGACCCCTTCCCAAGCGGTTGGCTCTCAGAACCCCGGGGCCAAACCCAATGCAGTCCACTCTGCAGAGGCCTCGGAAGGCCGAGCGCCAATCCGCACACTGACACACGTGCTCACACACCGTGGGGTTCTGTTCGGCCAGCCCTAGAGTATTTTAAGTACGGAGTGGAGGGGGCTGAGGGTATGTGTTGCGGGGTGACTCATCTTGGCAGCAGGAAGTGTGTGCAGTGTTGAGGAAAATGGCTCAATGGCAGGCTCTGTGTGCAGCGGAAAGCAGCCGGAATGCACCGCTCTGCGAGAGAGGGCAGGGGGGCTGGGGGAGAGGAGGTCGGGGGGGAAATGCTGCCCGACCCTCACGGTGGACCCGTCACGGTGGCGGGTTGCGGGTGAGGCCAGGGGAGCACCGCCCCGGGCCTGGGCTGAGCGCCCTAAAGCGCCCTAACCCTCCGTCAGGGAAGCCTGAGTGCCCCACAGGGTGTCCTTCTGTGCTTCCCAGTGGCCCCCTGGCTGTTTGCTAAAAACAACAAATCATTCTCTGGAAGGGTTCTGGTTTCTTAAGGAAACCAGAGACCCTCAATGGGGACACGTAGAAGTATCCCTCTTTTTCACTTAATGTCATTGTCACTTTCCTGTTTCACTGGGTCTGGAATAAAATTCTTGTCCTGGGTGAGGGCACAGTAGGACAATAAGGAAAAGGGATTTTTTTTGTTTTTTTTTTTTAAGCAAGACCTCCTTGGTAAGATGGACTATACCTACCAGGAGTGGCAGTGACAGGTCGTCTGTTTGTCACCTGGGCTGCCAGGCCCTGCTTGGCAGATTTCCAGAAATTGCTGTCTGTTACACCATTCCTAACTTGGAAGTCAGGAATCTGATGAGTCCAGAAAGCATCCACAGCTCGGTGAGACATGCTGGGATTTCTCTCCACTATCCCTGTCCTTTACCAAGTTGTTACAAGGTGTATGGAGGTGACCACAGGAGAGAGAAGTTGACTGCCAGAGAGGGATTTTTGTTTTGATTGTCCTAGCAAGACCACAGAAGTGCATGGTTTCTGTGAGCATATTCACAACCTGGGGGGTGGTAGGCATGAAGGCCAACAGGGTCACAAAGTCTTGTCAGAACTTTCAGAACCAGGGCGCCTGGGTGGCTCAGTTGGTTAAGCGACTGCCTTCGGCTCAGGTCATGATCCTGGAGTCCCGGGATCGAGTCCCGCATCGGGCTTCCTGCTCAGCAGGGAGTCTGCTTCTCCCTCTGACCCTCCCCCCTCTCATGTGCTCTCTCTCTCCTCTCATCCTCTCTCAAATAAATAAATAAAATCTTTAAAAAAAAAAAAAAAAAGAACTTTCAGAACCAGCCTTTGTACTTCCCCAGGAGGGGGTAAGAGGTTGAATTTGCTTTTTCCTTGGAAAAATGTCTGGTACCAACCAGCGATTGCTCTAGGCTTTAGAAAATAAAATTTCTTTCCAGAATTTTCCATCTGCTTTACAGGTGACAATTGGACACTCCTCTGAGAGGCTAAGCTCAGTGAGGGGAGCTCCCGTTACATCATTCTCCTATCAGAGAGGTCTTGGGACAGATGCAGATGAGATGAGAATCCCTGTCTTGCTGGACAACTTTAAGTCTTCCAGAGATGAAAAGGAGTATCTATTTTACAGTCTGCTTCATGTCCAACTTCTTTCTGCAGCCTTAGTCGAGGGCCTGAGATACAGGTCGTCATTGTGGATAAACTCATCGTGTACAGTGCTGCCAGTAATGTCAGAGGTCCTCCAGTATAAACTCCCATCTCCTAGGACAAGGTCGACTAGCCTCTAGTTGAATATCCACACGGGCCGTGTACCCCCTACCTTGCAGCAGAACATTCCATTGTAGGGAAACCATGAGCTAAAATTGAGCTCCTCATAACATCTGTACAATCCTGGTTCTCACCTGGGGAGAACGCAGCACAGATCTGGTGCATCGTCAGTGTGTCCACTCTACAAACATTGCAAACATCTCTGCTGTCTCCTTAATTTTTACCCTTCAAAGCATAAAAAACCCCCCAGTTTCTTCAGTCCCTGTATGAGATTTTTTTTCTAACCCCCTCACTGCACTAGCTCCCTTCTTCTGTAGACATTTTTCCATTTGTCGATGTCCTTTTTTTAAAGCAAGTGCCCTAGTTCTCAGAAGTGCAGAGTCCAGTGGAGATAATTGGTGTGTGTGACCCGGACACTATCATTTTTATCAATTATGGTCCTCCTAACACTATGCCTTCGTGGTTTTCTTGAACCAAGGGCTCTTGAACCCTGAAGCCAGATAAATGTTTTAGAAAAAGCTCTGCATTTGCAAAAACCAGAGACACCTCCCACCCCCTAAAGTCTACTTCAAGGAAAAGAGATACACATAAAATAACCAGGGAAGGAGGACACCAGTCCCTGGGCTCCAGGGCAATGTGCTGTGGATACTGGCCTTGAAGGGACTGGTGCTGGGTTTGGTGCTGGGCTCCTGGGTCTGGAGATCTTTCTTCTAGCATTTGCCCATTGCAGCGACTCACTCAATAGCGCTCCGCCTGCCACTTCTTCCTTCTCACCACCCCTAGCTTTCTCAGCTGCCCTAATGCCCAACTTTGGCCTACGTGCAGGTCAACCAGCTGAGGCATTTGTGGTCCTTCATTTCTCATCGTCTTTCAGCCCCCATCCCATCACCCATGGGCAATGGCTTACTTCGCTTTTCATCTTGATCCAGGCTGAGAGAGTCAGGTTAGCACAGATCCCTATTTTCGCAGGTCACGGGTTGTTGAGAAGCCTCAGCATTGACTGTCTTGGCCCAGGTTCCTCCCTCCAGTGTGGCTGGGATACGGAGGAGGGAACCATGCCAATTAAAATGGCTGTCAAGCTGTTGGCTGGCAAGAGACAGACACTCACCCAGACAGGCAGGCAAACAAACACATAGGACAAAGAACCTTATACACCCTACAAAATTTGCCAGCTTTTCTTCTTTCTGCGGCACTGTACCTTTCCACATCATCCTAGAAATAGTGCATTTTATTTATTTATTTATTTAGCGCAGAAGCAGGAGGAGTGGCAGAGGGAGAGGGAGAAGCAGGGTCCTCACTGAGCAGGGAGCCCCATGCGGGGCTCTATCCCAGGACCCTGAGATCATGACCCGAGCTGAAGGCAGACGCTTAACCAACTGAGCCACCCAGGCGTCCCCTAGAAATAGTGCATTGTAATGTGGCTAGTTTGTAGCACTCAAACCAAAGGGAAGAAATGAAAAAAAAAAAAAGAAGGCTGTTTTGCATTCATTTTACCGTGAAGGGTAGCTGGGAGACAGGAAGATGCAAAGAAAGAGAGAAAGGAAGGGAGAGGGGAGGGCGGGAGGAAGGAAGTGAGGGAAAGGAGGGAGGAAGGGAGAGAGAGCTTAAGCTGGATCACAACTTAATTTATACTCTTCTCACCACCAAGCGATGAGGGGCTTTTATGCTGTCAAGGAGCGATTCCTGTAAGCAACTGGCTGTTTGCAGTACCTGTATCCTAGCCAGCTAACAGCATCTTTCATTCTTTCTTTGCTTTAATGAAGGGATAGCAGTCTTTGCTATCTACAGCCTACATGGCATTGCACCCCACAGGGGGGCCTGGAGAGCAGGCCCCTTCACTGAAATTTATGAAGTGCGTCCTGAGGACCAGGTGGCCCCTGTACAGTGACACGGAATGACACTCCACACCACTCCCGTTCTAAAAGTCATTGCTGTGCCACCACCAAGGACCCCAACGAGTCGAATGACAAGGAGACCAGGGCCCCTGAGCCGTGGCTTCCCCAACAGCTCTTCTTGCTTCACTTAAACCTTCTGTCATGATGTTAGGAGCTACACTGATGCATAATAGCTGCATTTCTCAAACTCTCTAAGACAGATGCTATGCCAAGTATCGAATATGGATTACCTTTTGTTTGTTTTCCATTTATATTACCTTTTTAACCCTTAATGAGGCAGGTCCTTGTAATGGTTAATTTTATGTGTCAGTTTGACTGGGTTCTGGAAGAATCTGTGAGGGGGGGGTCTCTGGAAGAGATCAGCATTGGAGTCAGTAGCCTGAGTCAGGAGGGGAGCTCTCGGCCATGGGCGTGGGCATCCGCCAGTCCACTGAGGGACAATCCACTGAATAGACCAAAAAGGCAGGCAAGGGGCAAATTCTCTCCTCTCTCTCTCTCTCTCTCTCTCTCTCTCTCTCTGCCTGAGCTGAGACATCCATCTTCTGCCCTCGGCCACTGGCACTCCTTGTTCTTGGGCTTTTAGACTAGACCATGACATACACCATCAGCCTCCTAACTCTCAGGCCTTGGACCAAATGATACTCCTGGCTTTCCTGGGTCTCCAGCTTGCTGCTGGCAGATCATGGGACTTCTTGGTCTCCATAATAGTGTGATAATTTCTATAATAAATCTCCTCATCTGTATCTATATATCTCTATCTATCTTCCTATCTGTCTAATCCTGTTGGTTCTGTTTCTCTGGAGAACTCTGACTAATACAGTTCTTGTATTATTGTCTTCATTGTACAAGTGAAGAAACTATGTATCATGTAGATTAAATCCCTAAGGATAGCAAGAAGGAAGGCCAGGCGGCCTGGCTCCAGGGTCCATGCTCAGAACCACGAGACCTAACTGACTCTTTAGAAGGAAGATGTATACACATGGAAAGTGCTAGCAGAGCTCCTGGCATCTAGCGGGTGCAATTATGTAAGGCTCTTGGTTTTCTATGTTAAAAGCTCCCTGAGATAAATGCAAGTCTTCATTGGGTCACAATTTAAAGAAGCCAGTCTTGGATTCATGTACTTATCCATCAGTCATTCATTGACTGCCTACTGTGTGTATAGCATGGCCTTAGGAATTGAGGCAATTAAAAAAGAGAAGATACGGTCCTTTGACAACAGACAATTGGTAAGGCAAGAGCCACAGCAATGAGTGAACAACAATGCAAGCTGGTAAATGATTATGTTTCACAATAAGTACCTCAAGCAAGAGATGCAGTGAGAATTTAGTGAGGAGAGATAGCCCTTCTGGAGGGGGCGGGCCCCGAACAGGATTTCGATAGCACCACGGGAAGGAACAGAGTGGAAGGAACCTTTGTTTGCTCATTCGCTGAACACTCAGGGACCTAACTGCATACCAGGTCACTTTGCTGGTCACCCGAGAGCCCATGTGGCCAAGCAGCTTATTCTCTCCTGTGGGGACAGCCTGATATTTGCCAAGGGTGCTAGGAGAGAGCTCGGAGCAGGACCTAACCCCCTGTGGAGAGTGGGGAAGGCTTCCTGCAGGCGGTGACAGCTGAAGGGAAGGAGTTCGCCTGCCTGAGCGTGAAAACAAGGGGAGAGGAGGGCAGGCGGGACAGCTGGTGCAAAGGCAGAGAAAGGTGGGCCCTCGTAAGGCAGGGTCGGTTGAGGGAACACCTTTGATTGTGGTAAAGACATTTTAATAGAGAAAAGACACAACTGAAAGGTACAGGGTCTAACCTGCTCTTTCCGAAGGAGGAACTCGACTAAAGCAGATGAGAGTCCCTCAGACAGCTATGACATCATCCCCCGCACCCCCACGTTCATCCCGGGCAGATAAAACCAGATCTGCAGCCAGCCGCTTCCCCACCACTGGCTCCCTAGGATGCCCAGACTCGAAGCTGCTGTGTGTTGGTTTGCAAGCTCCTTGGGATCCTCCCAGGTGTAATCTGAGACTGTCCCTCGTAAGCTTGTAGGAGCGGGAAGAAAAAGGCGGCCACTCCAGCTTGGTAGGTGGCAGTTTTAAAAAAGCAAAGGAGCTTATAGATGAGGCTTGTCTTGGGCAGCAGCAAGGTCGGGGGATCCCCACACCCACCCGCCACATCTTAGAAGTTTCTACAGAGGCCTTCACTTAGAGTTCAGTCACACATACTGTGCAGGTGTTCTCAACAGCACATCACTGTCTCAAGGCTGTGTCTTCGGGGCAGCCTCTGGGAATGGGAAAGGCAACTGGAACCCACATTCCAAGGACGGGAGGGGGTAAGGAGCCCTTGAGAGCCCTGCTGAGGGTCAGGGCGCAGCTCACAGTGGTCACATCTGCTCAGTGATCTCCAACACGGCAGCAAAAAGACAAGCCAAACTTAACTGCAAGGTACCATTGCCTTAAAAAAGAGCACCCTTCTTCCCTTTACCTCTCCCAGGGCTTCTGCGTAACGTTTGCCTAAGAGAATGTGGCCAGATTCACAAAGTGGCCTGTCTTTTACCTACAGGGCAAATTTTCAAATGAAAGCAGATTTCGACTGAAGAAAGCCAGGTAACAGTCTCATCAGATATTTGCCACCTACTGAGACTCTCATTTTTTTTTTTTTTAGCTTTCATAGGCATCTGGATGGGCCATTCATGGAAGGGATTATTCTCCCCATCAGAACACAGAGCAGAGGGAGGATGTCCCTTTCTCTGCCAAGGCCGGAGGGGAAGGTGTTTCTGTCCCCTGTCCAATTGGAAACTGAGCACTTTCCCAGCCACACACACCCCAATCTTTTACAAATTGTTCTAGGACTCCCTCAGCACTATAAGTTAACTGCAAGTTGATTATATTTTTGGAATTTGCTCAGGAACCTAACCTTCATGTGTTCGGCCCATGGAGAAATGTGTTGCCAAGTTCCAAACAAGTGCTGTGGACTTTCAAAACACAACCTGTTGGTCAGATGAAAACTCCCCATCCTAGTAACAATTTCCTCTGATGGGCAGAGTGGGCACGGGGGTCGAGTAAAGCTGAGCGAGCCTGGTCTTAGAAACTACCAGGTTTGTAGGAGAGCCTGGAGGCTGTTTTCCAGATGAGGAAGGAGAAGCCCAGCGAGGGAAACTGGCTGGCCAACTTGTGGCAGGGCTGGCTTCAGACCGAAGCCTCGGGCCCCCAGCCATGTTCCCATGAACCCATGTTCATCTTCCATCTTGTGACCAAAGAAGCAGCCACACATGAAGATGGAGAATATTGTTGCCTACATTTGAGGGACCCCAAGAAGAAATTGTGATCCTCCACTGAAAGAGAAAAAAAGGAAAGAAAGAAAAATCCCCATGATGGTTTTATCAGTTAAACTTGGCTTTGGCTATAACAGAAACCCAAAATTAACAATGGCTCCAACACCTTAGGATTTATTTCCCTCTTACTTACGAGTCTGGAGGAAGGGGGCCCAGGACTGGAACAATGGCCTTATCCCATTCGTCCTCAGGCCCCCTCCAGCTCACCTTTTTGCCATCCCTCCCATGTGGCCCTTGCTCCCATGGCCCAAGGTAATGCGTAGGACATCAGTCACCCCAGCCAGGCTGGAAAAAAATAAAAAGAGGAAAGGCCTGAATGACAACTGTCCCTTATAGAAACATATGTCTTAGAAACTGTCTGCTCTCATCCCACTGGTCAGAACTTGGCCTGAAGGCAACACTTGGCTACATGGGAAGCTGAGAAATCTAGCCTTCATTTTGGGTACCATGTGCCCAGCTAAAAGTTAGAGGGTCCGTCCCTGTCTGCCGTAACAATGCAGGGAAATTCAACACATATTGATGTGTTCTTTTGAGTTACAATTGTCCAGGCCTTTTTCAAAACACAAATCCTGAGAGGGTTCCCCTTATCTGACATTTGATCGTCCAATGAGAGCATCAGATTTCTTTCTTTTGTGGTAAGAAAGACAAGTCATTGTAAAAGTAAACCATTAGAAAAGCCCGGGCCACTAGGGTCAGAGAAGGTGGCTCTGGAAGGAGCAAGGGAGCAGAGCTGGAAGAGGACTCGAAAAGAGTGTGCAAAAAATAGATGCATCGAGCATCACGGCCACCATCTGTGGCTCTGCCCTGTTGGCAAGGGCTGGTCCTGCTGATATTCTGCCCACCACCTTTCTCTACTTCCTGTGGAGTCAATCTCCGCCAACCTCTCTGGGGGCTTGTGGGATTTAGACAGCTGTTGCCTTATCTTAGCATGGGTTCTGGTGGCACCGGGCGGGTGATTTACCCAGACTTGCATGGCAGCTGCCCTGCCGGTTTTAACTGACGATGGATCTTAGAGCAGCTCACGTTTAGTCGTAAATAAGAGCTCTTGTTTTGCAAATCAATAATTCTTCAATTTTGTCAGACTTCCAGAAGGAGGGAACATTAGAGTGTGGAGGTCTGATTGGGGTTGGCCAACACTGGACTACATACTGAGTCCACTGGGTAGCTTCTGGCAGTTCCTCAGCCTCTCCAAGCCCCCCCACTGTGGCCACGAGGCCTTTACACATGCTATTTCCTCTGTGTCTGGAATGTTCATCTCTCCCCTCTTGTCCGGATAACCTACCGAGCCTTCAGAAGAAGACTTCCCTGTTGTCTGGGACTAGGGAAAACGTCTCAGCCACAGGTTTTCATGGCCCTGTGTATCTCTTCTTCGTGCCTCTTTCCACGGTTGTGGCTCTACACTGATTTGTGCGATTCTTTATTCAGATTATACTTTCATGAGAACAGGCTTTGTCTGCCACGATATCCCCTGTACCTAGCACAGTGAGAGGTGCATAGTACACACTCAATAAATTTAGCTGAGTTGTGAAATGCCCCCGCAGCACATTTGTCTCTAACCCTGTTTCACAATATGTTGACCATGAACCCTCTGCATCAGATTTATCTGGTGAGGCCGTGGTGACATGATCTGCATGTGAACAAGCTTCCTCCGTAATTGCTAAGCACCGTAATGTTTGAGAAGCCCCACTGTAGGGTGTGTGAGAAGTTTGGGGAGACAGCAGGGCATGGGTGTCATTAAGACCCGCATACTGGCCACAAGAATGTGCCTCTGGGGTAAGGCTACTGTATTCAAGAACTATCTCCTATCTCCGTATGCTCAAATTTGGAGAAGAAACCTACAAGACAAATTTTGGCTCTTTGACAGCCCAGAAAATTTGCGGAGACAGCTGTTCATTGAGCTTCCACAGTCAAGGTTATGTGGAAATAAAACAATGTGTGTTCACAATAGCACCTTTGCACAGAGGACTTTATAAAAATTGCACAAAGACCTGATTGTTGGTGGTGATTTGTTATGTTCCTCCCTCCCGGTGGCCCTCCATACCCAGGTGGAGTGGTGACTTGACTTTCTGAGTCAGGAACTGAGTCCTCTGTGCAAACTGGGTCTGATTTCAAGCCCCCCAAACGTAATACATCATGTAGTCACCTATATTCACCTATTAGAGATCTCCAAACCTGCAAGCTGATACACTTAAATCCTTGTCTTCTTTAAAAAAAAAAAACCTGGAGTCTAATACTGTGCCCTGAAGTTGACCATGCACCTGGTCGGTCCTCCACACTCAGTGTGGTTTAAGCATATGCAGTTCCACCGATGACAGGAAAGCCTTTCAAGCAAGAGTTCTACTAAGTGTTTTTGTTGCTCTTTCTTACCCATTCAGCTGCTCTTTTTGCCTCACAGATTTCCTCTTCCTCTTTTAAGATTCCCTTCTCCTCCCTCCCTACTTTAGGGTAGGCTCGTATCTTTTTTGAAGATCATAGATTCTTTACCTTCCAAGAATTTTTTTCTTTCTTCCATTGCCCCAGGACCCATGTCCTTTTTTTAGTATTTCCCCAAGATCTTGGATGACCGCTGTCATTTCTCTTAAAAAAATAAATCATTCTATGGTCTCACCAAATATCTAATTCCCATATATATATATTTATTTATTTACTTAATATAATATATTATATATACAAAATATATATATATTTTAGATTTTTAAAAAATTTTTAAAGTCATTTCTGCATCCAACGTGGGGCTTGAACTCACAACCCTGAGATCAAGAGTCGCACGCTCGACTGAGCCAGCCAGACGTCACCAACTCCTGTATATTAATATCTCCACTAACAAAAAACAAAAACAAATGAACAAATGAAAACCCAGCACAAGCAGATACATGAGTTGAGATTGTAAGTAAAGATAAAAAGTTCAAACCATAAAACAAAAGGCAAAAATTATTGTCCCAAAGAGGACCCCGATGTCGTAGCTGGAGGACAGCTAGGAAGAAGTTGCTATATTTGCTTTACCAGCTCCTGGAGAGCGGGGACAAAGTCTTACCTCGAATCCTCCACAGTTCCCTGCACAGTGTCTGGCTCACAGAGGATTCAAGAAATATTTACAGAAAAAATATGACTGGAGGAGGGAAGGGTCTCCAGTGTTAACCAGGGACCTGCTAGTTTTAATGTGCTGTTGGTGGTCAGAGTAAACCCAGAGAAGTGTCCTGCAGCCCAGCAGTACCACACCGGGCCACATGATGCAGACCGCGGGCCATGGTCAAGAGTTAGGAAAACTGTCTCCTCCTGCGGCCCACGGTCCTCCTGTCTCAGCCCTTGGGAACTCTTGAAGGTTCCCAATACCTTCAGGGATCCTTCCAGGTCATGGTAAATGAAAAAGAAATCCTTTGCTGACAAAATATGGGGTATTTCTGCTAAAAGTCCCTTTGTGTGTTAGCCAAATATATGTCATTGTGGTTACGATGGAAAGTACGTGGGCTGTGGAGACACCCCATCTGGCGCTTCCTTAACTCGGTGAGGCTCCACTTTCTCATCTTGAAAATGGGAATAATGACACCTATGTTTTACTGTCTTTGTGGGAATTTGAGATAATCCCTGTTAAAGGCTTAGAACGTAATAGAAATTTCGTAAGTGATAGCTTTCCCCACGTGAGGGTAAGCACCACAGGAGCTGGGTGTTTTGTCTGCTTTGTCCCTGCTGGCTCCCAGTGCCTGACACGCAAAATCAGCACTTAATAATATTGTCGAACAAAGGATGTATTTGTTTACTCACCACGTCACTGAGTGGAAACGCATCCTGGTCTTCTGATACACTAAAATGGTAGGGTGCTTAGTGTTTCCAGTAGCATCCGGCTTCAGCACTCTGTGTCGGATGCTAGTGACATTTGTGTTGCTTGCTGTACGACCACGTGGGATGGTAAGCTGACACGGTGTATGAGCGGATCTCAAAGTGTCATCTCCCAACCAGCAGCATCAGTATCACCTGGGACCTCGTGAGACGTGTAAATTCTCAGGTCCCACTGCAGACCTGCTGAATCAGCAAGTCCCGGGGTGGGAGCCTGCCCTGTAATCGGGGCGAACAGATCCTTCGCTGATCGTGATGTGTGCCGAAGGCTGAGGACTTCACCACTGGGGTGTTAAAACCCTCCTGTGCTGTGACTACCGATGACCCGAGCACCCGATGCCTAAGAACGGATGACTTGTACCTGGAAAACGTAATCCATTGGAGATTTTAGCATATGCCGCTCATCTTCAGGTAGAGAACTTTCAGGTTGTGAGTTCACGTGCTTATTCAGCTAACTGGCCTCAGTGCTGTTTTGATCGTGGCGCCCGCTATGGATGCATGTTTGGGCCCTCCCCCCCAAAATTCACAGGTTGAAGCCCTACCCCCCAGGGTGATGGTTTTAGGAGCTGGGGCCTTTGGGAGAGACGATTAGGGTTAGATGAGTGTTCTCTCTCAGCCACGTGGAGACACAGCCAGACCACAAGCCAGGAAGAGGGCCCTCCTCGATTCCGGGACCATGCTGGCGCCCTGATCTCGGACCTCCTGCTTCCAGAACCGTGAGCAGAGAAATGGCTGTTGTTCAAGCCTCCCAGTCTGTGGTATTTAGTGGCCGGAGCTGATGGAGACAGAGCCCCTTCCACCTGGCTGTGGTAGAGCGGACCAGGGTGGGCATGGACTCCGGGAAGCTCCAGCTGCAGGCTAGCCCTCAATTCTTGTGTTGGTAAAGACGCAAGCGAAGCTACTGTCAGATACCCAAAAATAAAGTGGCTCAAAAAAGGAGCAGTTATTTCTTTCTTCTGTAACAGCCCGTGTATGAACGGTCCAGGCGGACAAGGTGGTTCTGTTGCGTGAAGTCATCTAGGGACCTTTGTTCTTCCATTGTGTCATTCTGGCATTCTCTACAGGGCTGTCCTCCTTTGCCTGACGAAGGCTGAGTCAACACCATGTCTGCATTCCATCTTACAGCAGGGAGAAAATCCAGGACGAGTGGTTTGACTTTAAGAAGATGATGCCAAATTTATACATCTCACTTCCATTTATACCCAGCCACTCGCGTTGTCATACCCAGCTGCGAGGCAGGCTGTGGGACAGCCGTGTGCTCACAGACAGCACATGGGGCTCTAAGAAGAAGAAGAAGGGACGAGCGAGCCTGGGAGACAGTTAGCAACCCCTGCCAGAGCTCTCCACAGCTTCTCAGTTCCGCTTCTCATGGGGCCAGGTGCCCCATGCAGCCCTGTCCTTGGATTCCCAGGAGATTTCTCTATCTTTAGATTAAAACCCCCTTCTCTTAAATTAGCTTGAGTGAGAAACTCTTCTTTGTTACCAAAAGCTCCAGATTAGAACAGTGCACCTTAAATCCCCCAGACCTTAGTGACGGTTGAAATAAACATAATGTGACAGGTGAGGGGCTCAGAGCGAGCCCTGCACACAAGCGTTGGGGAGGGTTGCGCAGTTGTGACCACAAGGATGGCCGTGAGGTGACATGAGTTGACACTAGCCCCGTGTGACAGTTCTGAGCTGTCCTGAACGGCCTTCCTTGCCTCCCCTGAGAGCCCTGCGCCCAGACAAAACCGTGAAATGTACTAACCAGGCTTTGGCAGCTTGCGGTCTCTTTCTGCATCTTTGCCAGTGGGATCTGGGCCATGAGAATTCCCACATCTTGCGTCCATTCCCTCAGAGTTCTGTTCGGCTGTGCACATGCACTAGGGTCTCCTTGGGGCTCACGGCCTTCTCATTACATATGAATCTCTAGCAATGGGGGAATTTTAGGCCCATTTGGCTATTAGCCCTGGTTTATTAGGGGGTTTTGTCGCTCTTTGCAAATAACACTCAAGCGGGGTCCTGGTATGTATAGTAGCATCTCTGTATCCTCATTTCAGGGTAACAGTCTGGGGAGAGAAATGCCTTTTTTTCTTTCTTTAGTTTTAATCTGTCATTTAGAATGGCTGATGGGTCTACCAACTAAGGGCTCCTGTTTCGTGGAGGAATAGGTAGAACTCTTGGGTCTCCCCTCTCTGAACCTTGTTTCCTTCTTCTCCTGTTTTTAAGGGGACTTTTCCACCCTACTCTTCACATGCCTGGATCAAATAAACACCAGGATTGCACAGTGCAGCATCCAGTGTGCGATTATAATCAGCTGAGAGTAACCAGAGGAACTCCTCACACATGTAAAGTTGAATAGTAAGTCCATGTTCGAGTTAATCAGCTCAACACCTGTCTTTTGCCTTACCCACCCTGGGTTTCTTGGCTCTGCCTCGGGGTGATTTGCCTTTCCACCCTTCCATGGGCCATGTTTCTCAGTCAAGTAAGGGGACCATGAGAGCCCATGACCTTCTGTTCATGGCAGGCTCTACAGAAGGAGGGGTGGGAGTGGGCTCAGCAGCAGATGAACAGACATTATGTGCCAGGCCCTGCTAGATGCTTGTAGTCCTCAAAGAACCTGGAGAGGAATGAATATTTCAACCTATGAGAAAATGGAGGCATCAGAAGATTCAGTAATTTGCTCAGATCACTGATAACTAACAAGTGGTGGAGGCAGAATCTGAGTGAGATTTGTCTGTTTTTTTTTTAAATCCTGGGCTCAGAATTGGCTTCAACCCATTTATGAGAAGAGTCTTCCATTCATAGTTGTACACTTGCAACAAAGAAAGGAGGATGGCCCATTTTAATCACATCCTTTATTGGTGGACAGAGAGTGGAGAAGAATGGGAACCACCGAGGATGGACTCAGTAATTTATCTAGAGGGGGTATGTTCTGCCACAACCTTATTATTTGACTCTGGGAGAATCCATTGTCTTCCCTGTGACTTAGTTTTATGACCAGATTAAAAACAAACAAACAAACAAAAAAACCCAAAACACAATACTCCCAATCTTTGAAGGGCTCAGTGAAAATTTAGGTGAATGACCATATCAAAATCCTAGCAGGTAGGAACACACATATATAAATGTAAATGATAGATTTTAAATACCCCATTTGAAAGCATTCAATCCAGAGCGATATCAATTTCGTTTTGCTATTGCATTAGACTGAAGTTTCTTAAAGATAGGCACCAGGTCTTTGTCAAGGAATCCTCAAATGTTAGAACTGAAAGGGGCTTTAGACATCATAAAGATAATCTTTCTCTGTTTCCCTGATATGGCCTAGCGCCATGTCTTGTATACAGCAGGGGCTTATTAAATAGCAGTTGAATACATGGTGAATGTCTTTCATAGGCTTTGCTTTGTAATTTGATCTCACCTCCACATCCCCGTGAATGAGGATACAAGAACGATCTGAACCCCATCACATTGTGTGCAATCATTAATTGCTCCAATAGGAGTTTTGTTGTTTTTATGAGCTTTTCCCTCCTCCTGAAATGACCTTTACTATAGCTTAGGTTTAGCTTAGAAGATGAATTCAGTTGCAGAAACCATTCAGCCCTCTCGGCCTGCACGAGACCCACAGTGACGACAAGAGCAGCATTTGGTAACACGGTGAAGCTTCTAGTTCCCCTGGCTCCAGGGCTGGCTGTGTGGGGGTGCAACCTATGCAGTCACACAGGGTTTAATGGTCTGCGTGGCCCCCTTGAAATGTTTAATAATTTTTACACAAGTGGCCCTGCATTTTCAGTGTGCACTGGGCCCTGTAAATTGTGTAGCTGTTCTGTTTGGCTCTCTGTGTGCACCTGTGCATTTTCTCTCCGCCCTTAAGCTCCGCATGCCCCCTGCTCGAAGGCGGGGCTACCACGTGCCCCATCTTGGTGGGATCAGAAACATCTGCCTGGCCTTTGGATTAACTAGCCAATGCATTATTCAAAATATTCTGCTTTCTTCATGCATATTGTCAAACTAATGGAATGGAACGAACATGTGTTAATCATTGACTGGTGCCAGCCACTGAGCTATGGGTTTTCATACTTATGTCTTTTAACCATCACCTGAAACCTGTGAGATAAGCGCTATTATTTCTAATTTTACAGATGGGAGTCTTGAGGCTCAGGGAAGTTGGTAAGTGGCAGGGCTCATGCACTGAATGCTTTGATTCATTTGACTTGAAAGCCCATTCCGATTTCCTTGCCTTTGCTCATCGGAGGCCTAGAAAACTTCCCTGGAGATCACAGCACTACCTCCAATGACTAATGACCTTTCCCATGGCCTCCACTCCTTACCTTTGGCACGGGACCTTTCACCGTTCTTTGGTTAACAATTAGGATACGTTACTCTCCCGTATCAGGCTTTGAGCCGTAAAGCAACTTTCCCAGGACCATCCATGAAAGCAGAACTGAAGTGCATCATTGCCTCACTGATGGGGGTGGGGGGTGGGGCAGAAAGCAAACACTGGGACTTGAGTCCAAGCCAACACTTGATGGCATATGCCTTACTCAACAGCACCTTCAGCTGTGTAATAGAAAATGGCTGCCACTTACTCATCTTTTTTTCACAAACCTCTGTCCAACACCTGCGATGTGCCAGGTCCTGTACTAGGCTTTGCAAAGGCTGTAATGAAGAAGACATAGATCCTGCTTTCCAAAAGGCCACGGACTGGCAGAAAGGTGCAGACTCTTAACCCCAACATTTTGCTAGCCATGGTTCTGAAGCTGAGGAGTCAGGAGTCAGAGCAAATTTAGGAAATGGTTGTAATATTATTTCTGAAGCTCACTAGAATTCTTCCTTGCCTGAAACCTGTTATAGATTAGGGTCCTTAGTTGGGTGGCGCACCTATTCCTGTCGTCGTTGGCATACTGGATTAACAGCTGACTCTGGCCAGTTTTGTATGATCCTCTACTTCAGCAAATAGAAGCACAATTTTTCAAGACTGACGTGAAGAAGAGCTGAGTTGCAAACAAGTTCTGCCCTGGGTCCCCACCCCCTACCTGGCTGCAGTGCTTTGTAAAATCATTGATTGTCTAACAGCCTCAAGAAGCCAGCAGGGCAAGAAGGCCAGAATTATGCCCAGCAAACACAACGATGGAGCACAGTTCTGAGTGTTTCCATGGTAACAGCAATAACAGCTTATATTTATAGACCCTCTATCTCCAAGGAGCTCAAAGCACTTTACAGACATATTATCTTCTTCTATAAGAGAGAGAGAGAAGGACAGAGGGGGCAGAGAGAGGGAGGAAGGGAGAAGGAGAGAGGGAAGAAGGAAGAGGAGGAGGAGGAGAGGAAGGAAGGGAGGGAAAGAGAGAGGGACAGAAGGTAGGAGGGAGGGAGGGACGTAATGAGAGAGGGAGAGCATGAGCAGGAGGGACAGAAGGACATGATGTGCTATTATACACATTTCACAGATGGCACAGAATGGGGAAGTCAGTGACCCAAGGTGGTGTGGTAAGCCAGTGACAGATGGTAGACTGGACAGAGTTGGTGGCTCGTATAACTCCTGGAACCCTTGCTGCCGGCCTTGGGCAGATGTTAGGGCTGAGCTGCCGACTCCCAGTCATCTAGCTCTGTTCAGTGTCATCTGGGTGATCAGATAACTCCAGGGACGTCAAAGGCAGTTTGGCTCAACTATTGTTGACATGAAACACAGGGGCAATTCTTCTATGGAGATTTGAAGATAATGTTCAGATAGCCACCAGACAATCCCACATGGTATTCGCAGGAGCGAGAGGCTTCGATGTCCTGATAACCTCGGACAAAAGTCGCACACACATACAGAGGTGGGCACACGCTGATGGAAATGGTTCTTTAAACCCATTTCATAGTGTCCCAAGGACCTTCGGAGGGAATACTTCTCAATCCTTCCCCCTGAGACATACATCTGTTCCGTTAGACATGAGAGGTGGGGTAGAATTATTTGAAGGCTGCAGCCTATGAAATTGAAAATGAGTTCTGTAAATTCCAGACCCACCATTCTCTTTATAAAACACTTTCTATGGGTAAAGCCACAGCCTCTGTAGAGGTGTAAACTCCGAGGTGGGTTGCAGTGGTCTCTAACTCTGCCATCTTCAGCCTTTTCTGTCCTCATTCTTCTTTTGTCAGAGTTTGCCAACTGTGGTCCCTGCTTTTTACCCTCCTAGACCTTCTGTCCCCACCCCACCCCCCATCCTCCTCACTCCTCATTTGGTCTTTGGAAAATAGATCTTTCTCTCTTTTAAAAAGATCTCGATTCAGCCAAAGTTTGGCAGCCCTGAGAGTTAAGGTCCATCCCCTGCGGGTCTTCAGGGTCCTTTATGAACAATCATGCCAGTTTCTGCAGCCCAGAACCTCAGGCTTCTGCAAAAGATGAGCGGCTTATTTGCTTACAGCCTGATCAGGTTTCAGGGGCCCTTGGGTTAAGGGATTGGTAGTTTGATAATTCCAGTGGTTGAGCCTCAGGAAAGTTTAAACTATTTGATTTACAAATAGGCTTCTGATCCCCAAAGCAAAAGCACTTAAAAACGAAGAAAAGAGTGGCTTGCTGGGAACCTCCTGGTTTCCGGCACCACATTAGGCACTACGTGCGCACCTGTGCGCGCTCGGAGTCTCAACCCTTCCCGGGGACTGAGCGGGATCGCCCTCCAACTCACCAGGGGTAGGCTTCTAGACGCTGAATTTCTTTCTATTCCCCCAAGAGCCCGGAGCTCCCTCTTACCTACTGGCTTCTCCAGGAGGGGAGGGATCTTGTTTTGTTTCGCTGGTCTCCCTGGCCCCTAGCTGTGTGCTGGTAGGAGCTTGGTATATGTAAATGAGGGAACATCTTGTGGCTCCGCCCTCCCTCCCTCCCTCCCTGTTCACACCTTTTTCTCGGTTTACCTATACCTCCTCCGGAAGGGTCCTCCTCTATGGGTCCGGAGATGGCCCCTCCTGCTTGTTCCCATGCGGCATTTTATCTTTCTCCATCACAGCACTTACCACACGCTACGGTGTTTGCTTATGTTCACATCAGTTTCTAGATGTCTGTCTTTTGTCTAGGTGCCTTTTGTGCGTAGAAAATATTATTCGAAGGTTTACTTTTTGGATTAAAAATGAATATTCCACTTATTAAAGCCTAAAATTAGAAAAACGTTTGTTTTAGTCCAGCTTACAGAGGTAATTATTTTATTTCTTAGTCTAGCAGAGCTTAGCAATCACTTCTAAAGGGCCTATGCATAAAGAGAGAATTAATTACTTCCAAACATATTAAGCCATAATTATACATTTTATATATACATTCATATATGCATATACATGTACACAACATGCATGTGTACATGCATATATATTTGAATTAACAAACAAAGCTTTCTGGAGTACTTCAATACTTACATACATTTAAGCCCTTACATTTTAAATACAAGGTCCTAGAGTTCTCTTATATGTTCCAATAAACTTAACCAGAATTCAACTTAAAATCGTAAAACTCCGCATTAATTACTCAATTGTGTTTTATTTTTTAAATTTTATTTTATTATGTTATGTTAATCACCATACATTACATCATTAGTTTTTGATGTAGTGTTCCACGATTCATTGTTTTCGTATAACACCCAGTGCTCCATGCAGTATGTGCCCCCCTTAACACCCATCACCAGGCTAACCCATCCCCCCACCCCTCTCCCCTCTAGAACCCTCAGTTTGTTTCTCAGAGTCCATAGTCTCTCATGGTTCATCTCCCCCTCCGACTTCCCCTCAATTGTGTTTTAAATTGGCATTACAAGGCTACCTCTCTAATTGGGCCAATTCTCTTAAAACTTATTAAGACACAAATGGCAAATAGATACAATTTATAATCATTAACATAAAACTGTAAAGACTATGGTTTGGCTCTCTGAAATCTTTCTATATTTAACTCTCGATCTTCCTGGTGTGAAGAAACATGCATCCTACCCAAGGAAGACATTCGCCACACAGCTTACCGGCAGAGTGTTGGCCAGGACATGGGCTACCTGGGGACTGTGATGGGACTTTTTAAATGGGTACAAAGTCAGAGGCTTTCACACTAAAGAGGTGGCTCTCCCAAGTCCCCTGCCACTTTGTCTAATTCTTTGTTCACTCAAGGAGGTCTGCAGCTCCTGTTCTTGTAGATCACTTGACTGGATCTTGCCTGTCCTTGGCACCTTAACATTTCTAAATATATGTACAAGTAACCCAAACTTGATGGCATTTTGAGGTTTGTAAGATTTATCTTCTTGCTAATACTAAGTACATTTGATCTTGATGGGGTTCTCCATTCTTTCATAGTCTCCGAATCATACTACCCTCAGGGTTATCTCTTGGATATCCAGTTGATTTTCGTTTGACTGGTCACAACTCTTGAGGTTGTTCTGCTCTCTGCTCCTTGCGTCCTCCATCAGGCTGTGAGCTCTTCCCTTGGGTTAGGACAAGCTGTTTTGTTCAGGGCCGTAAGCCCAGAATCAGCACACTGCTCGGCACAGAGCAGACACTGGGCAGAGGCACGCCTGTAGCTGAGAGCAAGTTGCGTTTATTGCCGGTTGCACAGAAAGAGCCTGGGTTCTGTGAGCAACTGCAGGGTGCTTGGGTCAAAGGTGCTAGAAAGGACTTGGGAAGGACTTGGGCTTGCTCTTGTCAGCTGATTTGGGGTAGGGCTTAAACAGCAGACTTTGCTCTGAATCGGATGCTGCCAAGAAGCAGAGATAATTCTGTGATGGGGAGGCTCACTGGAGTGAGGCTAAAGATGCAAAAGTACAGAAGAGCAGTCATTCCTATTAGTCAGGAGAGGGGATGTCGGCTCATTTGGAGGCTGAGACGATGCTCGTGTTGTTGTCGGTTCAGACATGATCACAGAGCCCTCTTGTTTGGACCTTGCTTCATCAGAGTCACCGAGAGCTCTGCTCTCCTGTGAAATCGTTTCTGTTCGACAGAACGCCAAGACCTTGCCACGAGTGCTGGGCCAGCTCGTAGCAACACCAGGGGATAGCGGTGGTCCAGGCTGGCTCCGATGTGGGCTCCAGCAGAGCTCGAGGAGGCCCACGGTCCCGCTCCCGCTGCTCCTCCCTCACATTTGCTGGAGGCCTCTATTCCTGGTTCCTCTTTCTCCTCCCCTCACCGTCTCTGTCTTTATCCTTGGAGCCTGGAGAGCAGACGGGAGGCACTGAATGATGAAGGACCAGCTGCCCAGTGAGCATTCCCTCTCCTCGCATGGGCTCAGTCTCCCCAGCGCTCACATATTCTCCTCCAGCCCAGACTTTCCAGCCTGGCTGTCGGAGTCAGCAAAGTTGGCACAGACCAGGCTCTCAGCCCCCTGCTGTTTACTTGCCAAAAATATTTCTGCAACTGGAATTCAATTTGGAAAATGTTTTACAAATAGAGTATCTTGGGAGAATAGTTTAATTTCCCTGATCAAAGCATGATGTGCTACTCTTCTGGATAATAGCTCCTAATGCTTTGGAGATGGAGATCCTAACTGATTCATCCCAGTCCTTGACATCATCCCAGTCCCTTAATTTGGATACCTTTAAAACTGGTGAGGATCTCAAACATAAGAACACTTGGAGTGTATAGGAATACTTAAGATCCTGACTCAGGGATCTTGTTAATTCCCCAAGGCCTTTGACTAGGCGGGGGAAGAGAAAAGTCCAGAGTTGAGTTGTTTGTATTATTTGTTCTCTAATGAGTCTGTCTCACTATCCCACTCTCAGTAGCCATGCAGAGTCACTTTGATAAAGGTAATTTTTGAAGAACTACTTAAACATTTAGAAGATAAGAAGGGGTATATGTATATATACACACACATATACAACATGTATCATATATATAACATATACATCCAATTTGATCACATATATGATACATAGATATCATATATATGATACATACATATATGTATATCTTCTTTCTCATATAACTGATATTGTGATTGTGTTAGTGATAATGATGACCATCCTTTACAAATGCATATTAAACCTACAGAATGAAGAAGGCTTTATCACTCCTTGGTTCTTAAATTAAATTGCATGGTATCTATAACCAACCAACCCAACCAACCAACAAATGCCTTTACTTAGAAGAATAGTCAAATGAAGAACTAAATTGCTAGATGTTGAAAATAGGTAAAATTTATTGGTTTATTTATTGTTGGTGGACATTGGCCTCTTTATAGACTTAAGTTTTAACTTTTATGAATATGTCAAGGGCAAAATACAGAATCCAAGTATGCAATAGGATCCTTATATAACGGAATATTCACTGTTCTGAGCGTTGAGACACCTGAATTCTAGTATCATGTTAGTTGTGAAATGTTGACCTTAAGCAAACATGAAAACAAAAATATCCGGATCTCAGTTTTTGTAAAATAAGAGGAATTACATGAACTGATTTAGTGGGTTCCTTACAGCTTAAATATTCTAGATTTTGCAGGTACAAATGTATTTATTTAGTCAATTATTTAATATGGGAAGCTTACAAGAAATAATACCGCTCTAATTCGTGCATGCTGCCACCAGGTGAAGGTAATGTTTTGTCTATAGGTCATGTGCTCCAAACTGTAGGCTTATGCCATATCTGTGTTGTATCTGAAAATGCCATATCTGTATTACATCTGAAACATATGTTATACACTCACCTTTTGCCTCCTTTAAAACAAATATTTGTTTAAACATTAAGCTTACCCACTATCACATACTTGCTAGCCAGAGTCATGATCTGCTCATGATCTCATTTTATCTATTGCCTATAAGTGCTTCTTGGCCTGGCAGCTTGGGCTGGGCTCCTGGTGGAAATAATATAGTGCATATCTGTGCCACTAAGATCATGAAAAAAAAAACAACAACCTTGTCCAACCAGAAAAAAAAGTCATTTCCCCATTTCTCCTCTGGATGGAGGTTACTTTGCACAAGGATCCTAGACATTCGGGCTCCCTGCTTAGCAGGGAGTCTGCTTCTTCCTCTCCCTCTGTCCCTCCCCCACTCGTGCTCTCCCTCTCTCTCTCTCAAATAAATAAATAAATAAATAAATAATCTTTAAAAAAAGATCCTAGATATTAACAGCTTAATTATATGTCTACTAGAAATGTAAACATTATAGCAAGAATTTTTGATAAGGAAATTTTAGGTAGTTTTCTTAGTGATATCTTTTACTTTAAAAACCTGCCTAGGAAGTGAACTATTTTAACAATATCCTATCTGAAAATACTTGTTTATTTTAAAATAAAACATAAGTTCACAAGGTTTTCCAATAGTATAAAAGGGTTTCAGGAAAGAAGACCCTTAGCATAAATTTGGTTTCAGTGCCCAAAACTTAATCTTATGACCTTCAGTAGCAAGATCATAGCCACAACATGTGGCCACTGGAGACAAAAAAGGACATTAGGAAACCTTCAGAGGACAGAATGTCTGGCATTAAAACCTCCATTAGTACCAAAGCCTGCCTTAGGCACACAGATCTACTGTATTGACTTTGGCAATGTGTCTACCTTGTCATGCCAATAAAGTTAACTGAAGTTGAAAATTGATTGATAACACAACCCAGTTCTCTCTGTCTCTCCTTTCATTTGGGTTGCCATTTGGTTTAGCTGAACGTGGCAGAACCCTCTCTTCCCGTCCATGAGTTCTTCCTCCTCTCTGGGAGAGGCAGGCTGCCTAAGGAAATCGCTCTTCCTGGCTCCGTGCATCTACAGGCACTTGATGTCTGTTTAAGGGAAATTAAACTTCTATTTGCTCTGCAGAGTGTATTCAATGGTGCTCTGTCTACAGACATATGTGTGCCTAGTTAACCCATTTAGGCAGAAAAAAAATAACATGACTCTAGCTAAAATAGTCACAGCAATGTGAGAAATGTTTTAGCACCTGTTCCATAGCTCATGGGACATCCTTCTGACCTTGCGAAGCTTGGAGGTCCCAGGACAGGTGTGCCCAAGGGAACTGTGGATGGAAGGAGGTTGGAGGGGCAAGAATGCCCACAAGGATGAAACCCAAAGGGACAGGGCAGGGGAAGGGACGAGCTACTTAAAAACTATAGGCTGTTTGATCTGCAGAGCCCCTAAATGTTTTCTAGTAGAACCTTCTCATGTTGTAGGGGGAGAAGCACAGTCCCCGAAAGGGTAGGTGCCTGCCCAGCAACACATAGGCAATTAAGTGACAAAGCCAATTTGGAAACCCAGGTTTCCTGAGTCCTAGTCTGGTAGTGTTTTCATTACACCACACGGTCTGCTTTACTTAGGAGAGCTGATGGCACTTTTGGGAGACAAAGGATGCTAATCAGAGCCTAACTACTGAGTTTGGACAGAACTGAGGGCAAGTTACCCTGTCTGAGCTTCAGTTTTACTCTTTCTTTAGAGGGGGACAGTGCCAGGCCAAGGTGACCCACATCTACAGCTTGAGCACTCTGGAGACTGGTGCACTTGAGATGTTTTTATTCCATGTGTTTCCAGGAATGTTCTGAGTGGTCGTTTTTTATCCACATGGGCCTGCTTTCTTTGTTTTTCTCTACCTGGAGATTGCGGTCTTTCCTGATCAGAGTATGTTAGAGGCAGACTGACACTGACGGCTTATGTATGTGAGTTTCAGTTATTCCAGAAGTCAACCAAATTCTGCTAGCCTGTGAATTCTGCCCTTTTAGGCTGTCCTCAGAATCATTGAGAAAGTGATTGTGCCCTGCAAATCGGGAAAGTAAAAACACAGCACACACCTAGGGCTCTCTTAAAATGATTGAGATTAACCATTTGACCAGGATATAACAAGAGAATAATGATTTGGGTGGTTTCTGCTTTAAGCAAATCTAAAAGTTAAAATGATGTGAACTTCTAAAACAGAAACATGAGGCAATAGTTATTCACATTATTAAATGATTCTTGATGCTTCTTGCAGATTTTTCTTCCATTAGCATAATGGAGAATGCAACTCAATTGGTACACATTTATTGCATAAAGTAGCATCCACCAAACATACAGACCTCATTCAGAACCTCATATTTACCATATGTGCTACACTCCTAGCAATCTCTGTCTTCTCCCATTACTAAGTCATCTTAAAGATTTTGAAAATAAAAAATAATATATATCTCTTCTGTAAAGGCACGTATAACTACTATGAAAGAATTGTTGTTTACCTCCATAGTTCTACCACCCAAAGATAACTACCTTAATAAAACTCTCCATAATACTACTACTATATAATACTAAAAGTACTATAGTATACTATTAGTGTACTAATTATGCTATTTTTTGCACATTTTCTCCAACCTGTTTTTTCTACTAATGTGTAGTGAACAGCTTTCCAGGTTGATAAATATTAATTTGCAACATTTTTTAAAAATATTTTTATTGTTATGTTAATCCCCATACATTACATCATTAGTTTTAGATATAGTGTTCCATGATTCATTGTTTGTGCATAACACCCAGTGCTCCATGCAGAACGTGCCCTCCTCAATACCCACCACCAGGCTAACCCATCCTCCCACCCCCCTCCCCTCTAGAACCCTCAGTTTGTTTTTCAGAGTCCATCGTCTCTCATGGTTCTTCTCCCCCTCCGATTTCCCCCTCTTCATTCTTCCCCTCCTGCTACATTCTTCTTCTTCTTTTTTTCTTTCTTAACATCTATTGCATTATTTGTTTCAGAGGTACAGATCTGAGATTCAACAGTCTTGCACAATTCACAGTGCTTACCAGAACACATACCCTCCCCAGTGTCCATCACCCAGTCACCCCATCCCTCCCACCCCACCCCCCACTCCAGCAACCCTCAGTTTGTTTCCTGAGATTAAGAATTCCTCATATCAGTGAGGTCATATGATACATGTCTTTCTCTGTTTGACTTATTTCGCTCAGCATAATACCCTCCAGTTCCATCCACGTCATTGCAAATGGCAAGATCTCATTCCTTTTGATGGCTGCATAATATTCCATTGTATATATAAACCACATCTTCTTTATCCATTCATCTGTTGATGGACATCTTGGCTCTTTCCACAGTTTGGCTATTGTGGACATTGCTGCTATAAACATCGGGGTTAATTTGCAACATTTTTATAATGGCTACCATTCATACACATTTATTTCACTAATACACTAAGCCTTAAGTTTCTTCTGATTTTTATCTATTATAAATGATAATGTGGCTCAATATACATATCTTTAAGACAATATCTTTGTGCATGTCCTTCATTATTGTGGTAAATTTCTAAAGTGGAATTCCTTGGTCAGAGGGCATTCTTACTTTAAGGTTCTTGATACACATCTTCAAACTGCCCTGAAGAAAAGTGGTACCCCTAGTCTGTGAGTTATTTTTCCCCTGCCCTCCAATAGCCATGCCCATTTTAAAAAATTCATTTATTTATTTCGGAGAGAGAGAGAGAGAGAGAGAGCATGGGGGGCAGGGAGGGGCAGAGGGAGAGGGAAAGAGAGAATCTCAAGCAGACTCCTCACTGAGTGCAGAGCCCCACGTGGGACTGGATCCCTGAGATCATGATCCCAGCCAAAATCAAGAGTCTGATGCTTAACTGACTGAGGCACCCAGGCGCCCCCATGCCCATTATTTTTGAAGACATTATTTTTAGAGCAGTTTTAGGTTCATAGCAAAAGTAAGAGGAATGTAGAGATTTCCTGTATGCTCTCTGCTCCCACACATGCACATCCCCCTGCAGAGTGCTACATTTGTTACAACTGCTGAAACTATATTGACACATCATAACCACTCAAAGTCCATAGCTTACGTTAGGGTTCACTTTGGGTATTGTACATTCTGTGGGTTTGGACAGATGTATAATAATATGTCTCCATCATTATAGTATTGTACAGAGTGTTTTGACTGCCCTAAAAATCCTCTGTGCTGTGCCTATTAATCTCTTCTCTCACCTCCTTTCCCCCACCAAATCTTGGCAATCACAGATCTTTTTACTGTCTCCATAGTTTCCCCTTTTCCAGAATGTCATATAATTGAAATCACACAGTATGAGGTCTTTTCAGATTGGATTCTTTCACTTAGTAATGTGCATTTGAGGTTTTTGTATGTCTTTTCATGGCTTAATAATTCATTTCTTTTTAGCCCTGAATACTATTCCATTGTCTGGGTGTTCCACTGTTTATTTATCCATTCACCTACCGAAGGGCATCTTGGTTTGCTTCCAAGTTTTGACAATTATGAATAAAGCTGCTATAAAGTCTGTGTGCAGGTTTTTTTTGTGGATATAAGTTTTCAGTTCCTTTGGGTAAATACCAAGGAGCTCGATTGCCAGATCATGTGGTAAGAATACATTTCGTTTTGTAAGACACTGTCAAACTGTTTCTACAGTAGCTGTATTACTTTGTATTCCCACCCGCAATGAATGAGAGTTTCTGTTGTTTCACAACCTCACCAGCATTTGGTGTTGTCAGTGTTCTGGAATTTGGCCATTCCGATAGGTATGTAGTGGCATCTCGTTATTGTAATTTGTATTTCCATGATGACAGATGGCATGGAATATATTTTCATAGACCTATTTTCTGGTGAGGTGTCTGTTAAGGTCTTGGCCCATTGTTTTATTTGGGTTGTTTGGGGTTTTTTTCTTGTTGTTGTTGAGTTTTAAAAGTTCTTTGTGTATTTTGGATAACAGTTATTTGTCACATGTGTCTTTTGCAAATATTTTCTCTCAGTCTATGCCTTCTCATCTCATTCCCTTGACAAGTATCTTTTGCAGAGCAGACATTTTTAATTTGAATGCAGTTCAGCTTGTCATGGATTGTGCCTTTGGTATTGTATCTAAAAAGTCATCTGCAAATCCTGGGTCGTCTAGGTCTTTTCCTATGTGATCTTCTAAGAGCTTTATAGTTTTGTATTTTACATTTAGGTCTCTGATCTATTTCGAGTTAATTTTTGTGAAGGGTATAAGATCTATGTCTAGATTTACTTTTTTGCATGTGAGTGTTCAGTGTCAGTACTAGGTGTCAAAAACTCTATCTTTGCTCCATTGCATTGTCTTTGCTCCTTTGCCAAAGATCAGTTGACTATTATTATGTGTGCCTATTTCGACCCTCTTCAATTAACTGATCTATTTTCTATTCTTTTATTAATACCACATTGTTCTGATTATTGTACTATATAGTAGGTCTTGAAGTCACGTAGCATTAGTCCTCTGACTTCCTTCTTCTCCTTCAACATTGTGTTGGCTATTACGGGTTTTTGTTATAAACTTTAGAATCAGTGTCAATGTCTACAAAATAACTTGCTGGGGTTTTGATTTGGATTACATCGAATCTTCAGACGAAGTTGGGAAAAATGGATACTTTGACAATATTGGTTCCAACTGTTTCATTCTTCTTCCATTTTTTTCATCAGAGTTTTGTGGTTTTCCTCATACAGATCTTATACATATTTTGTTAGATTTATACCTAAGTATTTCATTTTGGAGGGTGGTAATGTAAATGGTATTGCGTCTTTTATTCCCCTGTTTGGAACTCAGATACTAATTGAATGAAAGAATGTTTATCTTTCATTTGAAGTCTCTTCCATTATAATAACTTTATTTTATTTTTTGTTCTTAAGAAATTTATTTTATTATTATTATTTTTTTTTCATCATGAAAAGTGTACTCTTTGATCCCCATGGCCTATTTCACCCATCCCCCCACCACTCCCCTCCCCTCTGGTAACCATCAGTTTGTTCTCTATAGTTAAGAGTCTGCTTCTTGGTTTGTCTCTCTCACTTTTTTTTCCCTTTGCTCATTTGCTTTGTTTCCTAAATTTCACATATAAGTGAAATCATATGGTGTTTATCTTTCTCTGACTGACTTATTTTGCTTAACATAATACTCTCTAGCTCTATCCATGTTGTTGTAAATGGCAAGATTACATTCTTTTTTATGGTTGAGTAATATTCCATTATATATTTGTGTATATATATACAAATATGTGTATCTTTTCTGTTCCTATATATTTGTGTATATATATACAAATATGTGTATCTTTTCTGTATCTAAACTGTTCATTTATCAGTTCTAGAATTTTTTTGGTGGAGTCTTTAGGGTTTTCTACATATAGTATCATGTCATCTGCAAATAGTGAGAGTTTTACTTCTTCCTTACCAATCGGGATGCCTTTATTTCTTTATTTTGTCTAATTTCTGTGTCTAGGACTTCTAGTACTATGTTGAATAAAAGTGGTGAAAGCGTACATCCTTGTCTTGTTCCTGACCTTAGGGGAATGCACCAGTTTGCATTCCCACCAATAGTGCCCAGGGGTTCCTTTTGCTCCACATACTTGTCAACACTTGTTTCTTGTGTTTTTGATTTTAGTCATTCTTTTTTTTTTTTTTTGGCAGGTGTGACGTGATAGTTCACTGTACTTTTGATTTGCATTTCCCTGATGATGAGTGATGTGGAGATTTTTTCATGTGTCTGTTGGCCATCTGTATGTCTTCTTTGAGAAATGTCTGTTCATGTCTTCTGTCCATTTTTAAATTGGATTATTTGTTTTTTTGGGTTTTCAGTTGTATCAGTTCTTTGTATATTTTGAATACTAACCCTTGATCCGATATGTCATTTGCAAACATCTTCTCCCATTAAGTAGGTTGACTTTTGGTTTATTAGTTGAATCTTTTGCTGTGAAAAAATATTTTTATTTTCATGAAGTCCCAATAGTTTGTTTTTGTTTTTGTTTCCTTGCCTCAGGAGACATATCTAGAAAAATGTTGCTATGGTTGATGTCAGAGAAATTACTGCCTGTTCTCTCTTCAAGGATTTTTATGGTTTTAGGTCTCACATTTAGGTCTTTAATCCATTTTGAGTTTATTTTTGTGTGTGGTGAAAGAAAGTGGTCAAATTTCATTATGTTGTGTGGCTGTCCAGTTTTCCCAACACTATTTGTTCAAGGGACTGTCTTTTTCCCATGTGTATTCATTCCTCCTTTGTCAAAAAATTAATTGGCCATATAATTGTGGGTTTATTTCTGGGTTTTCTAATCTGTTCTATTGACCTATGTGTTTATTTCTGTGCCAGTACCATACTGTTTTAATTACTACCACTTTGTAATACCTCTAGTTCTGTTTTTCTTTTTCAAGATTGGTTGACTATTTGAGTTCCTCTGTGGATCCATACAAATTTTAGGATCCTTTGTTCTAATTCTGTGGAAAATGCCATTTGTATTTTTATGGGGATTGCATTAAATCTGTAGATTGCCTTGAGTACTATAGACATTTTAATAATATTTGTTCTTCCAATCCATGGGCATGGAATGTCTTTCCATTTCTTTGCATTGTCTTGAATTTCTTTCATCAGTGTTTTATAGTTTTCAGAGTAAAGATCTTTCCTTTCACCTCTTTGGTTAAGTTTATTCCTAGGTACATTATCGTTTTTGGTACAATTGTAAATGGGATTGTTTTTCTTAATTTCTCTTTCTCCTGCTTCATTATTTGTGTACAGGAATGCAAAAGATTTCTGTACATTGATTTTGTACCCTGCAGCTTTACTGAATTCATTTATCAGTTCTAGAATTTTTTTGGTGGAGTCTTTAGGGTTTTCTACATATAGTATCATGTCATCTGCAAATAGTGAGAGTTTTACTTCTTCCTTACCAATCGGGATGCCTTTATTTCTTTATTTTGTCTAATTTCTGTGTCTGGAATTCTAGTACTATGTTGAATAAAAGTGGTGAAAGCGTACATCCTTGTCTTGCTCCTGACCTTAGGGGAAATGGTATCGTGTTTTTAATTTCAAATTTCACTTTTTCTTTGCTGGTATATAGGAAAGTGATTGACTTTTGTATATTAATCTCGCATCCTGTGACCTTGCTGTAATCGCTTTTTGGTTTCAGTTTTTGTTGTTGTTGTCATTGATGCATTTGGATTTTCTACATAGGTGACCATGTTGTCTGCAAACAAAGATTGGTTTACTTCTTCCTTCCAAATCTGTATACCCGTCATTTCCTTTCCTTGTCTTCTTGCATTAGGTAGTACTTCCAGTACAATATCGAATGCATTCTTTTTTTTTTTACTAACAGTTTATTGAGATATAATGGACATAAAATTCACTCATTGTAAGTGAACAGTTCAATTGTTTTTAGTAAATCTGTACAGTTAGGCAACCACCACCACAACCCAGTTTTAGATCATTTCTATCTCCCTACATTTCCCTTGGCATTATCTTTGGAAGTTTCATTTCTTATTGAGGTATAAATGACTACAGTGAAATGGCTACACTCAATTATGCATACCAAGACACAGAGCATTTCAGTCATCCCAGAAAGTTTCCTGTACCCTTTCCTAATCAACTCTCCTTAACCACTGCCCAAAAGCAAACACTGGTTTGATTTCCATCACTGTAGGTTCTAGAATTTCATATAAATGAAGGATAATATTTTTGAAACTTATCCAGATTGTTTCACGTACCTGTAGCTTGTTACTTTTTTATTGCTGAGTATTTTTCCAATTTTTTAAAAAAGATTTTACTTATTTATTTGACAGAGAGAGAGTTAGTGAGAGCAAGAACACAAGCGGGGCAGTGAGAGAGGGAGAAACAGGCTTCCTGCCGAGCAGGGAGCCCGATGCGGGGCTTGATCCCAGTACCCTGGGATCATGACCTGAGCTGAAGGCAGACGCTTAATGACTGAGCCACCCAGGCGCCCCATCCAATGTTTTATATCACAGCTTGTGAGTTCATTCTTGTGTTCATGAACATCTGGCTTGTTTCCAGTCTTTGCTCATTTGAGTAAAGCTGCTACAGACATTCTGGCTTTTTGCAGACAAATATATTTCTTTTTCTTGGATAAATAGCTAGGAGTGGAATTGCTAGATCATAGAGTAGCTGTTCATTTTAACTTCCTATGAAACTGCTAAACTGTTTTCTGAAATGGTTGTACCAATTTTCACACTTACCAGAGTCCTGCTTATTCCAAATCCTTTCTGTATTTGTTATTTTAAATCTTTTAAATTTTAGGCATTCTACTGAGTGTGTGGTGGGATATCATTGTGGTTTTAAATTATCTTTAGAAATGATATCACATTTGGGACGCCTGGGTGGCACAGTCAGTTAAGCATCTGACTCTTGGTTTCAGCTCAGGTCATGATCTCAGGCTCTTGAGATCAAGCCCTACTTTGGGCTCTGAGCTCAGCATAGAGTCTGCTTAAGACTCTCTCTCCCTCTCCCCTCCACCACACCCCCATGCACTCTCTCTCTCTCAAATAAATAAATATTTTAAAAAATGACTTTCAATAACTTGATTACCAGTGAGGTTGACTAATTTTTATGTTTGTTGGCCATTAGATTTACCCAATTCTCTTCATAAATGCAGATTTCCATGAAAGCCTAGCACACATGAAATAATAAGAAAAGTCAGAAAACACTGGTCTCTTTTAAGATCGATGTCTAATTTGCAGATTATCTTTAGACTTCAAACACATGGCCGAGTCCTGGCTTTCAATGTTGAATTATCTATGTAAATAATGCTCTCTTTCAAATTCATTTCACATTCAATAAGGAAGGGACACAAGTTTAACTATCTTTTTAAAGTTTTTTTTTTTTTTAATGAGCCTAAATGGATGAAGTGTTTATGGGACTAGTTATATAACTAGTACATGGGATATAATGTTTGAACATTTAATTGAATGATGGAATAAATGAATAAATGAAGGATTCAGAATCTAGGATTCTTTCTGTTACAACTTCTCTTGTTTTCACTTGTAGTTGGTTGTCTTTCTGTTCTTTTCTCAACAGGGTTTCAGTAAGAGGTGGTAACATGGCCTTAGGACATAGCACACCTGGGGTTGAGAGAAGTTGGAGGAAGTCAGAGTCTACACTGCCTATTTATCTTCATTGGCCCCCTTGTCTGCCTGTTAATATGTATATTTTGCCATTAATGTGTATGGATGTGTGTGTGTGTGTTGTTGTTGTTGTGGTGGTAAGCTGTCCTAAAGCCTTTTTGGAAAGAGTCATGGAATAGAACACAATGCACAAGGAAGAAAAAGTCTGGTCCTGGCCCTACAGCACAAGTCTGATTGAGGAAAGAGAGAGAGCCACTCACAGGAACACTAAGAGCTCTGGTATGTGGTCCAGAGAGTATTTACCGGAGGAGTCATGAAAACCAGCTAGGACTTCTGTGGAATGAAGTGTGGAAGTAGGGCACTAGAAGAATCTAGGACTTAAGTAAAAAGTATTGCAGAAGACTAAGAAAATATAGATGGGAAATAAATAAATAAACAAACAAACAAGAGTAGGTAAGTTTCAAAAAGATGAAACAGTAAAGGCCAAGCACTGGTGAGGGTATGGTATGAGCAAATGTCTGGAGTAGGAGCTAAGTGTGCATTGCCCATGAGGCAATGAAGCCGGGATGGAGTAGAAGGTGCAAATTGTGGAGGAAGGCAAGCACCAGGCTAGAGCAAAGATGTAGGACCATATTATGAAGTAAGACAGTTAAATGCCAGGCTATGGAGCTGGAGCTTTTTATGTAAATAGTTAGGGACCTCTGGGGATTCTCCAGAGGGGAGCAAGAAGATGAAAACTTCTGTACTGGGATTAGTTTGGTGATTTTTCAGACTGTCTGGGAAACAGGAGAGACTGAAGTCAAGGAGATTCTGTGATAACCTCTCAGAAATGCTTTCTATGAAATGGAGAGAATTTCATCACCTTCCAAAGACTAAAATCAAGATGTTCAAATATTCTTCTTCACATTAAATACTTGTACCTCATTAGCACAGATTTCTCCAAAGTTTTGCCTTCCTTTAAGATAACATGTTATACAAAATTCAAACTTCATAGAACACTCAAGTCATTGTTGTTTTCTAATTGAGCACATACTTTGTGGATGTCCTGCGAAGCACAGCTAAGAGCAGGTGTAGAGCTGTTGTAACTTAGCATTTCTGTAGGGGTTTTTACACTTTTACAAAGTGCTTGTATTCCTTCATCTCAGGTAACTCCAGAACATAATTTTATAGATGCGAAAACTGATATTTGCGAGGTAAATAATGTTGCCCATGTCACAGAGTTAGAAAGCAGTGAAGCCAGGACATTGTTTTAAGAGAATGGCTAAATTTATCAGAATTGAACAGAGCACAGTTCTGGAATTCTAATTTAATAGGAAGCACGGTTTAATTTTAAAATATCAAATGCAGAAAATCTCTGACAAATGCAACTTTTATAAGAAGTGAGTTTCCCTGGAACACTCTTTGAAGTCTGATCTTTTTTCCTCTGGCTGTTATGTTGTTGGTGGTGTTTTTTTCTGATAATGGCTAAAATACTGCCACCACCACCAGCAGCACGACCACCTTTTTTCCTGAGCATATTACACATCCCACCACTTGTAATTATATTAATGGTTATTATCTTTTTCTGGCTCATCACAAATCCCACCATTAATATAATAATACGAACATTTCTTGAGGGCTCACTGTGTGTGAGGCACTATGGTGAAAACATTTCCTGTCTCTCCTCATTTATTTCCTTCACAGATCCTGTAAGGAAGGCATTACCATGATTATCATCTCCATTTTACAAACTGAGAAAACTGAGTCATCATCAGAGAGGTGAAGAACCTTTGCAAGTTCACACAGCTAAGAAATGGAGGAGCCAGCAGTCAAGTCTAGCTTTGTCCTACTGGAGAGTCTTAACCATAGAGGAATAAGATGAAGACATTTCTCTGGTGTCATATCCCAGGAAGCTCCTGGACTCTCTGTCAAGAGCCAGGGAGTGTCCTGTTGTTCTTGAATACCTTCCTCGCTGGTGAGTGACAAGCCCTGAGCAGCTCAGCTGGGAACCAATCCCCGGGAGAGAGCTGGTATTTCACTCAGCCTGTTCTGTCTGTTTTCTGTCCCCTTCTCTTTGCCAATATAAATTAGTGCCAGTGAAAGATCATTGGATTGTGAAAGACATACCAATAAAGGTGCTATAGGAAAATACCCTTAATAATACTACTATGTGCATAACATCTGAAAATCTTCACAGTGTAACCTGTAGGTACCTGAGTCACACGTTGGTCCCAAGAGATTTCATGTGTCAGGGGAAGAAGGTGAAACAGAGATGGGATTCTCAAAGTCTCCCCAAGGTCATAAATCGAGGCTGACCACAAAGTTGTCATTGTCAGCCTTACGTTTGTAATAAGTGAAGACACACCAAGGCATGGGCTAGTCCCTGGGGAGAGTCTGGAAGAAACCTCTACCAAATTCTGCCAAGCCGGAGATAGAGAAAGGCAGTGGGGAAAGTGCTTAACTGCATGGATCCTAGAATTGGAATTACTGGCTGAAGCTTAAATAATTAAACGACTCTATGCCTCAAATTCCTCATTTGCAAGATGGGCCTAATACAATCCTGTTGTGCAGGATTATGGTGAAGATGGTGAGATTGTGCTGGAAAGATGCTGAGCAAAGTGGCCCATGCCTTCCCAGTCAATGGTAAATACACATGTAAAACTCCGGTGGATACTAACCTCCTTTAGCATAAGCTGTCGGTTTCTAAAAAGAGAGGCATCCTGTTATGGGGAAAACATATTACTGAACACCTATGCTGTGGTTTGGGTTTGGGTTAGATTGAATTATACACTGTTGTTTCCAGTTTATAAATGAAAATGTGAAAATTCAAGTAATTTGCTCAAGGTCAGAGGGGAAAACCATAATTTTAACTGAGGTCTGTCTGACTTTTAAGGGTTTCCACCATATGGTATTATGTCTCAGGCACACATTTTTCAGGCATGAGATAAAAACAGCTAAGATGTTTCTGTGAGTTAACACCTTAGCACCATTGAGTTCTGCTGCCACCCTGCTTGCTGGTGTCAGGACCCTAAGTCCACAAAATTGGAAAATTCAAATGTCTACAGGTGCCAGACAGGTGTTTCTCACTGGATGTCAGAAAACTAGCAGGGAATGCTGGATATTGAATAGCAGAGAATCCTGAGCCCAGGTGACAGGGAGACGACAGGGAGTTGGTGAGGACTGGGATGAAGTGGCAAGCGCATGCCTGAGCTGGATTTGCAACTACCACTCCACTCCAGCCCGTTTCAGCCACATGTGGAAGTGGTCAGATGTTGCAATTTTTCCAGAGAAGATAAACATTTAGACTTGTATGTGCAATTACATTAAATATTTTTAATTAAATTTTTTATTTTGAAATAATTGTAGATTCACATGCAGTTGTAAGAAAAAATACAGAGAGCTCCCTTGTATCCTTTACCCAGTTCCCCCCAATGGTAACATCTTGCAATATTGTAACAGAGATTGACATTGATATAATCAAGGTACAGAATATTTCCATCCTTATAAGCATCCCTCATGTTGCTCTTCATAGCCACATATACTTCCCTCCTAACCACACCACCTCCTTAACCCTTGACAACCACTAATCTGTTCTCCATTTCTATGATTTTGACCTTTCTAGAATGTTATATAAATAGAATCATATAGTATTTGGAGATTCGCTTTTTGCATTCAGCATGATTATCTGGAGATTTATCCAGAAGGTTGCGTGTATTGATAGCTTGTTCCGTTTTATTGCTGAGAGGTAGTCAGTGTACCATAGTTTATCAATTCATCCATTGAAGGACATCCGGGTTGTTTCTAGTTTGAAACATTTATGAATAAAACTACTTTAAACATTCTTGTACAGGTTTTTGTGTGAACATAAATTTTCATTTCTCTGGGATAAATGCCCAAGAATCCAATTGCTGGGTCATATGGTAATTGCATGTTTAGTTTTTTAATGAACTGCCAAACTGTTTTCCAGAATGGCTTTAGCATTTTACATTCTCACTAGCAATGTATGAGTGACCCACTTTTTCCACATCCTCACCAACACATAGTGTTGTCACAATTTTTTTACTTTAATCGTTCTGATAGCTTTGTAGCGATATCTTCTTGTGGTTTTAAATTGCATTTCCCTATTGGCTGATGATGTTGAACATCTGTGCATGTGTTTATTTGTCAACTGTATATCCTCTTTAGTGAGAAATCTGTTCATGTCTTTTGCCCACTTTCAAGTTTGATTTTTTTCCCCTGAGTTTTGAGAGTTCTGTATTTATTCTAGATACTAGTTCTTGGTCAGATGTGTGATTTGCAAGTATTTTCTCCCACCCTGTAACTTGTCATTTCATCCTCTTATCAGGGTCTATGGCAAAGCATTAAAAAAATTTAGTCAATTTATCAAGTTTTCCTTTTATGGATCATGCTTTTGCTATCAAATCTAAGAACTCTTTGCCAAGTTTTAGATCCTAAAGCTTTTCTATGATCTTTAGTAGTTTTATATTTTACATTTAAGTCTGTGATCCAGTTTGAGCTAAATTTTACCCAGTTACTCCAGTACCATTTTTCAAAAAGGTTATCGTTCCTCCATTGAATTGCTTTTGCACCTTTATCAGAATATATTGAGCATATTTCTGTGGGTTGATTTCTGGATTCTCTATTATGTTCCACTAATCTATGTGTTTATCCTTTTGCAAACTTGTTTATAGAGGTATTCTTTGATACCTTTCAATAGCATTGAGTAATTTTCAGTATACAAGTCCTGTATATGCTTTATTAGATTTATACCTAGATCTTTTCCCTCTTTCTTTCTTTCTTTCTTTTTTTTTTTTTTAAAGATTTTATTTATTTAACAGAGAGAGAGACAGCGAGAGCAGGAACACAAGCAGGGGGAGTGGGAGAGGGAGAAGCAGACTTCCCGCCGAGCAGGGAGCCTGATGCGGGGCTCCATCCCAGGACCCTGGGACCACGACCCAAGCCGAAGGCAGCCGCCTAACTGACTGAGCCACCCAGGCGCCCCTCTTCTTTCTTTTTTTCTCTTTCTTTTGAACAGTTGTAAATGATATTGTATTTTTAATTTTGGTGTCCCCATGTCCATTGCTTGTATATAGAAATATAATTGAATTTTGTATGTTTATTTTGAATCCTGAGACTTTGCTGAATTCACTTAAGAATTCTAGCAGTTTGTTTTTTGTTTTGGTAGACTTCTTGGGATTTCTATGACAATCATGTCATCTGCTAAAAGAGATAGTTTTAATTCTTCTTTTCTGATCTATATACCTTTTATTTCATTTTCTTGCTCTATTGCACTGGCTAGAATGTCCAGTATTATGGTGAATGGTGTGGTGAGAAGGAAGCATCTTGCCTTGTTCCTGATCTTAGGGGCAAGCATTCAGTCATTTATCATGAAGTATAATGTTAGTTGTGGTTTTTTGCAGAGGTTTGTGATCAAGTTGAGGAACTTCCTCCCTATTGCTATTTTTTGGGTTGTTTTTATCATAAGTAAGTGTTAAACTTTGTCAAATACTTTTTTACATCAATTAATAGGATCATATAATTTTTATTTTTTGTTAATATGGTGGATTACATCGATTTTTTGAATAATGAAGCAGGCTTACATCTCTGAAATAAAACCATTTGGTCATACTTTATGATTCTTTTCATATATTGCTGAGTACTATTTGCTAATATTTTGTTAGGGATTTTTGCATTTGTATTGCTGATGAGTATTTTGTATTTGTAGTTTCCTTTCTTTTGTACTCTCTTTCTCTAGTTTTAGTGTCAGAGTAACACTAGCTTCATAAAATGAATTGGGAAATGTCCCCTCCTCTTCTGTTTTCTGAAAGAGATTGTATAGAATGTTTATAGAGGTATTCTTTGATACCTTTCAATAGCATTGAGTAATTTTCAGTATACAAGTCCTGTATATGCTTTATTAGATTTATACCTAGATCTTTTCCCTCTTTCTTTCTTTCTTTTTTTTTTTTTTAAAGATTTTATTTATTTAACAGAGAGAGAGACAGCGAGAGCAGGAACACAAGCAGGGGGAGTGGGAGAGGGAGAAGCAGACTTCCCGCCGAGCAGGGAGCCTGATGCGGGGCTCCATCCCAGGACCCTGGGACCACGACCCAAGCCGAAGGCAGCCGCCTAACTGACTGAGCCACCCAGGCGCCCCTCTTCTTTCTTTTTTTCTCTTTCTTTTGAACAGTTGTAAATGATATTGTATTTTTAATTTTGGTGTCCCCATGTCCATTGCTTGTATATAGAAATATAATTGAATTTTGTATGTTTATTTTGAATCCTGAGACTTTGCTGAATTCACTTAAGAATTCTAGCAGTTTGTTTTTTGTTTTGGTAGACTTCTTGGGATTTCTATGACAATCATGTCATCTGCTAAAAGAGATAGTTTTAATTCTTCTTTTCTGATCTATATACCTTTTATTTCATTTTCTTGCTCTATTGCACTGGCTAGAATGTCCAGTATTATGGTGAATGGTGTGGTGAGAAGGAAGCATCTTGCCTTGTTCCTGATCTTAGGGGCAAGCATTCAGTCATTTATCATGAAGTATAATGTTAGTTGTGGTTTTTTGCAGAGGTTTGTGATCAAGTTGAGGAACTTCCTCCCTATTGCTATTTTTTGGGTTGTTTTTATCATAAGTAAGTGTTAAACTTTGTCAAATACTTTTTTACATCAATTAATAGGATCATATAATTTTTATTTTTTGTTAATATGGTGGATTACATCGATTTTTTGAATAATGAAGCAGGCTTACATCTCTGAAATAAAACCATTTGGTCATACTTTATGATTCTTTTCATATATTGCTGAGTACTATTTGCTAATATTTTGTTAGGGATTTTTGCATTTGTATTGCTGATGAGTATTTTGTATTTGTAGTTTCCTTTCTTTTGTACTCTCTTTCTCTAGTTTTAGTGTCAGAGTAACACTAGCTTCATAAAATGAATTGGGAAATGTCCCCTCCTCTTCTGTTTTCTGAAAGAGATTGTATAGAATGTTTATTTATTTTTTAAGGTTTGATACAATTCTCCAGGGATACCATTTGGGCTTGGAGATTTTTCTTACTTTTTAAAAATTACTAAGTACATTTCTTTAACAGTTATAGAGCTGTTGGACCCCCAGCATTCTACAGATATAAAACATGATGATAACACTATTCAGCTGCAAATGTCTACCTTTCATGAGAAGGAAAGGACAACTCCAAGGTAGAGCTGTGAGCTCAGAGAATGGAGTCCTTAGCCAGAGAGGCCTTGAAACCTAATGAAATTTGCCCGGCTGGATTTCAAAATTGGTTGGGACTGGTAACTCCTTTCTTCCTTCCATATTTCTTTTTGAGTGGGAATGTCAATAATTTGCTATTTTATGCCTGTCCTTTTCAGGGAGAGGCACTTTCCCCAGGCTGGATCATAATAAAAGTCTTCCCATAACTGTTTAAATGACTTAGATGAAAGCATTTGGAAATTTGAGCTGAGAATTTGGACTTTGAGTTTATGCTGTAATGAATTGAGACTTTTGAGGACCTCAGGATGGGGTGAATACATTTTGCACGTGGGATGGGCATGAATCTTCGGGAGCCAGAGGGCAGACTGCAGTAGGGCAGAACGGTGGCCCCTCAGAGAAGTCCACATCCTAATCCCCAGATCTTGTGAATATATTACCTTACATGGAAAAAGGAACTTTGCAGATGTGATTAAAGATCTTGAGATGGGGAGATTATCCTGGATTCCCTCGGTGGGCCCAATGTAACCACCAGGATCCTTGTAAGTGAGAAAGAGAACAGGAGAGTCAGTGCCAGAGTGATGCAATATGAGAAGGACCAGCACAGACATTCCTGACTTTGAAGATGAGGGATGGGCCACAAGCCAACAAATGAGGGCAGCCTCAAGAAGCTGGAAAAGGCAAGGACACAGATTCCCCACTGGAGCCTCCATAAAGTGACATAGCTGTGACACTCCTTGATTTTGGCCCAGTGAGACCCATTCCGGACTTCCAACCCCCAGAATTATAAGATAATAAATTTGATTTAAGGTACCAAGTTTGTGATAATTTGCCACAGTGGTAGTAAGAAATAAATGCAAGCCCATACACAGCTTTTAATTTTGAGGGCGGTAGTTTTCAGTTCTAAAATGCCCATTTGGTTCTTTTTTATATCTTCTGTTTCTTTGCTGAGGCTATTTTTTTAATTTGTTTCAAGCATGTTCACAGTTGCTTGTTGAAACATTTTTTCATGGGCAGCTTTAAAATCTTTGTCGAGTAAGTCTTACATCTCTGCCAGCTCTGTGTTGGCATCTGTTGAAGGTTTTTTTTCATTCCCTTTGAGATCCTCCTGGTTTGGGGGATGATGAGTGACCTTTGATTGGAACGAGAACATTTTTGTATTGTGTTAGGAGGCTCTGGATTTTATTTACACCTACTCTTTTATCTCACCTCTGCTGATACCATTCTGGCAGGGGAAGTGGGGCTCCCACCTTATTGTTTTCAGGCAAAGGTAGAAGGCCAGGTTCGTCCAGGTTCACCACTTAGCCTCCTTTGACACTCAAGTGGTGGGGATAGGAAAGCTCCTTGTTGCTCTGGGTGGGGGAGGGGGGATGACACTCAAGTGGTGGAGAGAGGGAGGCACCCCTTTGAGGAATGGTAGTTATGCCTCATTACTGCTTGATAGGCTCCCCGTAAGAGGGGAGGTTAGGGCTGCCTACCAGTCATAGTGGATGAAAATCCAGGCTCTCTACTTGACCATCTCTGACACCACCCCAGTGGGGTGGTTGGGACACCTCATTGTAGCCTCACAACAGTGGAAATCAAGGGGGGTGAGGCCACAGATCTTTTTCTGAGTGTCTGGCTGGAGTAGAGCCATTATTGTCTAAATATTTTGTGTCTTGGGGCACCTGGGTGGCTCAGTCGTTAAGCGTCTGCCTTCGGCTCAGGTCATGATCCCAGGGTCCTGGGATCGAGCCCCGCGTCGGGCTCCCTGCTCCGCGGGGAGCCTGCTTCTCCCTCTGCCACTCCCCCTGCTTGTGTTCCCTCTCTCGTTGTGACTCTCTCTGTCAAATAAATAAATAAAATCTTTAAAAAAATAAATAAATAAATATTTTGTGTCTTTGGCTGCCCTTTTTCTATCATTCAGGCTTCACAAAGCAGGCTTTTCTTGGGGCTTTTGTTATCTGCACCTGTTATGAACACCAGCATTTCTAGATTACAGGCTTCTTTAATTCCAAGCCTGGGATACATGAGCCAAAAAGAAAATTCATGGAACTCACTATTGTTTCTCAGGTCCTGAGACTCCTGTTTAATCTGGCCTCTTTACTTTTTAGAGCCTTCTTTTTGTTTTACATACAATGTTCAAGGTTTTAATTGTACATAGTGGGAGGAATAGAACAAAGTAAGTCTACTCCAGCTTTCTGGAAGTGAAAATCTCTCCTAATTTTTTTTTAAAGATTTTATGTATTTATTTGACAGAGAGAGACACAGCGAGAGAGGGAACACAAGCAGGGGGGTGGGAGAGGGAGAAGCAGGCTTCCCGCCGAGGAGGGAGCCCGATGCGGCGCTCGATCCCAGGACCCTGGGATCATGACCTGAGCCAAAGGCAGACGCTTAACGACTGAGCCACCCAGGCGCCCCTGTCCTATTTTTTTAATGTTGGTACCTAGTTAAAAATAAAAGTAACACATTTTGGGAAGGGATGTTAAAGAAAAACAATGTATTTGGCCCAGGGCTGTCCGTTTGTTGATTTCTACCTTAAAGGAAAGAAACTGAAGGACTAGAAATGTTAACGTGTGTGTGTATGGATACCCATGGTGGTGAGATGTGGTGCGCAAAGGGAGGGATGAGAGAAAGAGAACTTTGGAGCTTGGGGTTCATGGAGGCAGGAAAGGCAGAGAAATCAGGCAGCTCTAAAACACAAACCGTGGCAGGTCTCTGAAGGGAGAGCCCCTGGCTTCAGAGAGGACCTCCCAGCTTGAAAGTCCCTGTATTCAAGTTTGCTAGAGGTACCGCTTTGGAATTTTTTCTTTAGTTACCAACTTAAAAGAATGTTTTTTGGATTATAAAATTAATACAGTTTCATGTTGAAAAAACAGAAAACTCAGACAAGGAGAAAGAAGGACTTAATCCCCTCCCCCAACCCTTTATTCAGAAACAACTCTTAATATTTTGGTGTGTTTCCATCCAGTCTTTTGATCTGTCTATCCATCTATATCAATAAAACTGTGGCTATTCTTTTTGTATATTTATAGCTATTTCCCTCCTTTCCCTTGTCATTGAATAATTTGGAAGCCAAGCTTTTGATAACTCTATTGTGTTCAGTTATTTAAAATTTGCAACATTTCTCCCATTGTTGAATGTTTTATTGTTTATGATTTCTCACTATTAGAAACAGTACTTTGATGAGAAAGCTTGGCCACATGTCCTATTAATTCCTAGAAGTGGCAAAACCTGAGCAAAGGGTATTTGAGACTTTTGCATCATCAACTTGTTCTCCCGAAAGACTACCAATTTCTATTTCCACCTCCAGGATTAGAAAATTCTTGCCTCGCTAAAGTCTTATAGGCAGTGAGTATTAGCATTTCAAAAATCTTTGCAAATTTAAAGGCAAAAAGGTCTCTTATTGCTATCTAATTTGCATTCATTTTATTCCTAATAAGTTTTAAACATCTCTTTTTTGCCTTTTAAAATTTTTTTCTGATAACTGCTTTTTGTTATTTGCCATTTTTCTTTTTCTATTTTACTTTTCTTCTAAATGGCTTGTCTGTTACATGTTACATGTATTACAAGGATATTTTTTCTAGTGCATCATTGCCTTTTAATTTGTATATGATGATAATTGCCATAAAGCAGTTTTACAATTTCAAGTCTGTTATTCTTTTATTTTGATCCCTACCAAGGCTTTGTGCTTAGAAAGTTCTTCTCTACTGGTTCTATTTATCTATTGCTGCATAACTAAGGAGACCAAAATTTAATGGCTTAAATTAAAGCCTTCCATTTCATAATTTTTGTAGGTTAGGAATTGGGCCGGCTCAGCTGGTGATTTTTCTGTTCCACCTGTTGTTGACAGAAGTCATTCAGTGTTCATCTGCTGGCTGATTAAGAGAATTCAAGATGGCATCACTCACATTTCGGGAGCCTTGTGGGATGGCTGGAAGGCTGGGCTGAGCAGGGACTGTCCCCTGAATGCTTCCTTGTGGCCTGCCCTACATGCATCTGTGGGGTACATGCAGCTCAGGGACTCTAAAAGTGAGTGTTCCAGCAAACAAAGTAGAAGCAATAAAGCCTCTTTTGACATAGTCTTGGATGTCAACTGCTCTAGCAAAGTAGTTTCAAGTGGGCTTTGTGGGAGAGGTATCATATTATCTGTGGCCATATTTTAATATTGCCACTCTACCCTGATAAGTTAAAAGCAACTTACCTTTTCTTCTAGCTTGTTTATGCTTCTGCTGTTGCTTCTCATTTTTCTTTCTTTTTATAAACATAAAATCCTTAATCCCCCTAGAAAATGTTTTTATACAAAATTTACAATGAGGTTCAAATTTGAATATTTCTCAGGGTGCCTGGGTGGCTCAATTGGTTGGGCATCTGGCTCTTGGTTTCAGCTCGGCTCATGGTCTCAGGGGCGTAGGGGCGTGGGGTCGAGCCCAGAGTTGGGCTGTACCTCAGTGGGGAGTCAGCTTGGGGATTCTCTCCCTCTGCTCCTACCCTCGCTCGTATTCTCTAAAATAAATGTCTTAACAAATTTTTTTAAAAAATATTTCTCCCTAATAGTAAATGATTTCACTATAATCTTTCTAGCATAAGCATCCCTTGACTGATAGCTAACTTTTATCGACATAAGGCCTGTGTGAATATTTTGTTAGTGAAGGAAAAATACCCCTGACTTCTCTAGCACTCTTCCCCTAAGATTGGAGTAGAACCTCCTCATTAAGTCCATCTTTTCAGTCTGAAAAGCACCAACCACACCACTGATGCTGGGCTGGCCAGCAAGCATCTTTCTGGAAAGTCTCTCTTAGCTGGAAGAGCTCTGTGACTCTGGGTTGTTGACCTAACTCAGAGGGGCTCCTACTTTTTAACCTACTTCTCACAGGGGGAGGCTCTCCCACTGCAGCAGAGCTGTGTGCCTTGGGCTGCTGCCCTGGGTGTGTCTGAGGTGGTTTTGTTGTTTAAGTCCAAGTGTAATAGTTCCTGGGGAAGATCGCTTCTGAGATGAAGTAATTTGACTGCTTCTAGGGGAAGAAGCATTAGCTCACTTTTATTAATGAACCTAGCTCAGCTAACCAAGAGAGGGGAACTCCAGGACTATGGGTTTGTTTGTCTACTACCCCACCCTCATCTCTAGGTCTTGTCTCGGGCTGGCTCCACCCAACATGCTTCCACCCTGGAGAGACCTCTGACCTGGCCCCGAGCTTCCTTACCGACATCTCTACCACATAGAAATGCAGGGCTAGGGCACCTGGGTGGCTTAGTTGGTGAAGCGTCTGCCTTTGGCTCAGGTCATGATCCCGAGGTCCTGGGATCGAGCCCTGCATGGGGCTCCTGGCTCAGTGGGGAGCCTGTTTCTCCCTCTACCCCTCGCCTCTGCTGATGCTCTCTCTCCCTCACTCACTGTCTCTCTCAAAATAAATAAATAAAAATCTTAAAAAAAAAAAAAAGAAATGCAGGGCTAAGCCTTGTGTTACAGCTTTCACAATGCTTTGAGAGCTTACTCTTCTGTTGGGCTCTCCATTTTCTTAATAGCTACCCTCACTATTGCTGCAGTTGTTTTTCCCGCCCTTACATATCTGATATTCTGCTAGTTTTACTACCTTGTCTTGTTCTAATTCCGCCCAACCAGTTTGGTGAGGTAGCTACTATTATTCCCATTCTGGAGATAAGTGGATGGTGGCTTAGATATATTAATGAATTCAAGCCCCGTAGTTAGTAAGTGGTGGAGCAAGAATTTTGACCTCGGCAGTCTGCTTAGTTTTTAGACGCCATAGGATACTTTCTCTCCTCTCTCATCTTAATCTCAATTCCTAACTGTGGGTTGGTATTTCCACGTCTCTTCCCGGAAAAAAAAAAACGCCACACACAGCTGATACCATGGACCACAGGAGAAGGACACTTGCTTGGGGACATATAATCCTGTCTGGCAGGAACGTTTGAAACTCAGTCCTCCTGAAATTTTACTTGCCTCGTCACTCTGCTTCTAGCCAACTCATTCTCTCAGACAAGGCACAGCAGCGATGATTACCCTTTGGTTAACCAGCCACCCCGCTTTCTCAGGGGAGTTTTCTGTGTCACTTAAATTTTGCATCTCCATGGCTCAGTTCTTTTTCAAACTCTTCCAGAGGAAATTTGCTTCTGTGGCCTAAGCCTAAAACACACCGAGCCCTCTGTGGAGAGAAGCAGAGTCAGAGAAGGAAGAGCTTTCATAAATGGATAGTACAGGTTGTTCACTGCTGAGGAATCTGAGCGTTGGTTGGTATTTGTCATGGGTGGACGGTCTAGCAGCTGGGGGAGGACGCAATGGGGAGGACTTCCCAGGGAGGCAGGAGGTAGAGAACCCAGAGAAGGCTCCCGAAGGCCGTGCCCTTTGCTTGATTTTAGCTCCTCTGAGAATACCAAGATGGAAACCCAGGCTGTCAACACCAGGGTCGTGCCAGATTCCAGGGACGGTGAATAGGAGAGGGACTGGCCAACTTGAAATTAAGTGAATGAATAATGAGTGATCCAGGAAACAGCAACTCGACCATCAAATTTTATGCTTAATACAAATCTTAGGGAAGAAAACCTAGGCATGTCTTCAGGATCACATAATCACTTAACCTATTTCTTTCTGAAAAAGCACTATTTTTTTTTTAATAAGGATTAAAAGATTTCAACATTTTTCCAAAAGAACCTTTATAAAGCCCCCAGCAGGGTCTCCAGTGAAGTTGCAAATTGTATTTCTTGCTCATGAAAAGACTATTATATTCTCCAGAGAGAGGCCTTGGTCAGTTTTGTAACAGAGAACAGTATTGGGGCCACATATCACCATTTCAGTCTTGACATTTATCTGGAATCAGGATGTGTGTACGTACCATCAAATCAGGTGACTCAGCACTACAAGAAGATTTTTTTTTCTTGCACTGGTGAGCCTACTTTAATATTTTGCATACTAGAAGATTTTGGTGGAGCCTTGCTATTGCTTCGGGCCACATGGATAAAGATGGTTCTGAGTTAATGCTTTTGAAAGGTCTTTTCTCTTTAATCAGATTGTAGCTCCGAGTAAGCAAGATACTTGTCTTAAAATAGTTTGGTTTCCCCAAGAATAAAACTAATATAATTTTATTCATTCTCTCCATAGAGGTCAGCAATGGGGCAATCTTTTCTGTTGCAGACATTGTTGGCTGCCTATCAGGGAGCTATTTCCCTCTTTCTACCTTGCTATCAGAATCCTAATTTTGGTTGTCCTTCTCTGAGGGGTTGTGTCCTTTATAGGAACTTGGATTCTACCCAGCCTCAGAAGGTGAATCTTCATGGGTCTAGGTCAATTGTGGTGGCCTTGCCTTGCCTAGGGATTGTTGAAGCATGGGTAGAGTGTACAAATTCTGGCCAATGAGACATAGGGGACATCTGATGGATGGACACAAGATGGGGATATTCTTTTTCTCTTTCTGAAAATTATTTACAGCACATGAGGCCTGACCTACAGCAGATCTTGGGACTGTGGGAGAAAGCTGCAGAATAACTAAGCTAGATCCATGATGTTTCTATGTGAATGAATTAACCCACTCTGAAACTGTCCTACTCCAAACTTTACATGATGCAAAGTAATAAACATCCTTATTGTTTAGGCCCCTGGTAGTTAGATCTTCTCTCCTTTGCTGTCCAGAGCATCTTACATAGCCTTTGTTTGGAAAGGTGAAGTTGATGTTGGTTGGGTAAGTCAAAACAAAAGCTTCTTCTTCTCTAGCATATGATGGGAAAGGAAGGAGTCTTGTTTGACTGGTAGTTCTGACAGGTCTGTCTCTGAAGGAATCTTCTCTGTTAATACTCTTCAAAGACCTGGGACTGGAGGGAAAGCTATTTCCTGAGACTGACTTGCTTCAAAAAGAGTATACGTTCAAGGAGAGGCAAGGAAGGGTTTTCTCACATCTAACAGGTGGCCAAATCTTTGGTGATACCTTTCTTCTGCACACCAAGAAGAGATTCCAGCGAAGTGTTAACTGTTTGTGGCTCTTTTTGCACAACCACGATTTAAAAGTGTGACTCTCATCTTGCCAAGTCAAAACTGAGGTAAGGATCTAGCCAAAGATGGATAGTATGTGGTAGTGGGGATAGAATGGGGCAGGAGCTCTGTATATAGGTGCAGGGACATGCTAATAAACATATATTAAACACTAGGGAGCAATGGGAGCCTCCTATGTTGGAGTATCAGATGTGAATAAATTCACCATTTAATTGACATTCACTGAGCACACGTCAGGCACTGTGTGAGATGCTGGAGAGAGAAGGAAACATGGCCTTTGCCCACAAGGAACATACAGTCTAGTACACAGTCCAGCCTTTAGGTAAGCACCTTGAGTCCCGTCCTGCCTGTCAGTCCCAGGCTTAAGCCCTGATGGTTTGATATCTCCTCCCACTTCTAAATTATGGCATCACGGCCTGCCAGGTGCTCCTACACATATCCCATCTGATTCCCTTGGTATCAGGATTAAGAAATGTAGTAGTTTAAGTCTGTGAAGAGTTTTCAAGCACCTAATGTGAGCCAGATAGTGTGTGGGGCATCCAAAGGCAAATGAGATGTCCTACACTTGTAGGAAACAACAGCTTAGTTGGGGCTAGATGATTTGTACACTGACAGTCAAAGCCAGCGACTAGGTGACAGCAGCATTGGAATAGTGCAGACAATATGTGCTAGGGGAGTTCAATTCATCACATGTTTGTTGAGCACTTCATTGTGTCAAGTACTGAATCGGGGCCCTGGGACACAGGAATGAATGCGCTCCATTCCCGCGGTTCCAGGAGCTAACTTGAAAATAACGATACAGCAATATTCGTCATATCAAGTAACATCTATTGAGCACCAATTATGATTAAACATTTCTGTGTGCTCTTCATATAATAGCTCACTTATTAGTGACCTCTATGGGGTAGATACTAGTAGCCTCATTCTACTTATGAGGAGAAGGAGCTGTCCAGAGGCTAACTTTCCCAAGATCACAGAGTTAGTGTGAGAGGTAAGAGATTAATGAAGAATCTAACTATTTATCAATCTTACCTGTAATAAATCTATGTATGGAAAAACTAGGCTCTTTAGGCAGAGGAGGTAGGTACAGCAGCAAATGGACTGCTAGCCAACTACGGGACAACAAGTAGATTAAGTTGCCTGCACATTCCATCAGGATGGCCGTGAACCACAGAGCCCCAGTGATGTGGCAGCACAGAGTCGTGCCTGACACTATTGAATACAGAGCACTCGGGGGGAAGAGAACTTCGGTGATCAGCCAGCTTTCTTCTGTCCACACGCACTGAGTGGAGCTGAGGTCTATTGAGGACATTTGGTTCCGGGACACCTGGAATTCGAATCCCACGGAAAATTGCAATGGAAGCATGGGTAAATCTCCCTAATTATGTAATCTAATTAAGGCCATAACAACAGCCAATGAACACCAGGAGGGCTGCCTGGCATCTGACTCTGGGCTCAGCCTCCCAGGGACCTGCAGGTAGACTGAGGAATGTGGAGAAGGCAGTTTCTGGTCTGCATCATCCTTTCCCGAGACACTCAGATGCCTTCTGCTAGATCCTAGGTCATCTTTTAAAAATGACACAACCCTGTATCAGTCTTGGAGTTGCCGTGATTTTGTGATTTAAAATAAGAAATATATATTTGTTCTTTGTCCCCTTTTCTGGCACAGAGCTCTTAAAACCCTTGGAATTTCCTAAGTGGTAGGAGTGATTAAGGTGGAAAGAGACTTTTGTTGTTCACAACAATCCCTTTCAACCAAGCTGCCGTTTATTAATGAGGTGAGTTTTAGAAAGCACCTAGATAACCACACAGTGGGGGCTGGTTTTCAGGAGAACCAACCATGTGATTAGAGGGTTGAAACTTTCAGCTCCCTCTCCTCCTGTGCAGACAGGAAAGTGGTTGGTGGTTGAATCAACCCCTGATGGCCAATGATTTAATCAATCTTGCCTATGTAATGAAGCCTCCATAAAAATCCCTAAGTATAGGATTCAGAGAGTTTCCGGGTTGGTGAAGAAGAATGCATCCATATGCCAGGAGGGTGGCATAGCCCATACTCCATGAGGACAGAAGCTCCTGTGGGAAGGCCCCCCTGGACCTTACCCTATGTATCTCTTCATATGGTTGGTCATTTGTATCTTTCAGTACCCTTTGTAATAAACCATAGTAAACTGCGTTTTGTTGTTGTTGTTGTTTTAGCTCTGCCAGCCATTCTAGCAAATTATCAAGCCTAGGGTTGAAGGTCATAGGAACCTCCGATTTATAGCTGGCCAATCAGAGTACATGTGACGACCTGGGACCTGTGACTGGCATCTGAAGTGGGAGCAGTCCTGTGGGACTGAGCCCTTTGCCTGTGGGATCTGATGCCATCTCTAGTAAATAGTGTCAGAATTGAGTTAAATTGTAGGACACCCGGCTGCTATTGGAGAATTGCTTGGTGTGGTGAAAAAGTCCCATACATTTGGAATACAGAAGTGAGTAGAGAAGAAGGAAACGGTTTTCCCTTTCAGAAGCATATGACCTACATTTGATAGGGGTTACAATCTGTCACATTCTAAAACATGGGCAGTTCTAAAATGAGTACTTTCTTTACATTGTAAGGACATATTTCTGCCCCAGGAGCAGGGCTCTTGAATTCACCATAACTCCCTACCTGATTCTGTACATTTTCCTTCATTTGCGATACATTTCATTTGCAGTACATTTCATACCTTATTCATACATTTCATACCTCCCGATCTGATTCTGTACATTTTTCTTCATTTGTGGTACATTTCATACCTGATAGGAACCAATGAACTCCGTCCCCCCACCAGCCTATCTGTACCCTAGAAGTTTTAGAGTCCTCTGATTAGAAAAAAATGCTTCTTAGCCTCCAGGAGGGATCTGAGATGGGAAAAATAGGAAGGAGAGCCAGAGAGCAAGGGACAAACTTCTCTTAAAGCATTTATTCATTCATTCGTTCAACACGTGTTTATGAAAGCCCTAGTCAAGCCCTGTGCCCAACATTAGAGGTAAGGTCAGAAACAAAATTAATGTGGCCTGTGTTCTCAGGGGTTTCCAGGCAACTGAGGGAGACCAAGAAGGCAAGAAAATATTCATTTACAAATCCAAAGAAGTGCTCCAAGGATAAGACATAAATGCAAAAGAGACAAAGGGTGAGGGGCAAATCTACTACATTTCCATGGTCAAGGAAATATCGCATCGAAAGCAAAACCTGGGGGTTGCAAGAATCAGTCCTGGAAAAACTTTCCAGGCAAGGAAGATTTCTAAGAAGAGACCTGTGTGTTTAAGAAATTAATTAAGATAAGCCCTGTGGTGGAATATGGAGGGGAAGGAGAGAATCAGGAAGTGAGATTGGAGAAGTGGGCAGGAGCGTGGGAAGGATTTTAGATTTTATTCCAAGTGCAGTGAGAAGTCACAGGAAGACAACATGTAATGACAACTCCTCCTCCTCGTCTCAGAAACTACGTACCATCACTTCCAGAGTGAAGGGAAGCATGTGTGAGTGGAAAGCAAGAAGGGAGGAGTACTTGGTCTCCTCTGAAACCTCTGAGCTTTTGAAAGAACGGCACCTGCTATAAATTATGCCGTGTCAAGTGTGGGAGTTACAATTTCAGGATTAGCACTATTAATATAATCAAATGGCCTTCAAAGGAGAACTTGGAGAAAGAATGTTTTAAAAGCAAGTTCTGATTGGAGTAATTGTGAAATCTTCAGATATGATTCATCTTCCACTGAACTGCCTCTAGTTTTCAGCCAGCCTGACACAGGATCCAAATAAATACATATATATTGAGCATTTACTCCATGCCCAATGTTGTGAAAGATGCTGTGGGGGCTGTAAGAGCATATTAAGTGGTCCCTGTCCTCAAGGACTAAAACAATAGGATAGCGGGGATGGCAGAAAGAGCACATTCGAACCATCAGGCACAGTGTGTATAACCTCCCTATTGGCTTTCTTTCTTTTTTTTTTTTTTTAAAGATTTTATTTATTTGACAGAGACACAGCGAGAGAGGGAACACAAGCAGGGGGAGTGGGAGAGGGAGAAACAGGCTTCCCGCAGAGCAGGGAGCCTGATGCGGGGCTCGATCCCAGGACCCGGGGACCATGACCTGAGCCGAAGGCAGACACTTAACAACTGAGCCACCCAGGTGCCCCCCTATTGGCTTTCATATCACACAGAGTTCAAACTGACCAAAAGGTGAGGACATGGAGGAATAGTTTGTGAATCATTAGTGAGGCTTGACCAAGAAACAGGTGAGCAAGAACATGGAGATTCTCCTCACATGCTGTTATCCTTCCCCACAGGATTATTCCAGACCCCTTGGAATAGAGCAGCTGAACGGGATGGCCTTGCCCACCCTATGCTCTTACCATCGGCATTACACTTGTGCAAATATTGGGAACTCTGGCTGCCATGGTCATTTCCCAAACTTTCAGTTTTCTTATAGGGGTGGAGCCTTTCCCCAATGTCACACTGCCCCTTTTCGATACCAACCATGGAAGAGGAAGAAAGACAAGGTTGCACAAAGCTCATGGAGAGGAAACTTGGGTGCTCAGGCTCACATGTCTCTGGGGTTGTGAGCTGGCACATTAGTGTTCAGATTCAGGGCCTGAATCTGATTTGATAACATTCGATCTTATTCTATGCAAATGAGCAAGTTGGACCTAATGAACTCCAGCCTCACTCCAACAGGTTGATCCCACTTCTGCTGGAAGCAAGGGGCCCTAGCGTCTCCTGGTGGAGTACCATTTTGTCCAATAAAATAGAGCCCATCAGAAATATCCCAACCATCCTGTTAGAGACCTGTGAGACTTTGGCCTTATAGTTAGTTTAAAAAAAAAAAAAATCCAGTGGTGTGTTCCAGGATATAGCTGTCTCACAAATTCTTTCTCAGTATCAGTGGGTAATGTTGGAATCTGGAAGTAGGATTGATGGTTGGGGAGAAGGCCCGGCTTTACTCACCTGTGATTCAGTGCTTCATTCCAAGGGCATGTGCTTGGGGTTGTTATGTGTCAGGGCATTGTCACAGACACAGGCCTTCAATTCTTAGGAGTTAGCATAGCCATTACCCAAGACAGGTTGATTGCCTCAAATGCTCTCTTAGTCATCACTGTCAGACTGCTTCGTTCTTCCTGGGGTTCAGCTCTCAGGTCAAAGTGTTGTGTTTCCAACCATTACGTTGCGGCATGTTGAAAACAGCATCCAGAAGAGGGTGCTTTTTTGGTTTACATTAGGGATCTTCCTTAATCGCATAGCAGACCTGTGTCTATCCCAACCAGTGTGACACCTATCCCTTAGACTTCCCACTCCAGTGCTGTCACAGTCAAAGGGCTCAGATCTTACTTCCAGATTCCTATTACCTATCATGCCAACCATTCCAGTGCTCATTCTAGTGAAAATCAGACTGAAGAGAAATATGTGTTAATGGAACAGTCAAGATCTTTCTGATGGGCTCCATTTTATTGGACAAAAGGGCATTCCACCAACAGCAGCTAGGGCCCCTTGCTTCTAAGAGAAGTGGGGTCAACTAGTTGTTTCCCCTCTCAGTCATGAAATAGAAAACTCTGGATTTGGTTGTCAACAAGGAGTTGAAGTTGTGATCCAAGGTGCACAGGTATTGGGTTTTTTAAGACCATTCCCTAGAATCTGGGTTTCTTCCTTACTAGTTGTGTGATATTAAACAAGCTAACCTCTTTGAATTAAAGTTTCCTTATCAATAAACCACATTTAGTGTCTATATACTAGGCTGTTGAAGAGAATCAAATGAGATAAAATACATGAAAAATCTGGGTAAGGGACAAAGTACTACACAGATGTTAATTGGTCCTATTAGACAGAGTGCAAAGGTAGGTGACTGGTGTGATGCTTACCTTCCTCAGCTCAATTGTCATGGCTCCCTCTGTGTAGAATTACAGCATCTAAAGATCCATGGTTTCTCATTTTAACCACTTGATGCTATAGCATAGGGCCTAGGGCTTAGAACTTTCTAAGGGTCCATTAAAATATTTGAGATACATGAGACATGGGAAGCATATAAACTCAAAATTATAATATCAAAAAAGGAACATTAGTATTTAAGTAAATGGTAAAAAAAAGTTTCTTTCAGTTAGTCAACTGCAACACAAACTGTTACCAAGTTGTGTATCAATTATTTTTTTATTTTTTTAAAGATTTATTTATTTGAGAGAGAGAGAGCAAGGGGAGGTGGGGGAGGGGCAGAGGGAAAGGAAGAGAGAATATCCTGAAGCAGACTCCCCGTTGGGCACAGAACCTGACACGGGGCTCGATCCCAGGACCCTGAGATCATGACCTGAGCAGAAACTGAGTTGGTCACTTAACTGATTGAGCCACCCAGGCATCCCAATGTATCAACTATTTTTAACATGTGATCAGGGAGCATCTTAACATGTTTGATATGATGAAGGGGAGAACCTCCAAAAGGAAGTTCTTGGAGCCTGTGAGTTATTCAGGCAGCTCTATCTGTCTCAGTGGAGAATGGGAACCAGGAACAAAGGCCTTTTTTCTCTTTCTATAGTTGAAACCCACATTCATCTGTTACAGTCTAGCATCGTATCTATTTTTAATTGAATTGCTAAATGCTCTTTTCACTTCTTCCTCTAGCGTCCTGCAACTTACCCACATAAGCTACAGAAGATGAACTAGCTCCCGTTTTATTCAAGTCCAAGGTGAAGTATGTTCACTTTCTGTATGTTTTGAGGAATGTTGGTGCTTCAAGAAAGTCACTCCCATTCCATCCTTCCCATCACCCCCTCTTGTCCTTCTATTCTTGTGGTCTGTGGCATCCACGGGACTCTGGTTATTTGTAGGTATTTACTGAATTGTGAGACAGCTCTTTGGTCAGGTGGGCCTGAGCTGGAGCTAAGAGGCTTTGTGCATCCAGGGGCGCTGCCATCTTGCCTCAGCCACTCATGGTCTGACCTCAGTCAAGCCCCTTCTCTGTCTGCTCTTATGTTCGCTTCTCTGTGCAACGAGAGGTATAAGATCTAGGAGAGTTGGATGAGCAATAAGATCCAGCTTTCACGCGCCTTGCTTCTGCCTGCGCTTCCAAGCCCCTCTGAGGGACACGTGTGTGACATAGGCACTCAGGAGGTAGACACATCCATAACCTGCTCAGTGGAAAGGTCAGGCTTCGTTCTTTTCTTCCAAGTTGACAAAACTTTTCAAGTTTGGAAAGCTGTCTTTCTGACAGAGTTGCCTGATGAGGTGTTGCATAAATTACATGATTAAAAACAGAATGTCATGAAACTCTTTCATCTTGGAAACAGAAAGCCACTTGACATTTATTTTTCCCCAATTAATCATCTCACTTTTCCCACAGGGCCCTCTATGCTGGTGGATGAGGGAAGATTGAAGTGCTGAGTTCCTCCCTCCGCGGGTTGCCTCCCTGCTGACACCCATTAGCCACACTGCCTTGCTGACAGAACAGACGAGATCCGGGGATGGGTCCCCACAGTCTCAGGGGGAGACAGATCCCTACCTAGCCCCAGGAGGTGGGAGAATCTATTCACAGTGGTTCCATTCCTTTTGCCTGTAATTCTGTGCTGCAGTTCTGTCCAGTGTGATGTGAGGGGACGTCTGCTAGAGTAGGGGAACCGACTGGGAAAGTTTTTCTCTTCCTTCTTTTTTTTTTTTTTAAAGATTTTATTTATTTATGTGACAGAGAGAGACACAGCAAGAGAGGGAACACAAGCAGGGGGAGTGGGAGAGGGAGAAGCAGGCTTCCCGCTGAGCTGGGAGCCCGATGCGGGGCTCGATCCCAGGACCCTGGAATCATGACCCGAGTTGAAGGCAGACGCTTAATGACTGAGCCACCCAGGCGCCCCTTTCTCTTCTTTAAAACGGATGCAAGGTAGGAGTGGTTTTTGGCCTCCCTGTGTCCTGGTGCGAGTATAAAATGCTTGCAACATTAGCAGCCATCTGGATTGCATGAAAACACAGGCCTACAAGCTGAGGATGGTAGAGAGACAGCATGGAAAGAACGTGGTCCTTGATGACATTTTTAAGCTGCTCATTTAAGTAACTTTGGAACTTCTCTGCTTTGGAAACACTTACTGCAAGAGCGAATACTTTGTCCCTGTTGCCCAGGGCCCCTTCTGGCTGGGTTTGCTGTTCTAAAGGCCGGCTCTTGGCTGAATGAAGCCGCCTCTTTGGCACTGTCATATCCCTTCCTGCGTCAAAGGCACCCTCAGAGGGCATATCTCCCATCAGAACTTCTACAAGAGCCCCCAAAGGAGGGCCAAGGAGAGGGAAAGTAAGTCTCCTGTCAGACCACGGGGCAGAGCCTAAAGCTGCCAGCCAAATAGCTGAAATGTGTTTGATTTCCTCTGTCTTTAACTTTGAAATCCATGTAAAATTTTCATTCTACTCCCTCCAATATCTTTTTCTCCATGTAAAGCTCACATTTTACCTACTTACCAGTTACACTATTTAACTTCCCCCAGCCTGAAAATTTTCAACGTAGAGTAATACTGCACTGACCACTGACAATGTGCTCCACGTGATGCCAATGGATAGAACATCTACTCCCAGAAGAAGCTGTGTGGGCAGAACTTGCCAAGACTCACGGGTTTATTCCTATTGTTATTGTTGCCAACATGGAGGCGGTCAAAGCAAGAGGAAGGCCCTTGGGTGGATGTAGCAGCTTTCTCTTCCTTTATTCCTCAGCCTGGAAACCCCGGGCAGGCGGTGGTGACAGAAACCGAGCACAGACCACATTCCTGCTTCAGATAAGGTCGGTGGAGGTGAATTCCCAGGCCACAGAGGTGACTCCTGAAAGGGTCGAGTCATCACAGCTGAGAGCCCGAGTGACTTGCCCCGCACCATTGCTCAACACGAGGGACCGCGTCTAACCTGCGGTGTGTGTCGTCAGCCCTGGCAGGCTGCAGTGTCAACTTGATGTCAGAGGACAATTTACTGACACGGTTTGGGGTACGTTCCTCTGTATGCCTCCCACTCAGAGAGCTTCCTTTGTGGTGAGTGTGAAAGCCTCTAGAATATCAGCTCCGGGGAGCCAGGGACTCACCCTGCCTTGTTCCCTGCCAGATCCCCAGTGCCTAGAACCGTGTCTGACACATAGGATGTGTTTCATCGCTATTTTCCGAATGACTGACTCTGGAGAGCCTGCACAGGGAACACTCTGAAGGCCAAACCGTCGTAGGAAGCAGAAAGTGCTTTGAGGGCAGCTGAACCGTAGGGAGTTCAGGCAACCCGAATGGAGAGGAGCCCGTGGAGACAGGGCCCTGGAAACCCGGCCGCAGAGCTGGGAGGTGGGCAGAGAGGAGCTGCTGTTGGGGGGGCCCATCGAGGAGGCACATCTCCAGCCCCATGAGCCGAGCGGAGCGAGAACACAGCTCATCTCGACTGCGTGAGAACTTCTCGGGCCTGGGCCTCGGGTCCAGGACAGAACTGAGCCCCACCTCCTTAGCACCTCCCCCGTGGCCTGGCCAGGGGGACTGAGTCTGATAACAGGATTTCCCTCCCATCCTGTTCAGTGACCTCTTCCTGCTTAACTACCCAGTAAATTTTCAGGACACCTGTCAATTCAAATGAGGTGGTTTCCACATCCTGGAGGAAAAGTAGGAAAGCCCCTGAATTATTCTTACTGAGAGGTGGTTTGAAAGGAATTGCTGAACAGAACGAACCTGAGGTAGCTAAGCTGACACGGCGGTGATGGGAGGAAGTCTCGTTAGAGACTGGTCACAGGCCCACCAGGCCAGCCCCCTGCTACCTGGCTGCGTGCATGGGGCCTCTATGTCCTCTGCCCTCTCTCCATCAGCAACAACCTGGCCTCTCTCCTTCTGGGTTCAAGAACCTCTTGAATTCTCAGGTTCTAGTCCCCCTGCTCCTTCAGATACCTTACCTCTCAAATTACAGCAACCAAGGGAGGAAAAACTTAAGTAAAAGCCTCTCGGCTGATGATCTCAGAAATTATCTAGGCAGAGGGCATAGTGTTGGACATGCAGGCCCTGGGGTCAGTCCAACTGGGCTCCACTCCTGCAAGCCTTTACCAGCTGTCTAGCCCTGGACAATTTAGCCAACATGTGTGGACTTTAGACTTCTCCTCCATAAAAGAGGCTTATGATAGAAAGTGGTGGGGTTATCCTGAGGGTTCAAATAGATAATGCACATAAAGCATTTCACATGGGGCTTGGCATGGAGCAAGGGATGAATAAACGTCAACAATTTTTATTTCTGCTTCTCTTCATTCTTCCCTTTAACTCTTGCCTAAACTGACAGGTACTTTACTCCTCACAGGATGGATGTGTTTGTGGGAGTGAAGACAAGAAAGGTGGGACAGAGACAGCCTTCTGTTTTATTTTTTAAGTCCTCAGATCCAAAAAAAAAAAAAAGTTGCCACTGCTTACGGAAGACCAGGCATTGTCCATGATGCAGTGCCTTGGATTCGTGTCCACGAATTCTTGACATGTCTTCAAAAGCAAGAGGAGTCTAATTCATTCCCCCCTGCACTATGGGCGTGCAGTAGTGACATGCTTCGAAGGAACGGAAGGCAGTGGATGTGATGCTGTGTGACTTGAGGGGCCAGGCTAGTCAAGGTGATACAGCTGCCCCTGTTTCTCTCTCTCAGGACACGTGCCTTGGGAGCCCTGATCCCTAACTTAAGAAATCCGGTCACCTCGCAGGAGCCACACCAGAGAGCCATGTGCCAAGACCCCTCGGTGATGGAGGGAGAGGCCGAGGGAGCCCCAGCTGCTCCAGCTTCTGCTGTGTGTCTGCCCAGCCCAAGTGCTAGACGTGTGCGTGAAGAAGCCTTCGGAATAAGCCCAACTCAGGCCACCGATTGGCTGCGATCTCATGAGAGACTCTAAGTCAGCACCCCTGCTCTCAAATTCCTGACCCACAAAGCCCATGAATGCTGATGAACAGGCGGTTGCTGTCTTAAGCCACTAAATTTTGGGCTGATTTGCTATGCCTTGAGAGATAACAAAGACAAATGTTGTCAACTAATAACTCTGTGTGATAGGTCCTTTTAGCTCACAAAAGAAGACACTAAGGTTTCGAGCACTTAAGAAGAATGTAAGTTGCCATGAGGAGATGCAGAGCTGGGACACAAACATGTGTCCCAGTGACTCCAGAGTCCACGTCAGATCCTCTGCACTGGGGGCTCCCAGTGACTCCAGAGTCCACACCGGATCCTCCGCACTGGGAGCTGCATGATCTGATGCTTCAGGAGGTTGGAAAAAATGGGTAAAAATGTTTCATTCTGTATCTGTGCTACAAGTCTGTCAATATTCTAGGATTAAATGCACACGCTCACATTGTGTTTGGAAGAGCACCACCTGCTCAGCACACGCTTGGCCAGCTGTAGGTAACTGGCAACGAGAACGTACTGGGGGGATCTCGGTGCCATGTGTCTCCTCAGAGCAATGTTGGGTTCACGGTGAGCTGAGAGTGGGGCTGCTGGCTGGAGGGGCGGTGAGCCACCCAGAGGACCCAGGTTGCCCAGGGGAGGCCAGTAGACAGCTGTGAAGCCCGAGCTCCGGGTCGGTGAGGAGGAGCCATATGGTGTGTGGTGAAGAATGGTGGAGGAAGACAGAACAAACAAGGCCAAGCAGTGGGAGAGCAGCTGAGCAGGAACTGAGGGGTGGCACGCAGTGACAGAAGTTCTAAAGAGCAAAGAGAAAAATACTCGTGGAGAGGACGGATGAATGTTCTCTAGAGACCAACAGTAGGGGCTCCCTGCCGCAGCTGAGTGGGGGGACCTGGCTTGCTAGGAGCCACCCGGGGATTTACTCGTGGCCACAGTGCACGGTAGCATGGGGATGGCTGCCACACCAACCTTTCTGGGAAGACAGGGTCTGCTCGTTCAGGTGGATGTCTAGCAGGCGCATTTATGTGCCCAGGTCCTGCTAACGATGGGACATCTATAATATCAATAGAACAGACACATTATCTGCCCCGCAGAGGCTGCAGGTCTGGAGGGGAACACTTTTTTCAAGACCTACTGTGTGCTAGGTCCTATGGTTCCTGATTTGCTCGTGTTATCTCATTTCATCGAGACACCAGTTCTATCAAGTAGGCATTACAACCTTTGTAAGAAACTGGGCTTAAACAACATGAAGTTATACACAGCAAGCCAGTGTTTGGCCTTTAACGAATTTGAGTTCTGAAGCCCACGGTGGTTGTACTGCAGAGCCTGGCTCTTGCACTTGGTTCGTGTTACATGTCTGTGTGCAGGACGATGCAGAGGGCAGTGGGACTGCGCAGGAGGAGGAGGCCCCTTCTGCCTGGAAGAGATGGGGGCAGGCGGGCGGGACACAGAGGTTTCTCAGGAGCGGTTAGACCCGAGCTGCAGGCCAGGAGTAGCAGGGACTTAGGGGCGGGCGGGCAGCAGGACAGCGTGCGAGGGAGCGCGCAGGGGCCAGCCTGGGAGGCGCTCTGTGCTTCTCGCTAAAGGACAACGGGACTCACCCGCAGCGAAGCACCAGGGTTCCCAAACAGGGAAGTTACTCGATCAAATTTGCCTTACGTTTAGAAAGGTCGCCCTGGTGGCTCTGAGGAGCCCTGTCAGGAGGGCAGAGAGCCTGGACACTTGCAACTTGGGTGTCACATGACCCCTGAACTTCAAAATTCTCCCAATGACGTGCTTGACTCTGTCTCCCGCTTGCACACCCTTGTCTCCCTGGGCCCCAACTCAAGCAACAGATCCTATCATTCCTCTGCTCAAAACACTGCCATACTTTGCACAGAGCTTTCGTTTCCTTAAAATGTCCTGCAGGCCCACAGGCAGTCTGCCCCATCTCCTCTGCGAGGTTTCATGTGTCCTGTCCCCCACGCTTCCCTTTGCTTGTGTGGCTCCGCCCCGCTGGCCTTGCGTGTGGCCCACCCCTCCACGCACACCGCCCTTGGGGCCTTGGAGGGGAGGCCCCTCCTGACCACCATTCTTAACGGTGCAACCTGCCCCTTCCCCACTCCCCTGCAGTTCTGGCCCTCCTTGCCCAACTCTGCTTTTTGCCCCACAGCACCTATCACCTCGGCCTTGCAATATAATTTCCTTGCGTTTATTACTTGGGATGCATCTCTCCTGGCACTAGAATGTGAGCTCACGAGGACGAGGACCTTTTCATTGATGCGGGCACCACTCTTCCCATTCCCTCTCTCCCTGTAGCCCATCTGTCAGCAAGTCTGTGGGTTTTGATCTCAAGCGCCTGAACAGTACCTGGTTCGCGGCTCTCTTGCTTGGAGTTTTGTCAGCAATTTTCATCGGATTCAATCACAAAGGGCACCCACCGATTAAGTGGATAGCTGGACTCGGGGGTGGGGGGCAGACAGGGAAATGAAAAGGAGAAGCTGGTCCCGTAGGGTTCAGCGGCCAAGGTTGGCCTCAGAGGCACAGGAACCACTGCCACCCACACAGTAGTCAGACAGGAGCGACCACAGCAGCCCGGTCCTCTGCCTCTGGGTCCTCTGCGGATGCTTCTGCCAGCAGGTGCAGGGCCCCGCGCAGGTCCAGGGCCAGCCCCGCTCTGCTCTGACTCCTCCCACACCGGCTCCTCCCACTGCTCTTTCTCTCCTCTGACTGGGTCCTGGCCATCAGAACCCGAGCTATCTTCCATTAAATTCCTATACGTTTGGGGGAAAACACCGACAAAAACGGACTTCACTTCCTCTGTCCATCTCCTCACCTCCTCGCCCCTCTTTAGCCAATTCCACTAAGGCTTCTGTTCTGCCCTCGGCACTGAAACTGCCCAGCACCTTCCATCCTTTCCTGGGCCATGATCACTACCTGTCCTTATTTTATTTTACCTTGTCACAGCTCCCTACACAGTCGTCCCCCTTCTTGATAAACTCTCTTCCTTTGCTTCTTGTAAATTAACTCACTGATTTTTTTTTTTTTTCTCTAGACAGTGGCTACTCCTTTTCATCACTTTTTCAGGATCTCTGCCTCTTCCATTATATCTCTAAATAGGAGCCGCTTGGCGACTGAACGTTTGACCCAACCCTCTCTTGACACTCCTCTCTCCCCTTCCACCTCTTCATCCTTGGTGATCTTACCTAGTTCTAGCTCAAATGCCATCACCATGTTTCTAACTCCCTGACTACACCACTGATCTCCAGAGCAGTTTATCCAGCTGCCTTCTAGACCTATCTACCCAGTAGTTTAATACATATTCCAAACTTTTCATAGGCACCTTAACTTTGCCGCCCTGACCTGGTCTTCCCCGGTGTTCCCTCCACATCAGGCATTGTCTCTACGGGGCGCTAAGGTGAATGAGCCCCAGCTGGAGGCATCATCCTTGCTGCCTCTTGGTTCTTCTCTCCCAATAGCCAGTCCATCAGCAAGTCGGGCTGGCCCCACCTCTGAGCTGTGTCCCGGGTCTTTCTGCTTCTCCCATCTCCATGGCTGCCACCCCCTGACCGACTGTCGCCATCTCTGATGGATCACTGTGATGAGGGCTGAAACTGGGTCCTACTTTCTCTTTAGTCCCATCTGGAATCTAGCCTTTCCATAGTGACCAAAGGATCTTCAACAAATTTCAATCCAGTCCCACCATTCATTACTTAAAAACATATGTATGGCTTCCAAAAGCATGAAGAATAAGATATAGATTCAGTGGCACAGCCTTCAGGGCCCAGGTGAACTGTCCCTGCCTCTCGCCGGCCTCACATCTCTCCACATGCCCCTGAGACTATGTTCCAGCCACTCTGGCCTCCGTTCGCTTCCTTAAACAGAACCAGCCGCAAGGCCTTTGCTCTCGAAGTCCCTCTTCTGAGATGCTGGCTGCTGACTCGTTTTCAGGCTTCAGACTAGTCGTTAGCTCCCTGGGGGAAGCTTCCCTCAGCACTCTGACTAAAGAAGCCCACCACTATCTCCTCAACCCTGTCGCTCTGTGTTTTATCCTGGCTTGTTTCTTTACAGCACTTCTCTCTGTCTGAATTTGTCTTCGGTATTTATTTGCTATCTGTTTCAAAAAGTAGAATAGAAGCTTTGTGAGACCAGGGATTTTGTCTGCTCTGTTCACTGCTAGGCTCTCAGTTCTCACACCGTGCTTGGCACTTATTAGGACGTCAGGGGGTAATATGTCTGATCGAATGAATGAAGGAATGACTACGTGAATGAATGAACACACGAACGCATGCATGCAGGGTGGGAAGGATATACAACGGCCTGTCTGGGTGCTTTGAAGGATGTTGAGAAAGACTCTCCTCCCAGATTTTTCCATTTTGCTTCCTGCTCAAACGCCTAAAGTGCCATTTTTGAATAACAACTGACTTCTGCTTCTGGATTATGATTGCTGTGTAGGACTCTCATGACAAAAACATACATAAAACCTGGTTAAAATATACACAACAATTTTTATTTCTTCTCTTTGGTATTCTTTGTGTATCCAGAATATGAGGACTCATGTTTTTCACCAATTCTAGAAAAAGCCTTGACCATTATCTGTTAGCTACTGCCTTCCCCTATCCTCTCTGTCCTCTCTCCTATCGGGCAAATGCCGAAACTTCACATTCTAGTTTTATGTTCTTTCCCTTCTCATTCATATATTAAATCTCCTTCTCTGCACGGAATTGTTTTCTTTCTTCAGATCTATCTCCTTTGGTTCCCTAATTCTTCCTGCAGATGTATTTAATCTGCTCTTTAACTTAGCTTTAAACTCAATCACACCTTTTTTCCATTCTAGAAGTTAAATTTTTTTCAAAATTGCTTGCTTTTTAATTGTTATCTTATTTTTTCATGTTAAAATTTTATCTTTAATTTATCAATACTTGAAAAATACTTATTTTTAGAAATTTATAAATTTTGTAGCCAGCAATTGCGTTATCTCAATTCCTCGGTATCTAACTGAGCTCTTTTTATTTTTGCTGACTCTTGCTCATGCTGGCTTATTTACTCATGCTCTTTATATTTTTCACTTTTGGGCTTACGCTCAGCGTAGCTTTATCTGTGGGATTCCTGTGAGGTCTGTGTTGAATAACTGTCCCTCCAGATATGGTTTATTTTGGTGTCTGCTAGAAGCTTGAGTTTGTTACCAACCTAGGGCCATTTTATGTTCATTTTTTTCTTTTGGAGTTTCTGAGACTCTACACTGACTCAGTGTCAACATGAATCCCAAATCCACGTGAGGGCAGGTTGGGGTTATGAATTCACAGAGGAGACTTTTTTTCCAAAGAACCCTGGAATATGTGTAAGTATTGTTTTATGCCTCCTTCGTTGGTAGGGATATTTTTTTCTTGTTCTTCACAGAGGATAGAATTTCAGTGTTCCTGGATTTATGCAGGGGTCTTGGTTTCATCCCTCCACCTTCTGTAGTGCAAGGGATTGTCTCCTGTTCTCAAGTGCTTTCTCCATGGGCATAAAAATGAAAGTTAACCCCTGAACAGTCTTATTTTCAACACTGTCTGGGGAATTTCTTTATTTACATGCTAGGTCAGCTATAGATTTGAGAGCCTTGCTAAATAAGATCCAGCATTTTATGTGGTTTGGATGGGAAGGTTTATATATTATCAGTCTGGAGCACCTGGGTGGCTCAGTCAGTTAAGCGTCTGCCTTCAGCTCAGGTCATGATCCCGGAGCCCTGGGATCGAGCCCCACGTTGGGCTCCCAGCTCAGCAGGGAGCCTGCTTCTCCCTCTCCCCACCTGCTCATGCTCTCTTCCACTCTCTCTCTCTCTCAAATAATAAATAAAATCTTTAAAAAATATATATTATCAGTCTACCATATTTTGAGATAGAAATCATGCATTTTAATTTAACTGTATTAGTTAATGCTTCATGTCTTTATATATTGACTTCCCAGGTATTGATGATAATCTTAACTCTTTGGAGAATTTTAAAGCTTAGAAATCCTTTTCACATCTATTCTCTAATTAGGAATCATTGCCTTCCTTGTGTACATAAGGAAGCTAGGCTCAGAGTGAAGTGATTTGGCTAATAATGACTACTGTTTTTTGAAACCTACTCTGTGTTAGGCACTGTAAGTATAATATGGCAAATGTTTACAGCAGACCCATGAAATGGGATTATTTTCTGTGTCTTGTGGTTGAGAAAACTCAGCATCTGAATGCTAACGTAATTGGTTTAAGGTCCCATAGCTTGTCACCAAGAGACCTGCTTGATTCCAGAGCCCATACTCTTCCTAGGGCTATCTCGTTCATTCTCCAGACTACTTTCTTAGACGTGGGTTTTTATGCATTTTAGTGAAGCCATTAATGCATTTTAGTGTGAATTTTTACTTAGAAAGTTCTTTGCTCATAAATATGTTTAGGGGAGCCTGGGTGGTGCAGTCAGTTGGGCATCTGACTCTTGGTTTTGGCTCAGGTCCTGATCTCAGGGTTGGGGGATCGAGCCCTGTGTCCAGGTCCGCACATAGTGCCGAGTTTGCTTAAAACTCTCTCTCCCTCTCCCTCTGCCCCTCTCCACCCTCTTTCTCTCTCTCTCACTAAAATAAGTAAATAAATCTTTTAAAAAAATAAAAAAATAAGCATTTATCCAGTTCATTTAACCAATGAACTACGGTTCATTGGTTAGTTGTCTGTACGCACTATGTGTTTTTTCAATCTCAGTTACATTTGGGGGGAAAAGCTCTTTTAGAGCTTGACATAACCCAAATGACCCCAGATGCTACCATTTACTCTTTTCACCTGCTCCAGTCTAGGAACCTTGCCTAGGGATTATAGACAGCCATTGACTTATGATGGTTTGACTTAAAATTTTTCAACTTCATGATGGAATGAATGTATATGCATTCAGTAGAAACTGTATTTTGAATTTTTGAATTTGGATCTTTTCCAGAGCTAGCGATATGTCTACAATATACCCTCATGATGCTGGGCAGGGGCGGTGATCTATGGCTGCCAATCAGCCACCAGGTAAACAACCCACACACGACTATTCTGTACCCCTACAACCATTCTGTTTTTTCACATTCAGTACACTGTTCAATCAATTATATGAGATACTCAACACTTTATTATAAAACAGGCTTTGTGTTAGATGATTTTGCCCAACTGTAGGCTAATGTAAGTGTTCTGAGTATGTAATAAGATGGGCTAGGCTAAGCCATGAAGTCTGGGAGGTTAGGTGTATGAAATGCATTTTTGACTTATGAGATTTTTAAATTTATGATGGGTTTATCAGGATGTAACGCTATCATAAGTCAAGGAAGATCTGTATTAGCTAGCATCTCAAGCTGTGCTTTTTATTTTTTTCTTGAGCCATGATTTTTCAAATGATGTTTTACATAGAACCCCAGTACAAAGGAGGACACATAGGCCTACACCACATTTTGCCTCCTGAAAAATTAGTCACTTTGTAAAAAAGCATATATAAGCAAGTAAAAATGAATAAAAATCATTGGCTTTAACAAATAAGTTCAACTACTCATTAAAATAGCTCTTGATTTTTGGGGCACCTGGGTGGCTCAGTTGGTTAAGCATCTGCCTTCGACTGAGGTCATGATCCCAGGGCCTGGGGTCGAGCCCCATGTCAGGCTCCCTTCTCCCACTCCTCCCAGCTCATGCTCTCTGTCACTATCTCTGTCTCTCTCTCTCAAATAAATAAATAAAATCTTTTTTTCACTCTTTTTTTAAATTATGTTATGCTAATCACCATACATTACATCATTAGTTTTTGATGTAGTGTTCCATGATTCATTGTTTGTGTATAACACCCAGTGCTCCATGCAGAACGTGCCCTCCTTAATACCCATCACCAGGCTAACCCATCCCCTACCCTCCTCCCCTCTAGAACCCCCAGTTTGTTTCTCAGAGTCCATAGTCTCTCATGGTTCGTCTCCCCCTCTGATTTCCCCCCCTTCATTCTTCCCCTCCTGCTATCTTCTTTTTTTTTTTTTTTAACATATAATGTATTATTTGTTTCAGAAGTACAGGTCTGTGATTCAACAGTCTTACACAATTCACAGTGCTCACCATAGCACATACCCTCCCCAAATCTTTTTAAAAAAATAGCTCTTGAGTTTTAGTACTTTCCACTATTTATGTCCATAAATTACGTGAGCCCAGGTCATTGAAAAACCATGTCTCTAAGAAAGACAAAGGAAATTGTAGGCTGAACTTGTTCTGCTGCACCAGCTCCCTTCAGTTCAGTCCAACATTCCTAATTTGTCAGCCTCAATGAAACAATGTGGTGTCCAGTAGAGGTAGGCAACTTGAGGCTTCAAAAGAAATCTCTCCTCCCAGTTGGCCACTCTGTCGTGTCCCGGGGATGCCAATCTGGGTGCTTCCATGTACAGGCTCTGGGGGGCCCCTGCCTCACGCCACTCCAAAGCCAGGGGTTTGAACTCTAAAACCAGCGGTCTCTTTGCTGCACATTATTCTCTGGTCCATTGGTAATCCACTCTAAAGGACTTTCTTCTTTTCTTTAGCCTGGCCAAAGTAATTCCTTTTTTTTTTAAATTTCAGACTCATATCAAGTCTCATTTCCTCTCAGAAGTGATCCTTGGTGGCCTCTGTCCATACAGATATGTCTGTTCTTTGAAATTACAGCTGATACATGATGACAATTACACTCAAGACACATTATCTTGGATGCCTTTTCTATCTACCCCATTCCTTTAAAAGCTATATGGTATCTCATTATTTGTATAGCATTCTTTGTTCTATATTGAAGACTTCTGTTTCGGGGTTACACTTTGGTATTACAAACAATGTTGTCACGATTATTGTGGCACTTTTATCTTGGCATAGTGTTTGTTCCAGTGGATATGGGTGGTAAATCCCTTCTATTATAGCTGTTGGGCTAAAGGGCATAGACACCACCTGTTTTTGATAGCTCTTAGCAACTGTACAAGAGTGACGATTTCTGCACACCCTCACCAACTCTGGGTGCCATAAATATTTAGGTAGAACTTATTTGGTTTCCATGTGTTAGGTAAGTACATAGAGGGTGAGGCACTTGAAAAATGCTGAAATGCCCCCTCTCTTTTTTCTCTAGAGAAAGAACTTGTTGGTGTTGTGATGCTAAACAAGTTTATCTCTCTGAGTCTCAGTTTTCTTACCTGAAAAAGGCATTAAGAATACCTTAGGAATACTTATAGAGCTGTTGTCAGGATTAAATAATACAATGTAAATAAGGGATTTGACCTACTATTTGACAATGCTCGGTAAATGGCGGAACTTTCTCTTTGTGTTCCCGGTAATGCTGGGTACCTGTGGCACTCAATGAAAACGAGGTGAGGAAAACTGGTGCATCATCATCATACCCAACATCTGCTGGATGCTGGCCACATCTGGCTACCACGGTAAGTTCTTGACTTACTGGCTTATTTACTGCTCACGATCACACAGTGCTACTACTATCCCTATTTTATACCAGCTTAAAGGTATAAGCTAGGTAGGGCTGAATTTGGGATTGAAACCTAGTCTGAATTAACTTGAGATCGTAAATATCCTACCTTTTGGAAATCACGTACTGTGCAGCGGGTTGCCCACCTCTTGTTTACCTTGGGCTGACAGGCTGCCCCGAGGGCACCTTCTTGCTAAGGCTGGTCAGCTTCTTCAGCAGGCTGTACCATTCCTCCCTTGGGCGTGATACCACATTTGTAAGTGCCACCTGTTGTGGTTCAACAAAAACACTGTAATTAAAGAGGACAGCCAGAGGAAATCAATAAGCCTATTTACTTCAGCCAAGTAAAAAAACAAAAATCACAACTTATTTATCCAAAGACTGATTTGATAGGTACTGGATAGTATAAAAGCCCTATACCTAGATAAGCCCTATGTGGATCCCCAACAGCCAAAATTTTACCCTATGCCTGCAGCAATGTGCCTTAATAAGTCGTGGGCTTGCATGTTTTCAGGTGAGGATTTAAAATGGTATTTTATAATAAGTATAAATATTCACTGTTTGGCTTCCCTTTTTATAATTTCTCTGTCGCATCAACAGGGGAAGACTATAGTAAGAATCACGTACCTTAATTTTTTAGATAGAGAACATACCCCAAAGCCCAAAGTGTACAGGTAATTTTATTTTAAAATACGTAACGTACTCAGGCGGCGTGATAGGTGATAGTGATCTTATTCGCATGTTACAAATGGACATTGAGGCTGGGAGAGTCAGAAAGCAGGTATGAACTTTTGTTGTCCTCTTAGGACAGATGGAGTCAGGTCTGTGGGTCGCAGCCTCAGGCTTTCAAAAGGGGTCCTGCTTTGTGCATTGAACAAGTATACACAATCACACAAAGAAAACATATCTGGGAGGCTATGCAGCACAATACTAACTCCATGTAGTAGGATTAGAGGAAATTTTTATGTTTTCAAAAGGTCTTCCAGAATTGCCTGAAAATTTTTAGTGAGAATCTTTTTCTTTTATAATCAGGACGATGAAAAAGCCATTAACTAAGAAAGAAAGAAACCCAATGGAAAGCAAAAGAGGCTCCACCTTCCTGGCCCCTCTATAAATGAATCGAGGCAGGGCTCTTTCCTCCTGTGGTCCAAGCAATCTCATCCCACGCTCACTGGCACACTGGGGTCTTCCTCTCACTCCAGGTCAGATGTGACTTCCTATGCTTCTGCTTCAGTCTTAATGATGGGGGTCCTGGAGTTAACACTCAAATGGAGTTGCGGCGGGTGCCCTCTGCTATCTGACCTTGGTCTATCCCTGGTACTCAGCATGACACCTCAGGTGAATTCCAGTCGGCTCTGCTACATGGCATTGTGGGAAAGGAAGTCTTTAGAGCCGGACAGCTGGGTGTTATGGCTCTGTCCCGTGGGCGGGGTATTTTACCAGTCTGAGTTTTGGTGTCTATAGAGTGTAGACAATAACACTATCCTTTTTTCCTTAAGTATTGGAGATAATACAGATAGAGTGTTTACCAAAGTACTTGTCCTTCCCTCATTCAACAACAGCCATTCATTGTGCATGTATTTATACCATGCATTCCTCTGGGCACCAGCAATACACAGAGTCTACATTTTTTTTTTTTTTGAGTATGTACTTTTCAACTTTTCATTTTAGTATAGAACATCCTCTATGTCTGATCTTCCAACTTATTGGTTTTCATGGATACAAAGCTATGCACCAGAGCTAAGCACATCAGCTCGGTCCCCACCAGTTTTATTGAAAAGACACTTTCATTGTTCAGATATCAGGATCCTAACTTAGATTTATGAAAATGTCCATAGTTGTTGGAGACCTAGTCTCTTATAAATTTTATATGCAGTGAAAAATAAGAGAAAATAAAAACACATTTTTAAGAGAGTTGAAATAATACAGAAGAGTTGGAACTGATGTCGTTCATATCTACAGTTCTTTGGGGGAAATTGAAGTTTTTAAAGGTAGCTAATAGCATTGACAATTATTGAACACTTTTTACCTGTCAGGTCCTGTTCTAAGTGTGTGAACGAATTTAATTTTCACATCAAGGAGCTATTTGATCCCTCCCGCCCATCTTAAAGATAAGACAACTGAGACCCAGAAGGATTATATAGCCAGGTCACAAGTAGTGAATGGTCAAGTTGGGATTTGAACCCAGGAAGCTGCATATCCTTGTTCTATGTTGTATATGCACCTTGTAACCTCACTATAGACTTATGAACAAATGGATTTGTTCACACTTTTTGAAATCGAATCTGCTCAGTAGTAGAGAAACTCCTGGCTAGACACTAATTACCAACTCTGGTTGTTGGGACACCAAAGTTGGGAGTTGCTTTGCCAGAATCACCCATGGGACATCCATTAGTCTATTCCTTAACATCTCCTGATACTCAGGGAATCTGAGGAAGAAACAGAAGAATTAGATCTCTGTGGGGAATCTATTTTGTTCCTCTATCTTCAAAATTTTTTTTTGAAAACTAGCTGATGTTCAAATTGAATTAAAATGTTAACAAATGTCGGGGTGCCTGGGTGTCTCAGTCGGGTAAGTGTCTGCCTTCGGCTCAGGTCGTGATCCCAGGATGCTGGGATCGAGCCCCACATCGGGCTCCCTGCTCCACGGGGAGTCTGCTTCTCTCTCCCCTTCTCCCTCTGTGTGTGTGCTCTCTCTCTCTCTCTCTCTCTAGTTCTCACTCTCTCTCAAATAAATACATAAAATCTTAAAAAAAAAAAAATAAAAGGTTAACAAATGACAAAGAGCAAAGACCCTTGAAGATTCCTGGAAGGGACTAGACGTTACTGAACCGATGGGCAGTCTGGGAGTGGAAAGAGGTTAAGGGAATGAGAAATCAGATGCACATTTGTTACCATGAGGAATCTTCTCCTCGGCGAGACGATCCGGCACAGGTGCTGCCGACTCTAGGTTCTTTGCTTTTCCTCTATAGCTTGAACCGTGAGGGACTTTTTCTGACGCTGACAGTTCCAGAGTCTATTAACTCTGATTAAAACAAACAACTAAAGAGTGAACATATCTGTCACCAGCTAGTCAGAGCTTTGTGACACTCAAGGCAGAACTACCTCTACATTTTGTGTCCCATCAGGTTTGCAGGACTTCTATAGGACTGGATTTAGAGTCAATGCACAATTCAGGCTTAGAAGATCCAATTTACTGATTGTAGTTAAACTAGTAAATTAGTAACAGAAGGCATTTGACCTACATGTTTGTATTTCTTTAGTTCATTCTCCAGGATTTAGCTCTATCTTATATTTGGGGAATAACTTCAGTAATTCATTGCCTTATCCTATTATATAAACAATGAGTTATATTCTTAAAAAACAGTGGAATTTTTATTAAAAATGTTAACTTCAGAGACATTAATCACCACACTTAAGAATGTATCTACAGAAGATGACTTCCTTAAGGAAATAACTCATAACTGTAATTAAGGACATTCCCTACAAATCCTTAATCTAATGATTCTAAGTTGTTTCTCTCTCTCCTTTTCTTAATATAAGCCACCCACTTTGGAAACTTCTGAGACTCTGCCGGTGACAAATCCAGCAAGGCTCAAAGTGGTTCCATCACAAACTGAGAGTCCAATGTTGGTGACTTGGTTGTATCCACACTGCATCATTATCTACTCTCTCCTCCGTCCCTCCTGTCTCTGTGGAGGAGATGTCCCTTCTCTGTTTCTAGGTATGGATCCTCTCTCTTCCCGTACTCCCTGGGGTGCTGCCTCACGAATAGTCCTCTATTTATTCTGGATTGTCCATCTCTCCTCTTGTACTGTCATTGCCCTGGTTTCATCCCCACGTCACCGGGAGCAAGTGGAGAGAAGGGAGTGCATGTCACCTACTTCCATGTCTCCAGGTCTACCCAGCACACTGGAGAAGATAAAAATAAAATGATTTTTAGAGCTCAGATGTACCAAAAAAGACAGTAACCTTTGATTTTTCTTCTTACTGTGACTTGATGAAGAAATACTAACTAACCTTAAGCAGAGCTTGGCTGCACAGTTCACGGAGTGTTCAAGTCTTTTCAAGGTGGGAGTTATGACTTGGTTTTAGCCTCTGTGCTACTGGAGAAATGATCGTGTGTGTGTGTGTGTGTGTGTGTGTGTGTGTGTGTGCGCGCACGCATGCACACATACTCGTGAGGAATGGGGTGGATGTCAGGAGAGGTGAGTGGACCAGACCATTCTCTTCTGTCATTCTTGTGCCTAACTTTTCTCCCTCAGGCAAAACAGGAAGAAAACTACCATCTCCATGTTGTACGTCTCTATGTTGGCCACACAAAATCAATGACCTCTTACCAGGCAGAGACTTGTCTATTGATCCACCTTTCTAGGTCCTCCTCTATTAGCACTTACTGTACCACTGTCCTCCCTGTGATATATTTTTTTTTGGTGGGGAGTCTTGTGAATGTCCCAGGCAATCCTCTGCTGTCCACGACTTGTGTCTGATGACCTTGGAGTTACAGAAGCTCAGCATATACCAGACTCTGTTTCCTTGGATGGTCGGTATCTCTTCCACAAGAAGGCATTTTTTAGGCCAACCAGAAAACTGAATAGATTTCTAAAGCTGCTCTTTAACATATTACACGTAAAATCACACATATGCTATTAGTTGCAAAAGCAGAACTTGAAGGTGGTCACGTCTAAAGGAAGCAAGAGAAACTAACACCTGAGCCCTGAGTCTGAGAAGCCCAAGTGGGGACTGTGTGTGGTCGTACAGAACAACAGAGCACTCTTCTAGCTCCACAGTGGTCTGACTGAGTCACCTCCCCAGGCTCCTCTCCTCCACTCTTGTAAATCACACTGAGACTTGCCGCAGGCATGAGGTTGGGTCCAAAGGACCTGGGCTGGCCAGTGGCCCAGAGGTGCCAGATGGCTGGCATTTGCGGGGGATGGTGA